>NW_022436942.1:68225642-68271084 GCF_009761245.1 Sapajus apella
ATATATATATATATATATATATATATATATATATATATATATATATTTACATGGAGTCTTGCTCTGTCGTCAGGCTGGAATTCAGTGGTGGGATCTCGGCTCACTGCAACTTTCACCTCCCGGGTTCAAGTGATTCTCCTGCCTCAGCCACCCAAGTAGCTGGGACTACAGGTGCATGCCACCATGCCCAGCTAATATTTATATTTTTAGTAGAGACAGGATTTCACCATGTTGGCCATTGTGAAACTCCTGTCTTTATTCCTGACCTCAAGTGATCTGCCTGCCTTGGCCTCCCAAAGTGCTGGGATTGCAGGCATGAGCCACCATGTGTGGCTGACTATGAGATCTTGAAACCAGAATTCCTCCTAGATGCCAGGCACAACTCAGGTGTTTGGGGAATGCCTGGTGAATGAGTGGATGGATTGATGGATGGATGGATTGGTGGATGGATGGACTGATGGATGGAAATAATTAGGATGTCCCTCTAGAACATCAAGTCCCCAAGTTGCAACCTATGCTTCTCCAGGCCTTTCTTAAAATATTGGTCCCATTCTTGTGTTCATTACTTCAGGCAATACATGTTTATTGATCACTACAATGTGTGAGGCTCTGTGCCAGGGACTGTGCGGTGCAGTGGTGCAGAGCCCATACCCTGGAGTCACATCCACCTGGATTTGAAGCCTAGCTCTACCGCTTAATCTTGGTGTGACCCTGGACAACTTGCTTAACATCTCTGAACCTTGATTTCTTCATATGTAAAATGAGCATTAATGGTACTTCCTCCATAGAGTTGTTATGAGAATAACCAAGATAAAATTACCCCTTACAATGTGCCCTTTACAAATGTTAGCTGTAATTATGCTCTTGTCTTCTGATTTAACTAGTTGGTTAGGTAAGTAAGGGGAGAGAGAGAGAGAGGTTGGAAATAGCAAAAATAAATGCACATTTTTCCCTGTCTGATAATTTGTGGGAAATATACTTGTCTAGACCAGTGGTTCTCAACTAGGGGTGACCGTGTGCCCCCAAGGACGTCTGGCAATGTCTGGACACATTTTCGTGTCATGACTGAGGGAGTGCTACTGGCATCTACAGCCAGGGTTGCTGCTAAAATACAGGACAACCCCCATGACAAAGAAATATCTGGTCCCAGTGTGCACAGTGGCCAGGCATAGTGGCTCACACCTATAATCCCAGCACTTTAGGAGGCGAAGGCAGGAGGATTACTTGAGCCAGGAGTTCAAGACCAGCTTAGGCAATATGGGGAGAGCCTGTCTTTACAAAAAATCCAAAAAACTTAGCCAGGCATGGTGGCTGTGCCTGTAGTCACAGCTACTTTAGAGGCTGAGGTGGGAGGATTGCTTCAACCCTGGAGGTTGAGGATGTGGTGAGCCATTATTGTGCCACTGCACTCCAGCCTGGGCCACAGAGTGAAAATCTGTCTCAAAAACAACAAACAAACAAACAAAAAAAGGCCACAGGGCCTAGGTGAGAAATCCTTGTCGATAATGCATTGGCATCTTCAAAATCAAGTGCCACAGTGCAAGGTACAGTGTCTGGCATGTAGTAGGTGCTCAATTAATGTTTGACAACCACATAAATGAATGAATGAATGAATGAATGAATCAGTCAATCACAGAATGAATGAATCATCGAATGAATGAATGAATGATTATATAGTTCATTTGTCCTTTGACTGAGTGCCTGGGACAGGGCTGCATCTGAGCAGCTCTTCAGTAAATGGTTATTGACAAGTTACTGTAAACATCCCCCTCTGAAGCAGTTGGGGAACGGGGTCCTGGAGGGTGAACCCCCAGCCTCACAGCTGTGGTTCCAGGTCATGATAAATTGCTGTGGGAAGCCACAGAGCAGACAGCTCATCACACATTGTGATGGATTCATTGTCTTCTCTCGTGGCCCCCTTTATCTCAGCAAAGAAGGATTTAAAGGGGCTGAGAGAGAGCCTGTGGATGCTGCTCTTCAGTAAAAGGAGGGGAAAATGAGCCCAGACGGGATCATCATTAACAGGCTCCAGGGTCAGGATTAGAATTAGAGATGGGGGTGGGGATGGTGGCAGGACTCTGTTCATCACCACACCCCGTCTAATTCATTTATTCAACAAATACTTATTGAGTACTAGAGACTCTTTGGGGATACGTGAGTTAACAAAACAGACAAAATTCCTACCCTGGGGTTGGAATTTATATTTTAAGGAAGCAGGATGAACAATGAACACATACCGTATATGAGGGGCCTTGTGCACTAGGAGAAAAATCAGGCAGGGAGTGAAGATAAGGCATGTTTGGGGTTGACCTTTTTCATTGAGGTAAAGTTCACGTAACATGAAATTAACAATTTAAAAGTGAACAATTTGCTGGTGCGGCGGCTCAGGCCTATAACCACAGTACTTTGGGAGGCTGAGATGGTAGGATCACTTGATCGCAGGAGCTGGAGACCGACCTGGGCAACATGGCAAGACACCATCTCTATTTTTGTTGTTTGTTTGTTTCGAGACCAAGTCTCACTCTGTTACCCGGGCTGGACTGCAGTGGCATGATCTTGGCTCACTGCAACCTCCACCTCCCAGATTCAAGCAATTCTTGTGCCTCAGCCTCCCGAGTAGCTGGGACTAGAGGTATGAGCCACTATGCCTGGCTAATTTTTGAATTTTTTTAGTAGAGACAAGCTTTCACCAGAGTTGGAGTCCAGGCTGGTCTCAAACTCCTGACCTCAGGTGATTCACTCGCCTTGGCTTCCCAAAGTGCTGGGAATACAGGCCGGAGCCACCGTGCCCAGCCTCTGTTTTTTTTTAAGTGAACAATTTAGTGGCATTTAGTTCATTCACAATGTTGTGCAGTCACTAGCTCTGTCTAGTTCCAGAACAGTCTTACCGCCCCAGAAGGAAACCCCACACCCATTGAGTAGTCCCTCTCCATTCCCGCTTCCTCCAGCCCCCGGTAACTACTAGTTTTCTTTCTCTGTATGAATTTGTCTGTTTTTGGGTATTTCACATAAATGGCATCATACACTATGTGGCCTTTTGTGACTAACTCCTTTCACAAGAAGCTCACCTTGTTTTCAAGGTTTATTCATGTTGTAGCGTGTGCCTTTCATTCCCTTTTATGGCTGAACAAATTGAAGTGCATGGATAGACCACATTTTGTTAGTTTATTCATCTGCTTAGGGACATCTGGGTTGTTTCCATCTTTGACTATTGTGAATAGTGCTGCTATGAACATTCAGGTTACAAGTATCTGTTTGAGGCTGGGCACAGTGGCTCATGCCTGTAGTCCCAGCACTTCAGGAGGCTGAGGTGGGGGCATCACCGGGGGTCAGGAGTTCAAGACCACTTGAGATCCAAAGTTCGAGACCAGCCTTCGAGACCAGTGAAATACCATCTCTACTAAAAATAAAAAAGTATCTGTTTGAATCCCTGTTTCCAATTTTTTGGGGTAAAAACCTAAGAGTGGAACTGCTGGGTCATATGGTAATTCTATGTTTAACTTTTTGAGGGATGGCTAAAGTGTTTTCCATAGCAGCAGCACCATTTTACATTCCTAACAGCGATATGCCAAGCTTCCAATGTCTTCATTTTCTCACCGATACTTGCTGTTTTTGAGATGGAGTCTCATTCTGTTGCCCAGGCTGGAGTGCAGGGGCGTGATCTCAACTCACTGAAGCCTCCACCTCCTGGGTTCAAGCGATTCTCGCGCCTCTGAGTAGTTGGGATTATGGGCACCTGCCACCATGGCCAGCTAAATTTTGTATTTTTAGTAGAGATGGGTTTTCACTGTGTTGGCCAGGCGGGTCTTGAACTCCTGACCTCAGGTGATCTGCCCACCTCAGCCTCCCAAAGTGCTGGGATTATAATTGTGAGCCACTGCATCTGGCCTCCATTTTAAAAATAATAATCGTCCTAGTGAAATGAAGTCATATGTCACCTGGTTTTGGGCGGCGCTTCCCTCACATAAATCATTACGTGGTAAGCATCTTTTCATGTGGCCATTGGCCGTGTGTATATCCTCCTGGATAAATGTCTATACAAGTCCTTTGCTCACTTGTGACTTGAGTTGTTTGTCTTTTTGTCATTGAGTTAGAAGCATGGGGTTAACTTATCTTTATTTATTTATTTATTTATTTTTTGAGAGAAGGTCTCACTCTGTCACCCAGGTTGGAGTGCTGTGGTGCAATCATGGCTCACTGCACCCTCAGCCTCCTTGGCTCAAGCGATCTCTCACCTCAGCCTCTTATGTAGCTGAGACCACAGGCATGCACCACCACATCAGGCTAATTTTCGCATTTCCTATAGAGACCAGGCTTTGCCATGTTGCTCAGGCTGGTCTCAAACTCCTGGGCTCAAATGATCTTCCTGCCTCCGCCTCCCAAAGCGATAGAATTATAGTTGTGAGCCATGATGCCTGGCCTAAACTTTTAAATAAGGTGATCAGAAGAGATCTCCCTAAGATGAAGACCTTTAAGTGAAGACCTTAGGAAGGTGAGAGGGTGAGCCAAGGAGATATTTGGGAAGAGTATTCTAGGCAGAGAGGACAGCAAATACAAAGGCCCTGAGGCAAGTCACTTTCATTTGTCTGTAACTCTGTTTTCCTATCTGCAAATGGGGAGGGATAAGCATCACATCAAATGTTAGCGAATTATCAACACCTGGGCTCACCCACAGCTCTTGCTCTTAAGCAAGATACTTAATGTCTCGGAGCTTCAAAGTGCTCACGTATAAAATGGTGATAATAATTGTACTGACCTCACAGTGTTGTCAGAATTAAAAGAAATATACCTTGCCAAGGCCTGACACACAGTAATGTTCAGAAGCGTAGGGTTTGAACCCAGACTAGGAGGATTTCCAGTCCTGAGGGGAGATCATGGCTCACTGCAGCCTCGACCTCCCAGGCTCAGGTGATCCTCCCACCTCAGCCTCTCAAGTAGCAGGGACTACAGGCACATGCCATCATGCCAAGCTAATTTTTGTATTTTTTTTTTGTAGAGACGTGTTTTACCACGTTGCCTAGGCTGGTCTCAAACTCTTAGGCCCAAGTGATGTGCCTGCTCAGACATAAGCCACCATGCCTGGTCCCTTATTTCTCCCCTCCCTTTCCCTCCCCTCTTTTTCCCTTCCCTTCCCCCGCTTCCCTCCCCTCTTTTTCCCTTCCCTTCCCTCCCCTCCCCTCCCCTCCCCTTCCCTCCCCTCTTTTTCCCTTCCCTTCCCTCCCCTTCCCTCCCCTCCCCTCCCCTTCCCTCCCCTCTTTTTCCCTTCCCTTCCCCCCCTTCCCTCCCCTCTTTTTCCCTTCCCTTCCCTTCCCTTCCCTCCCCTCTTTTTCCCTTCCCTCCCCTTCCCTCCCCTCCCCTCCCCTTCCCTCCCCTCCCCTTCCCTCCCCTTCCCTTTTTCCTTTCCTTTCCTCCTTTCCTTTCCTCTCCTTTCCTCTCCTTTCCTTTCCTTTCCTTTCCAGTTAGAGTCTCACTCCATTGCTGAGGCTGGAATGCAGCAGCACAACCATGGCTCACTGCAGCCTTGAACTCATGGGCTCAAGCAATCCTCCTGCCTTAGCCTCCCCAGTTAGGATTACAGGCATGAGCCGCTGCCCCCGGCTCAGTTCCCCTCATTTCCATGGGAGAGTCTGAAGGGCTCCATGGTGAGGAGGCCTGTGGTGCATCCTGCCTGCCTCCCTATGCTTTCCCCTGTTTATGTTTTTAAAAGCATAATTTACTTAGACTCTAACATCAAGCAGGGAGATTACAGTCTGAATCCCAGCTTTCACCAAATGACCTCGGGCAAATTTCTTAACCTCTTTGAACTCATTTCTTCATCTGTGCCCCAATATTGTGGACAGGATTCAAGATCATATTGTGTCGATAGGAGAATTAACAGAGATGATGTATGTGAATGCTACCAGCATATGACTGGTACTAAAAAAAAATCTTCCCTCCAGTATGACTTCATTGTGTGTGCCCAGCAAATACCATTCAGGGCAATAAAAAAACACAAGATACTTTTTTGTTTTTTTTTTTGAGATGGAGTCTCGAATTGTCGTCCAGCCTGGAGTGCAATGACACGATCTCGGCTCATTGCAACCTCCACCTCCCAGGTTCACGCAATTCTCCTGCCTCAACCTCCCAAGTAGCTGGGATTATAGATGCACACCAACACACCTAGCTAATTTTTTGGATTTTTAGTAGACATGGGGTTTCACTATGTTGGCCAAACTGGTCTCGAACTCCTGACCTCGTGATCCACCCGCCTCAGCCTCCCAAAGTGCTGGGATTACAGGCGTGAGCCACTGCATCTGGCAAAAAAAACCACAAGATTACTGTAAATCTATCATCTTCAACACAAGTTACCATGGTGTTTCGCTCTGTTGTGTTGTTTGGTGGCAAATAGATGTGGGCCTTTGGGTCTCAAGTGAGGGCTCAAATTCCAGCTTTCGTGCTTTCTTGGCTGTTGGACCTCCAGTGAGTGTCTTAACCTGTCTAAGCTTTAATTTCCTGGCCTAACTTACAAAGTAGGTGTAAGGATCCAAGATAATTTTTGTAAAGCACCCAGCACCCAAGAGGACTTTGGGCCTTACAGGGCCACAGGTGGTTATCCTGGTATGAAGAAAGGGGCAAGAAACCCTTGCAGTTTGGGTGGCAAGAGAACAGGAGACAGAAATTCCAATCAGGCTCTTTAGAAACACTGCGCAGAGCCTAGTGAGAGTGAAACCACAGTCGACGTGTTTCCAGCGCTTTTCTCCCTCTAGAAAGAGCTAGGGATCAGGAGTCTCAAATTCGAGATATCACTTTGTCCAAAGCTATCTCTATGCCCATGAGCAAATCGCTTCCCCTCCCTGTGCCTCAGATTTCCAGGAATCCCTTTGCAAAGACCGTTTCTTCTCTGTAACCATGGTGGTACTGCTATTGACCAGCAGAGGGCAGTGATGCACCAACATTCTCTATGGATCTGCGTTGCTTTTGTCTGGCCTTGGACAGGAACATTGAAATTCGTTAGTGGTCTGTGTCACTCTTTTTCAAAGAGCCTTATTTTATCCTCAGTGCATAGTCAAAACAAGGTCTTGCCACAGTACATAGATGAGGAAGCAGAGCCTCAGAAGCATAAGAAATGTAATAATTGGTACTTTGGTTCACACCACATCCTAAATTTAGACTATCAGAATGGTGTGCACACATTGCTGTATGTTTGGGCTGCATAGCATCAATAATCCATTACCTGCTTTATGGTTCATGAAGCACTTTCTGATTCTCAATATCAGAATTCTCATCTTATTCTCCTCCAGTTTACAGATGAGCAAACAGTGGCTTCTAGAGGCTGTGTCATTTGGCTTAGCATTTTCTTGTGTTTTTTTCCTCCCTTTATTTTTTATTTATTTATTTTTTTTGAGACAGCCTTGCTCTGTCACCCAGGCTGGAGTGCACTGGTGCAATCTTGGCTCACTGCAACCTCCACCTCCCGGGTTCAAATGATCCTCCTCCCTCAGCCTCCCAAGTAGCTGGGGTTACAGGCGTGCACCACCACACCTGGCTAATTTTTGTATTTTTAGTAGAGATGGGGTTTCACCATGTTGGCCAGGCTGGTCTCAAACTCCTGACATCAGGTGATTCGCCTGCCTCAGCCTCCCAAAGTGCTGGGATTACAGGTGTGAGCCACCACACCCGGCCTCTCCAGGTTTTATTTATTTATTTTAGCAACAGGGTCTCACTGTGTTGCCCAGGCTGGCCTCGAGCTCCTGGCTTCAAGTGATTCTCCCACCTTGACCTCTCAAGCAGCTGGGGTTACAGGAGTGAGCCACTGCACCTGGCACTAGCATATTCACAATCAGCTCCATCTTAGAGACTGATTAACTTGCAGAAATATTAGCTTAACAACCACAGAACCTGGCATTTTGCAGTTTCGTTGTTTTTTAGATGGAGGGTCACTCTGTTGCCCAGGCTGGAGTGCAATGGCCCAATTTCTGCTCACTGCAACCTCCGCCTCCTGGGTTCAAGGGATTCTCCTGCCTCAGCCTCCCGAGTAGCTGGGATTACAGCCCCCCACCATGCCCAGCTAATTTTTGTATTTTCAGTAGAGATGGGGTTTCATCATATTGGCCAGGCTGGTCTTGAGCTGCTGACCTTGTGATCTGCCCACCTTGGCCTTCCAAAATGCTGGGATTTCAGGTGTGAGCCACCATGCCCAGCCTTGCATTTTGCAGTTTTGATGTGATAAAATATAGTGAGTTCTCATCCAAATATTGCTCCTTGTTTTGTAAAAGGAATTAAGCCCCTTTCCCTGTCTCAGCAGCCACACCAGTTATTAGCAATCCCATAGGAAACTGGAATAGCTTTACACAGACAGTGGTTCTCAAAAAGGACTATCAAATGACACACCTGTCCCCAGCTCCAGATTCTGATATCCACACCCCAACCATCCAATTACTGTTTCTGATGGTCTTTTGATATTGTTGTTTGTTTGTTATGTTTTTTGTTTTTGTTTTGAGACGGAGTCTCACTCTGTTGCCCAGGCTGGAGTGCAGTGGCGCGATCTCGGCTCACTGCAGCCTTTACCTCCCACATTCAAGTGATTCTCCTGCTTCAGCCTCCCAAGTAGCTGGACTACAGGCATGCACCACCACAAACTTTTTTTTTTTTTTTTTTTTTTTTTTTTTTTTGAGATGGAGTTTCGCTCTTGTTGCCCAGGCTGGAGTGCTGGGATGCAGTAGCATGATCTTGGCTCACTGCAACCTCTGCCTCCCGGGTTCAAGTGATTCCCCTGCCTCAGCCTCCCAAGTAGCTGGGATTACAAGCATGTGCCACCAGAGCTGGCTAATTTTTGTATTTTTAGTATAGAAGGGGGTTCACTATGTTGGCCAGGCTGGTCTGGAACTCTTGACCTCATGTGATCCACCTGCCTCGGCCTCCCAAAGAGCTGGGATTACAGATGTGAGCCACCGCGCCCAGCCTTGTGTGTTGTTTTGATGTTTTTGTGTGCTATGTCATCAACAGACTCTTGGGTTGGATAAGATGCTGTAACAGAAAAGCGCGACTCAAATTAACTTAAACATGTAAATGTTAGGAAAATTTTACTTCACCTAACAAGTAAACTGCAAGGTAGCTAAGGTAGCCACGGAACAACATCAGCAGCTTCTCTCCATTTTTTCGCCTTCATCATGATGGCAAAAATGCGCTTGAGTATGAGTCCCCCTCACAGATGCAAGATGGCAACTGCATTCCCAAGCATGGCAGCCAAAGGGGGCAGCACCCAAAGGAAGATAAAAGGCCTCTTCCCTGTGTCTCTTTATAAAAGGAACTACCCGCCCCAGCTGATTTGCTCTCACATCTTATTGGCCAGAAACTGATCACATGGCCCTGCCTAAACCAGTCAGGGAATGAGATTAACATGAAGGGAATGAGATTAGCCAGGGAATGAGATTAACATGAAGGTTTGGCCTCTGGTTCTCAACCAGTGGTGATTTTATCCTGGAGGGGACATTTGGTACTGTCTGCTCACACTTTGGATTGTCACAACTGAGGGCAGAATGCCTCTACTCTACTCAGTACAGTACCGGCCAGGGATGCTGCTAAAGTATTCTGATGTAGGACAGCCACACAGCACAGAATTATCTGGCCTTTTTAAAAAAAAAAATATTTTGAGTGAGACAGGGGTCTGGCTATATTGCCCAGGCTGGTCTTGAACTCCTGGCCGCAAGCAATCCTTTTATCTTGGCCTTCCAAAGTGCCGTGATCTGGGTATGAGCTACCACCCCTGACCTTATCTGGCCTAAAATGTCAGCAGTGCTGAAGTTGAGAAACCTTGGCATAGATCGATTCACTAGAGGATTGTCTCTCTAGTGCAGGGCTTGGGGCTGGTAGCTGCCCTCCATGAAGCACATAACTGCAAGGAGGAGGGAGGACAGCACACAAAGTGGAGGTTCAGAGAATTTGAAAGAAGAAAAGTAGGGGCTGGCTTTTGGGAAGGGGACCAACAGTCTCTTGTTCTGTGAATTTAGCTCCCAGCAGGCCCTAAGCAGCTCTGACACTGTGTGCCCTGATGCTGGGAGGTAGGAATAGCACAGAGTCAACACCTGGCCCTTGCCCTCACATTGTTTATAGGCCAGCTGTTTAAATCAGACAGCATTACTTCCTTTTTGCTACTATCATGTATAGTGTCGCCTCATGGTAGAAAATACAGAAAGGAATACAGAAACAAAGCCAGAATCGCTCATACTGCTACCACTCAGAGAGAGCCACAATAACGTTTTTTTGTTTGTTTCCTTCCAAACTTGGAACTGTTTTCTAATTATCACAATCCACACAAATTATCTCTTCAATCTTTCATTCAGTCCACAGCTATAGAGCTGAGTGCTGGTGTGCGTGGTTCAGATTCTCATGCCCTGGGAGTTCCCAGAAGAATAAGTTCGCTGGAGTTCAGAGCAGTTGGATCTGGGAGGCTTGACTGGGGCAATCTGAATGGAGAAAGAGGGAATAGGGAAAGGCCTGCACCAGGAAGATTCTGCGTATTGTTGATATCTGGCTCTTTGACTTACTCAGCATCCATTCCCCACTTCTTTTCTTTTCTTTTTTTCTTTCTTTTTTTTTTTTTTTTTTTTTTTTTTTTTTTTTGAGACAAACTCTCGCTCCATCACCCAGGCTGGAGTGCAGTGGCACGATCTCAGCTCACTGCAACCTCCGCCTCCAGGGTTCTAGTGATTCTCATGCCTTAGCCTCCTGAGTAGCTGGGAAGAGGTGCGCCACCATGCCCGGCTAATTCTTATATTTTTAGTAAAGACGGGGTTTTAACATGTTGGCCAACCTGGTCTTGAACTACTGACCTCAAGTGATCTGCCCACCTCGGCCTCCCAAGGTGCTGAGATTAAAGGTGTGAGCCACCATCCCCGGCCTCATTCCCCACTTTTGGGAAGAACACCCGGCTTTCCTTTGGAGGAATCATTCCTTCCTCACCGTCAACCCTCAGCTCCTGCTTGGGTATAGCTAATCCTATCCCCTGGTTCCAGGTGGTCACATAACACAACTCTGGTCAATTCCTCCTGCCAGTGATTGGCTCATGGCTGGGCACATGACTAGATCCAGCCAATCAAGACCAAGGAGACTGTTCCATCTATGGGGCCTGTCTAGAAAGGGAAGCTCTCTCTCTATTGGATTTGGATCTACTGGGATGAAGCCTGGAGCTGCCTGTGGCTATTTTGCTATCAGGAGCAAGAAAGCCAACACAGTGAAGAGAAGAGCTGAGAGATGGAGGAAGAGTGACCACCCTGAGGGAAACCTTGGAACTTCTCCCGCCAGTTGTATTGAAGTCCTTGGCTTCCATGGATTTCCAGTCACATAATCCAATCAATGGCCTTTTTTGGCTTAAGCCAGTTTCAGTTAACTTTCTGTCTTTTGCAACTGAAAGTTCAAACATACTTTATTTCCTAGAGTAATGGAAAAATGGACTCAGAGTCAAGAAGGACTTTGCTCTGCCATGAACCAGCTGCGTCCTTGGGTAAATCACTTCATCTTCCAGATTCAATTCTCTAGAATGGAGGAAATAATACTTTCCTCTTGGGTGGCTGAAAAACTGAATGATCTCCTGTGGCTGGCAGTGCTTTGTGAACGTGAAGAGAAATACAAATACAAGGGGTTCTTATGAAATGGCAGAGATAATTTTAGGAAAGAGGTTTCAGATGAGCCTAAAAGGATGGCAGGCTCCAAGGTAAACTCGGATGCTGTAGAAGCCAGGTGGTGATGGAAGCCTGTGAAATGGGGGCAGGTATAAGGAAGATCATGGGCCTTTCTGTTCTACTCTTTCCTTTCCTCTTTGATAAATATGTGAGACAAAGGAGTATTACTGTAAGAAAAATGGCAGCACAAACGTGATGCTCACCGTCAACTGACACTGGCTTTAGGCTCAGAGACAATAGGGAGTGGTGGGGACTGTGGCAGACTGGACAGCGCATGCCCCATTGTAAGCAAGCAGCCTTCCTCAGCTCCAGCCAATCTGTGCCACACGGTATGGCCAGATTTTCTAATTTTTCTTTTTTAAATTATTTTCTTTCTTTTTTTTTTAATAGGAAAGTGGGGAATATCTTTTAATGTTTGAGTCTTTTCTTAAAATTTTCCTTTTTTTTTTTCTTTTTGAGACAGAGTCTCCTGTGTTGCCCAGGCTGGAGTGTAGTGGTGTGATCTCGGCTCACTGCAACCTCTGCCTCTGGGTTCAAGCAATTCTCCTGCCTCAGGCTCCTGAGTAGCTGGGACTACAGGCATGCGCCACCACACCTGGCTAATTTTTTTTATTTTTTATTTTTTGTATTTTTAGTAGAGATGGGGTTTCACCATATTGGCCAGGCTGGTCTTGAACTCCTGACCTGAAGTGATCTGCCTGCCTTGGCCTCCCAAAGTGCTAGGATTACAGATGTGAGCCACCACGCCTGGCCAGATTTTTCATCTTTTTGACTTAAGACAATAATATAATAAAAGAATATAGGCTCCCTTATTAACATAAATATAGTTTTTAAATATTATTTTTATGAAGTTAACCAAGTTTATTTAGCCATTTTCTTAGCTTTTGCCATCACGGTTCTTTGAGAATGTTCTTTGTAATTGCTGCAATGAGCTTGGAGATCACAGATGTGTATAATTTAAATATTACTTCCTCGGGTTTATTCTTAGAAGTAGTATTACCTAATCAAAAGTTCTCAACATTTCTCAGGGTGCTGCAATTTTTACATTGCTTATCAAAACTGTTGTTACTGAAATCTGCATTCCTTTCATCAGTTCACAGAAATACGCAAACACCGACATGTTTAGATCTATGTCCAGCTGTGTTCATTTCACAAATTCAGAAATGAAGCCTAAAGATCTGAACCCAGAGGCCAGACATCCAGACTGCCAGTCAGTTTCCCCTGCATCCACTCTGATTTATTAAGCAGTTAGGCTGGCCTTTCCCAACCCAACCCACACAGTGGCAGAGCTTTTGTTCCTCTACCCACTAGAATCTACACTGGTCCCAGCCCCTGATCCACCTCCTATGGGTTGCCAAGCAATATGGAGTTTGGAGTTTGAGAAGCACAGAAATCTCCTGAACGCCACCATGAGTCTACACTAGGTTGTGAGTTCACCACAGGGTCGCAAACCAGAAACTGGAAAAAGTAATTTTTCAAGGCGGCCTAGAAATCCAGATTTTTATGTAAAAGGTCTCAATTTCATTTATTTATTTTCTTTTATTGTTATTATTATTATTTTAAGACAGAGTCTCACTCTGTTGCCCAGTCTAGAGTGTAATGGCTCAATCTCGGCTCTCTGCAACCTCTGCCTCCTGGGTTCAGGCAATTCTCCTGCCTCAGCCTCCTGAGTAGCTGGGACTACAGGTGCATAACACCACGCCAGGCTAATTTTTAGTAGAGACAGGGTTTCACCATATTGATCAGGCTGGTTCAAACTCCTGACCTCAGATGATTCACCCACCTCAGCCTACCAAAGTGCTGGGATTACAGGCACGAGCTACCACTCCCGGCCAGAGATGGGTTTCACCATGTTGGCCAGGCTGATCTCGAACTGCTGACCTCAGGTGATCTCCCCGCCTTGGCCTCCCCAAAATGCCTTAATTTTAAATGCTGGTTATTTTCTTAAAATACTGTATGAGCCAAGTACAGCTTATCTATCTAATTTAGCTAGTTTGTGGTCCCCTGTGTAGGTGCAGAGATGGATCTTGGGAGAATGAGAGGGTGGCTGGCAGGGAGACATCCTTACAAAAAACAAGAAACAGGCAGAGGGTTATTCCATCCTCTTCTGAAAACAAATGTGTAGCAATTTCATAAACCTTCTTAGACATTTATTAAATCCTCACATCAACCCTGTGAGTTAGGGCAGGTTAACTCCATCGTGCAAATGGAGAAACCAAGGCCCAGACACCAGCTAACCAGTAGCCCCTCAAGGTTGTACTCTTTACTTCCTCACTAAAGGAACTTAAGTCAGAGCTGACCTTGAAGATCATTAAGAAGCTCAAGACGATGCAAGGAAAATGAACACTTTTGCTTAAAGAAGGCCAACCTGGCTTTGTTCTGCACTGCACCGCTGATGCCTTTTGAGTCTCCTTGCCTTAAGGTGAACGTAACCAATGGGCACCACTTTGATAATATAGCAGCCATGGAGTGCACTGCTTGCCTCTCCCTCTCGAGAGTCTGCACAGCCAGGCACAGTGGCTCACACCTATAATCCCAGCCCTTTGGGAGGCTGAAATCACTCAAAGCTCGCTTGAGGTCAGGAGTTCGAGACCAGCCTGGCCAACATGGTGAAAACCTGGCTCTACTAAAAAATACAAAAATTATCCAGGCATGGTGGCATGCACCTGTGGTCCCAGCTACTCAGGAGGCTGAGGCATGAGAATTGCCTGAACCCGGGAGGTTGAAGTGCAGTGAGTCGCGATCATGCCACTGTGCTCCAGCCTGGGCGACAGAGTGAGACCCTGTCTTAAAAAAAAGAGAGAGAGAGAGAGAGTCTGCACAGAGAGCACAGTTGACTCACAGTCCTCATTCCCATTCCTCTGGATCCACCAAGTTCATGCCAAGGCCATATTTCCTCATATGGGCCTAGCCAGTGACTGAGCACAGCCGGGGTGACAGCGCAACCCCACTGTTGCTGACCTGAGATTCATCCTACCAGTGACTTTGCTCAGGAAGCCCCCATCAGTCCAGCCAAAACCTTCTGAGACCTTGCCGCCTGAAGCTCCTCCTACTCACTCCTTCCTTCCCCCTCTCTTTCCCCAAGTGTTAGCCCAGCATCCCAGTCTGAAGACGTCTGCTCTTTACCTTTCACAGGCATTCCCTTGATAAATCCCCTGCAAGTCCGAGCCTGTCTTGGCATCTGCTTCCCAGAGGATCCAAAATAACACAGATAGCTTCCATTTTGTAGGATGAGGTAATGAAGTCTACAACCATCCAAACTCACAATCATCTGTTGTCACGGAAACAGTTTCACACTGCAATGGTAAGGACCATGGGCTTTGGGTAGACCAGAGCGTGGGTCCCACCCACCAGCAGCATGACCTTTAGGAAATGTCTCAGCCTGCCCTGACCCTCTATTTCCTCATCCATGGAATCAGTGATTCATAGCTGGGAGCAATTTTGATTCCTCTGGGACATTTTGCAATGTCTGGGGACATTTTTTGGTTGTCACAACTTAGGGGAGGGGAATGGTTGTAACTGGCATCTAGTTGGGTAGAAGGCCAGGGACACTGCTAAATATCCTACAGTGCACAGAGCAGCCGCTCCACGACAAAGGTTATCCAGCCCAAAATGTCCACAGTGTGGAGGTTGGAAAATTCAGTGTTAAATGAGGATGATAAGAGTAAGCTGATTCAAAGAACTATTGTGAGGACCCAATGGGGATTATGTATTCAGTATCCCTCGCCCTCCTTGTAAACTCCACAAGGGCAGGAACCAGATGAGGCCAGATCAATGTTCTGTATCATTAATGACTGGAACATAGAAGGTACAAAGTAAATTATTAATTGTTGAAATATACATCAAATGAGTGCAAATCAACCAATATTAATTGTCATCATCTTCGTCACCATTGCCATCTTTCCAGCCCCTGGCTCGGTGCCTGAGGCGTAAGAGGTCCTCAATCTTTGTTGAATGAATGCATGAGAAATGAAGGATTATTTACTCATTAGCTACTAATCTGTGTGCTTTGGAGAGACATTGGAAACTCTTGAGAAATAGGCCTGGCCTTTTCCTTTTTATTTGCAACGAGGAATTTTGTTCATCAAAGAAATTACTTTAAAGGATTGAGACTGCTGCCAAGCCACAGAGTTGGAGTCGAGGGGCCTGACTCAGAGTCATGGAGAGGTTAGGACACACATCTTGCAGGGCTTAGGCAAAAAAGGAAAACGGGCCAGGCTTTGTGCGAACTTGCTGTGAAACAAGAGCTGTTTTCAGGGCCCAGGAACACGCTCTGTCCCATGTTTAATTTCTTCCATCTGTCTGGTATCTGACCTCCGCTGCCCTTTAAGCCATTGCCACATATTGTCTGTGCACGTTCCCATATAAGGTGATCTCTCTCTCTCTCTCTCTCTCTCTCTCCTCTCCTTTCCTCACTGTCTTGGCCCCTCTCTTTCTCTCCCTGTCTTTCTCTCTCCCTCTCTCCGGGTAGCAGCACTGACTTCCTCCACCCTGTTTGCCCTCCCTCTGCCTTCCCTGGCAGACTCTGCTGCGAGGATGGATGGCTGGAGAGCAGGAAGGGGTAGGGGGCTGCCAAGGAATGTAACAGGTTTATTTTTGTTCAGGCTGCATTCTTTGCCCAGCCTGCAGGCCCCAGCCACTTGGGAATGTCACATGCAGATAAGAGAGTGGGGGTGACGGAGATCTGTGGCTCAAATCTGCAACACCCCAGGTGTGAGCCTCATCACAGAGTCGGGGGAGCTAAGGGTGGGAGGGCCAGGAACTCTGAGGTCATGGGGCTCACCTGTTCCCACTGCCCTGTGTCTGACTCCTAGAAAAATAAGTTTGATCCTTCGGGGAAACAATTGCAGAAACTGAGATCTGTAACCACCTAAACCCGTCTCTGGGCAAAATCCAACATCTACAGGAAAGTGGAGAAGAGCCAGGTGTCAGGGTGAAATTAACATCTATGTGACTTTGGGCAAATTGTCTGACCTCTCCGACTCTCAGTTTCCTTCTTTGTCAAAATAGTATCAATGAATCTGTTCTCCACTATTCTGGTATCATGGTGAAAATACACTCCCTGAGGGCAGATATTATTGTCTATTTTGTTTCCTGTGGTTTCACCGTCACCTCAAATACTGCCTGGCACACAGCAGGTGCTCAACTATATGCTGAGCAAATTAAATGAGATAATGCTTTTAAGTACTCAGCACCCAAGAAATGAGAGCTGATTCAATAATACCCTACTCAATGACAAGATATATTTATTAAGCACATCTTAACAGCCAGACCCTATTAGGTGCTGAGTACACAGCCACAGATAAGATAGACAAGGCCCCTGCCCTCAGGGAGCTTACATTCGAATGGCAGAGATCTGTAATAAAGTAAGCTAAGGTCAGAGAGTACTAAGGGCTATGAAAGAAATTTTTTAAAGGACATAGAAGTGTGTTTTTCTTCCAACCTTTTGACTGTGACTCACAGCAAGCAATATGTTTATCTTGTGAACCAATGCACACGCATGCATGTTTATTAAAAGGAAAAAAAAAAACAACTGTGGTAGACTGTCTGCACCAACATCTGCCAACAACTTCTCTCATTCCTAGAATGCACATGTTACTTCCCCATGAAGAGGTGGAGTCAAGGCTGGGTGCAGTGGCTCATGACTGTAACCCCAGCACTCTGGAAGGCTGAGGTGGGCGGATCACGAGGTCAGGAGTTTGAGACCCGCCTGGCCAACATGGTGAAACCTGTTTCTACTAAAAATGCAAAAATTAGCCAGGTGTGGTGGCACATGCTTGTAATCTCAGCTACTTGGGAGGCTGAGGCAGGAGAATCGCTTGAACCTGGGAGGCAGAGGTTGCAGTGAGCTGACATCGCACTGCTGTACTCCAGCTTGGGTGACAGCGCAAGATTCCGCTTCAAAAAGAAAAAGAGTTGGAGTCAAGACCCGCTGCAGGGGCTCACACCCATAAACCCAGCAGGAGGCCGAGGCTGGAGGACTGTTTGAGGCCAGGAGTTTGAGACCCACCAGGGTAACACAATGAACCTCCGTCTCTACCAAAAAAATATTTAAAAAGTGAGGCCAGCTTCCCCTTCCCTGTTTCCGTTTATTTGTTTGTTGGTTAGCTAGTTTGTTTTAGAGATGGAGTCTCAGTCACCCAAACTGGAGTGCAGTGGTGTGATCGTAGCTCATTGAAGCCTTGAACTCCTAGGCTCAAGTGATCTCCCTGAAACCAGCCCAACACTTCCCTAGACTGTCATTTGGACAAACATAGACGTTGACTCTTCTGCTATTAAAGCTGTATTTGTTTTATCTGAGGAACTTCAGGCCTCTCAAAACCAGGTACTGAAGAACTGAAACTCACCAGATCAGGCCATCAGATGCCTTCTTGCCCCTCCCTAGTTTTAGTTTACCCACACGTTGTTACACTTCTTCCCTGCTATATAAACCCCTAATTTTAGTTGGTCAGGGAGATGGATTCGAGACTGAGTTCCCATCTCTTCAGCTGCAGCACCTGATTAAAGCCTTCTTCCTTGGCAATACTTGCCATGTCAGTGGTTGGCTTTCTGTGCAGCAAGCAGCAGGACCTAGTCCAAACCCCTGATGTTTTGGTAACACTCTGCCTCAGCCTCCCGAGGAGCTAGGACTATAGGCATGTGCAACCACACCAGCTAATTTTTTTGTAGAGATGGGGTCTCTCTGTGTTGCCCGGGCTGGTCTTGAACTCCTGGGCTCAAGCTGTCCTCCTGTCTCAGCTTCCCAAAGCTCTGGGACTACAGGCATGAACCACCACACCCAGCCTCTCCCTTCCCTTAAATCTGGGTGGCTCTTGTGATTTGCTTTGGCCAATAGGATGGAATAGAACCAACTCTGTGCCTGTTGCTGGGCTTCAGCTTTAAAGGGACTGGCAGCTTCCACTTTTGTGCTCTTAGTACCCAGAGCTGTGAAAGGAAGCTCAGGTCAGACAACTGAATGACGAGAAGCCACAGAAGAAGGAGAGCTTCCATGTGAAAGAGAAGTGGCCACCAACACTAACGTGCAGACAGGAGGGACACTGCATTGGATGTTCTAGCCCCACGTGGACCTCCAGCTGGATTCAGCCATGTGAATGATCCCAGCAGATACCACATGGAGCAGAACTGCCCAGCTGAGCCCAGCTAACCCACAGACTTGTGGGAAAAAATGGTTGGATATCAATACATTTAGAGTGGTTTATTAAGAAGCAAAAAATAGGCTGGGACAGTGGCTGTAATCTCAGTACTTTAGGAGGCTGAGGCAGGCGGATTACTTGAGGTCAGGAGTTAGAGACCAACCTGGCCAACATGGCAAAGCTCCCGTTTCTACTAAAAATACAAAAAAGTTAGCTGGGCATGGTGGTTCGTGCTTGTAATCCCAGCTACTCAGGAGGCTGAGGCAGGAGAATCGTTGAACCTGGGAGGTGGAGGCTTCAGTGAGCCGAGATTGCACCACAGGACTCTAGCCTGGGCCAAAGAGGGAGACTCCATTTCAAAAAAAAAAAAAGAAAGAAAGAAAAAAATATTTCTGACAAAGTAATATTTACCCTTATCCTTGTGTGATATTTTATGTTTTATTTCATTTTAAGAAATGTTAATTGAGACACACAAAATTGATTTCAGTTCCCTCTAGTAGGCCATGACCAACAGTCTGAAAAACACAGTGATGGAGGGTGACTGATAGGTTGGTTAATTTAAGTAAGGGAGACAGAAAAGACTTTGCTGGCTGGGCAGGGTGCCTCATGCCTATAATCTCAGAGCTTTGGGAGGCCAAGGCAGGAGGATCATTTGAGCCCCTGAGTTTGAGATCAGCCTGAGCAACATAGCAGGACCATGTCTCTGCAAAAAATTAAAAATTAGCTGGGCATGGTGGTGAGTGTAGTCCCAGCTACTCAGGAAGTTGAGGAGGATCACTTGAGTCCAGGAGGTCAAGGCTGCAGTGAGCTGTGATCATGACGCTGCACTCCAGCTTGGCGAGACCCTGTCTCACCAAAAAAAAAAAAAAAAAAAAAAAAAAAAAGAAAGGAAGAAAAGAAAGAGAGAGAGGAAGGAAGGAAGGAAATAAAGGAAGAGAATTACTTGGAATGCTCCCAAGGGGGGAAAAAAAAAAAGGAAGAGAAGAAGGGAATTTTTTTTTCAAAAATAAATAAATAAATAAATAATTGAGATGAGATTCACATAACGTAAAACCAACCATTTTAAAGGGAACAATTCCATGGTAATTAGTACATTAACATATATCGTGCAAGCACCACCTCCATGTATTTTAATCACTTCAAAAGGAAATTCTCTTTTTTTTGGAGACAGAATCTTGCCCTGTCACCCAGGCTGGAGTGTGCAGTAGTGCAATCTGGGCTCACTGCAACCTCCACCTCCCAGGTTCAAATGATTCTCCTGCCTCAGCCTCCAAGTAGCTGGGATTACAGGCCTGTACCACCACACCCAGCTATTGTTTGGAATTTTTTTTAATTGAGATCTGGTGGTTTCATATATATATATATATATATATATATATATATATATATATATACACACTTTTTTTTTTTTGTATTTTTAGTAGAGACAAGGTTTCGCCATGTTGGCCAGGCTGGTTTTGAACTCCTGACCTCAAGTGATCCACCCGCCTCAGCCTTCCAAAGTGCTCCCAAAGTGCTGGGATTACAGGCATGAGCCCCTGCGCCTGGCCTCAAAAGGAAATTCTGTACCCATTAAGCACTTGCTTTGCATTCTCCCCTCTGCCCGGCCCCTGGCAACCACCAGTCTACATTCTGTCTCTAGGGATTTGCCTATTCTGAGTATTTCATATAACAGGAGTCATAGAGCGAGTGGCCTTTTGCAGCTGGCTTATTTTGCTCAGCACTATGTTTTCGAGGTTCACATATGCTATAGCATAGACCAGTACTTCATTTCTTTCTATGGCTGAATAATATTCTACTGTATGCATATACCACAGTTTGTTTATTCACCCATTTGCCCATCATTTTGAGTCGATCATTTTCATCTGCAGCACTGTCATAGACCTTGATTTGACGTCATCAGCCGCAGGAGGATGAGAAGGTCTTGGCAACACGAAGGGCAAAGCCAGTTTGTGCCCTGCTGCTCTTGTCCCCTCCCACCAATCTTCTCCTGCATGATTCCCAGCTTCCTGATGGCCCAAAAATGCAGCTCCCCTGCCGGTTACCCTTAAATACTCCCCCTGAATTCTATAAATACACCAAACATTCAGCTGGGAAAAAAGGAACTTGAAAGGAATCTGAAATGAAAATATACTTTTTTTCCCAGCATTGGCCAAGTGTTTTCTCTCCATCTTCCCCCTCTTTGATTCAGGGATAAGAGCTTGGATTTTCAACCATTAGCTCTACCTGGGAGAGAGAAGAGCTTCCTTGGCAAAGCCCTTCTAGGCAGAGAAGCTCAGGCGCTGTGTTGATGTGGTCCCTCCTACACAGAAAATCCCTGCGCCTCCCGCCTCGGTCTGTGCTGGGCCAGCTTGGAGCCAGTTTAGAAGGTTGATGAAAATGTCTTTGGAATCAGGCAGACCTATGTTTGAATCTTGTCTCAGCCAGCTACCAGCTCTGCAACCTTCAGCCTCTATTAACTCTCTAGGTCTCAATTTCCTTACTCATAAAATGGGAAGAAAATACTACTGTGGCTGTGTGTGGTGGCTCCCGCCTGTAATCCCAGCACCTTGGGAGGCCAGGGCGGTAGAATTGCTTGAGCCCAGGAGTTCACGACCAACTTGGGCAACATAGTAAGACCCTATCCCTAAAGGGAAATGCAAAAATTAGCCAGGCATGGTTGTGCCTGCTTGTAGTCCCAGCTGCTCAGGAGGCTGAGGCAGGAGGATCTCTTGAGCCCAGGAGGTCAAGGCTGCAGTGAGCCATGATCACACCACTGCGCTCCAGCCTGGGCAACAAAATGAGACTCTGTCTAAAAAAAGAACAACAAAAAGCTGTCCTTGCAGACTTGTTGTGAAGATTAAATGAGATTATGTAGGTGCAGGCAGTGTGTCAAAATGAAGTTAGGCCTAACTCACACAATGCCTGGAACTTCAGCTACAAGAGAGCAGGGCATCTTGGAAGACATGGGGCTGGATTGGCTGACCCCACAAGGCCTGACTGCCCATCATTTACACTACTGTCACTTTTTTTTTTTTTTTTGAGACAGAGTCTCACTCTGTCACCCAGGCTGGAGTGCAGTGGTGCAATCTTGGCTCACTGCAACCTCCATCTCCTAGGCTCAAGTGATTCCCATACCTCAGACTCCTAAGTAGCTGGGATTACAGGCATGTGCCACCACACCCGGCTAATTTTTGTACTTTTAGTAGAGATAGGGTTTCGTCACATTGGTCAGGCTGGTCTTGAATTCCTGACCTCAAGTGATCTCCCCACCTCAGCATCCCAAAGTGCTGGGATTACAGGCATAAACCACCATGCCCGGCCCTACTTCTGCCATCTTCTTCCCCATCTTTGCTCAGGGAGGCGCATCTGCATCGATGACCTCAGGGGAGCTCCCTTTTCCTTTGGCTCTCTGTTGGGTGTAGCTAGTCAGGGGCCAGGCAAAAGGAGATCAGAGGATAAGAGATGGGGATCGGGACTGGCTGCATCAGAGGCTCTTGTTAGGCAACTGTCTCTGTAGGGCTGACCAGCCTGGCTTTTGGTGTTTGTCCTCTTCTCTTCCTGCTTCAGGCTTAGGGCAGCAATGGCTGCTTTTGCTGCTGGTCTCGGTTGCCCTAAATGCTGTCCACACCTTTATAAATAGCCCTTTATTAAGCTATCCTCAATTGCCCGGAGTGTGCCATCTTTATCCTGCCAGGATGCTGACTCATACAGAGGTTATCAGTTTTAGTCCACGATGCAGATTTGCAAGAGGAAGGACGTTATTTTATAACCAACTGAAACCCAATTCTGAGCCCCCATTCTGCTAGGTTGGAGAGAAATGTAATCTCATTTTAAGCATCCCCCTGTCCCCCGACACACATCCTGGGGGACATCAAGTCCCTGGTCTCCTTGCAGTGATGTCACTCTGGGCAACACCTGCAGTCTTCTGTCACTGGTCCACCCTAGTGACTGCTTGGTCACCCATCTTCCCAGGCTGTAGGTCCTTTCAGGTCCAATGGCATTGATCCTTCCCTGTCAGGCTGGGGACAAGAAAGCTTTGGTCAGACTGGAAGGCGCTGCTGGACTTACGGTGTGGCCTCCTTAAAGTATTTCTTCCTTCCTAGGAGCTGCTCTGGACTTATCAACTTGTGACCCTTCCCACTCTCCATAACATCTGTCTTTTCTCTTCTTACTCTTGTTTTGTCTCATTTTGTTTTGTTCTGTTTCATGTTGTTTTGAGACAGGGTCTCTCTCTGTTGCCCAGGCTGAAGTGCAGTGGCACGATCCTGGCTCACTGCAGCCTCGACTTCCTAGGCTCAAGACATCCTCCAGCCTCAGCCTCCCCACTAACTTAAACTACAGGTGGATGCCACCATGCCTGGCTAACTTTTTATTTTTTGTACAGATAGGGGTCTGACTATGTTGCCTAGGCTGGTCTCAAATCCTTGGACTCAAGTGATCCTCCCGCCTTGGCTTCCCAAAGTGCTGAAATTACAGGCCTCAACCACCACACCCGGCCCCATCTTACTCTTGAAGGAACTCCTCTCTCCACTCCCCACATGAGGACAGCCAATACAATCTCCCCCAAACACTTTAGTTCTTCACGGGCCTACAGCATCTGTGGGAAGCACAGATGACTAAGCGAAGTACAGCTGGATTTTCAACCTGCAAAAGTTAAGACAATAAAAATTGTTTCAAGAGGACAATAAACAGAAGGCGTACACACATAAATTAAAATGTGAATAAATTCGGGCACATATTGAAGTATTTAGCCAAGTTTCTGACATATAGGAAGCACTCAATAAATGATGTTGTCATGATAATTTCAGCCCACTAAGAATGTCAGATGCATCCTGGCGAGGCACGGTGGCTCACACCTGTCATCTCAGCACTTTGGAAGGACGAGGCAGGTGGATCACTTGCGGTCAGGAGTTTGAGACCAGCCTGAGCAACACACTGAGACCCCATCTCTACCAAAAAAAAAAAAAAAAAAAAAAAAATCAGCTGGATATGGTGGCGCCACCTGTAGTCCGAGCTTTTCGGGAGGCTGAGGCCGGGAGGTAGAGGCTGTAGTGAGTTATGATCATGCCACTACACTCCAGCCTGGGTGACAGAGTGACATTCTGACACTGAAAAACAAAAAAGGTTAGATGCATCCTGTAGTTCAATCCTACTGATAACTAAGGAGTTAGTATGAATTGCTTATTATTTTGGCTATTGTACATTGCCCATCAGTGATTTTCAGTCTTTGCGAACCATAGCACATTTATAAATACAAAACCCATTTAAAAAAAGCCATCTGAGAAAAATATCATACCAGGCACACATTTAAAAAGACCTCCAGAATCTCATCCATTTGAGTGTTTCACATATTATTTATCTTCTTACCTTTTAAGAAAGAACATTCTGCCACTAAACATACCCACAAGATTAAATTGTCAGAACAGAGACAATTTAGGATATCTGCAAAATGCAATTCAGGTTTCCGTTCAAATTTAATTTCTTTCCTCTCCAAGTAACCTAGATGGCAAAGGCATTGAATGACAATTAATGGATAACAGAATAACCCACTTCTGAATTTCTTCCTGCGTCTGGGTCATTTTTCCCTGTTTTAAAAGAATGAGATAAAGTGGGCAGCCTGCAGAATAGCCCCAGATGGGATAGCATCTTGAATCCTGGCACTCGCTGAATACTCATGCAGAATCCAGAAATATCTCATGGTCAGGATGAAAGGTCTAAATTTAATACCAAAAACAGAAAATTGGCTTGGCTTCCCTGTACTCTGCACAGGAAAGTTCTTGTTTGGAAGTTCTGAAATGAGAAGGGGTTGGAGACATTGTGCTCATGGCCATCCTCAGATGTTTGTGGGTATCTGGAGGGGTCTGTTATTACCCTAAGACTTCATCTGGCCCACAGTGGAAGACCACATTGAAGAAAGATAATTTCTGGAAGGAAATCAGGGAGAAGGTTCTCATTGATATAGATGCTCTCTGCCACTAGTACAGGCTTATTCCTCCCTCTTCTGGTTTTTCTTATACAGCTTTCCAGATTTAACAGCCTTCCCTGACCACCTATGTGGGAAATCTGGCGGTCTTGTTTGCATAGCATCTCTACCTCCAATGAGAGGATCCAGCCCTTCCTTTGGTTTAAGAATGTTCTGACACACTTCAGACCAATGACAGTGGGCCCTGGGAATTTGCTGCAACTATTGGATTAAAAGTTCTACTTTTTTTCTTTTCTTTCTTTCTTTTTCTTTTCTTTTCTCTTTTTTTTTTTTTTTTTTTTTTGAGACAGGTTTTCACTCTGTCATCCAGGCTGGAGTGCAGTGAGATGATCATGGTTTGCTTCCTGGACCTCCTGGGCTCAAGTAATCCTCCCACCTAAGCTTCCTGATTGGCTGTGACCACAGGTGCACTCCACCATGCTCAGCTAATTTTTAAAATTTTTTGTATAGATGGAGTCATTCTATGTTGGCCAGGCTAGTCTCAAACTCTTATACACAAGTGATCCTCCCACCTCGGCCTCTCAAAGTGCTGGAATTCAGGGGTGAACCACCCTGCATGTGACCAAGGCTCTACTTTTACGGAGACTGCTAGGCTGGTAGAACACAAGCCTATTGCTACTAGCAGCTCATTTTGTGAAAGTAGGGGTGAGAGACAGAGATGGAGGGAGAAAGAATACCCAGATGATATCATTAAGCTCCTAGGTCAAGCCATACCTGAAGGTAGTAACATCCTTAGACTTCTGTGGCAGCCAAAGCAACTCCATCTTGGATGCTAGTCCAGTATGTTGACTTCTAATTAGCCTCTGTTCCAGGAAGGCCTCTAAGATTCCAAGTCTCTCTATTGTTTACCTATTGTTCATTGTGTAAGAGCACATACTCACTATAAATCCTGCCATTAGGCCAAAGCAACCTTGATGTTATCACACTTATCATAAATCCTACCCTTAGCATTTGTACTACACATCCCTTCTGAAGCACCTATACCCTTTCCCTATGCTATATAAGCTCTGGGTCTGGGAGGTAATGGTGCTGGGATCTACCATCTTGTCTTGCTATCACCCGAGACACAGACATGGCCTCTATTTACAAGTCCCTCTTAAATGTCTCTCGTTCTCTTTTTTCTTTTTTGACAGAGTAGTCTTGTTCTGACGCCCAGGGTGGAGTGCAGTGGTATGATCTTGGCTCACTGCAACCTCTGCCTCCTGGGTTCAAGTGATTCTCCTGCCTCAGCCTCCCAAGTAGCTGGGATTACAGGCACAAGCCACTATGCCTGGCTAATTTTTGTATTTTTTCTAGAGATGGGGTTTCACCATGTTGGCCAGGATGGTATCAAACTCCTTACCTCAAGTGATCCTCCCACCTTGGCCTCTCAAAGTGCTAGGATTAAAGGTGTGAGCCACTGTGCACCAGCCTAAATGTCTCTTTCTAAGAAGATGCATTTGTCAGCCTCTTGTCACTTCTTAGCTTCCTCAGACCTTGGGAGTAGGTTTGCATAGGGCTGCCCACCCCAGAACAGCTTCACAATTACATGAGATAAAATCTCTTCTCCTTATTTTTTATCTTGTAACTAAACTGAGGCTTTAAAAAATATACTTTATCAGGAGTAATTTTCCCCCTCTGAATAATCAGACCAAAGCTTTGAAACTGCAGATATCCCTTATTATCTACACGGTTAAATAAGGAGATAAGAAGGGGCAGCTTCAAGTATTTCTCAACTCCTCCTCACCTCGCCTCACCCTCTTCTCCGCTGGAAGATAGTGAACATTTGAGGCCCATCCATGTAAGCACATCTTCTTATCAGAGGGCTTCTGGTAAGAAACAGATCGGGAATTCTAGTGCTTTGGTAGCAAGGGATGAGTAGGTTTCCGTAACAGGTCCGTTATGTTATATCCAAAAACTACTAAAGGCTCCACATCTTGGGTCCTGTAATCTACAACCATGTGTACCCAATAGGCTAAAAATTAAAAAAAATTGAAAGGAAGAGACACTGTAAGAATGAATCCTCTCTTCTATCCCCGTGATATATATACCCTGCTCACATGAATTAGGCAATAGAATCCTTCTTCATAAGGGGGCGAAAGTATGAATACTAATGTTCATAGCAAGAGTATTTATAATAGCAAAAAAGTGGAAACAACTCAAATGTCCAGGAATAGAAAATGCATAAACAAAATGTGTTCTATCCATACAATGGAATTATTTGGCCATAAAAGGGAATGATGGGCCAGGAATGGTGGCTAACACCTGCAATCCCAGCACTTTGGGAGGCTGAGGTGGGTGGATCACTTGAGTCCAGGAGTTCAAGATCAGCCTGGTCAACATGGCAAAACCCCATATCTGCTAAAAATACAAAAAATTAGCCAGGCGTGGTGGCACATACCTGTAGTCCCAGCTACTCAGGAGGCTGAGCCAGAAGAATCGCTTGAACCCAGGAGGCAGTGATTGCAGTGAGCCAAGATCATGCCACTATACTCCAGCCTGGGCAACAGAGGGAGACTCCATCTTAAAAAAAAAAAAAAAAAAGGCAATGATGTATTGATCCATGCTACAATATGAATGAACCTTAAAAACATTATACTAAGCAAAAGAAGCCAGATAAAAAAGACCACGTTTTGTATTATTTCATTTATATGAAATGTCCAGAAAAGGCCAATCCATAGAGATGAAAAGTAAATTAGTGGTTACCCAGGGCTGTGAAGTGGGGAGCTTTTCACTGTGAGGGTGATGGCTGAAGGGTACAGGGTTTCTTTTTGGTTTAATAAACACGTACTGGGACTAGATAGTGGTGATGATTACATAACTTTGTGAATATGCTAAAAGCCATTAAATTGTACACTTTTTTTCCCCCCTGAGATGGAGTCTTGCTCTGTCTTCCAGGCTTGAGTGCAGTGGCACGATCTTGGCTGACTGCAGCCTCTGCCTCCTGGGCTCAAGTGTTTCTCTTGCCTCAGCTTACTGAGTAGCTGGGATTACAGGTGCCACCACCATGCCCAGTTAATTTGTGTGTGTGTGTATGTGTGTGTGTATTTTTAGTAGAGACGGGGTTTCACCATGTTGGCCACACTGGTCTTGAACTCCTGGCCTCAGGTGATCCTCCCACCTCATCCTCCCAAAGTGCTGGCATTACAAGTGTGAGCCACTGTGCCCAGCCTGAATTGTACACTTTAAATGAGTGAACTGTATGTATGTGAATTATATCTTAATAAAGCTGTTTCAAAAAGAGAGTGAGGAAGGAGTGGGAAGCTTTCAGAAAGGCTGTCACATATGGTTGGAAATTCCCTCCCTCTATTAAAAATGTCAAATATAGTTCAGCCAAAAGGCATTGTTGGGAGCTTACAGAGAAGACTCAACATAGCATTTGAGGAGAAAAAAATCTTCATGGGTGGCTCAGTTGGGATGAGATCAGCAATGCCTCTGTTGCTGTGAAATTGCTGCTGAGAATTTCCTCTTAGACCCTTCAATGAATCCACCCAAAGTTTTATCTTAAATGTATCAGGGGACTGGCTGGGCATGGTGGCTCACACCTGTAATCCCAGCACTTTGGGAGGCTGAGACAGCAGAATTGCTTGAGCCCAGGACGTGGTAGCTGAAGTGAGCTGAGATGGTGCTACTGCACTCCAGCCTGGGTGACAGAGTGAGACTCTGTCTCCAAACACACACACACACACACACACACACACACACACACACACACAGAATCAGGGGTGGTAGCTAATCTTCCTTTGGCCTAGGCGACCCAATATATGCGGCTGTATTTTTTGCTATGAGTCAGAATGTACATTTTTCAATATACAGATTACAGGAAGCATGCTGACTGGCTTCAAATTTTTCCCTGTGTTCCAAAGCAACCATATTAAGCATAAAATCTATTCAAGTTTGAGTGCAGAGTGGGTCCTCTTGCTTACTTGAATGTACGCAGGATTGCAGTCTCGTAACTGAAAGGCACAGTGTTTATAGACCAATGGCAACAGAGAGAGTAGGAACTAAAAGCTGTTAGAGAAACCACTCCTATCTGGGACTTCTATAGCCTATACCCATAAACCCTATAGAAGGTGCAAAACTAACCATCTTTTTTTTTTTTTTTTTCCTAGATGGAGTCTTACTCTGTTGCCCAGGCTGGAGTGCAATGGTGTGATCTCAGTTCACTGCAACCTCCGCCTCCCAAGTTCAAGTGATTCTCCTGCTTCAGCCTCCCAAGTAGCTGGGATTACAGGCGTGCGCCACTTCGTCCAGCTAATTTTTGTATTTTTAATACAGATGAGTTTTCACCATGTTGGCCAGGCTGGTCTCCAACTCCTGACCTCAAGAGATCCGCCCACCTCAGCTCCCAAAATGGCGGGATTATAGGCGTGAGCCACGGTGCCTGGTAAACCATCTTACTTTTAAAGTTTTATTTTTAAAAAATGTTTACTTTTTCTTTCTTTCTTTCTTTTTTTTTTTTTTTTTAAGGTGGGGTCTCATTATGTTGCTCAGGCTGAACTTGAACTCCTGGGCTCAGGCTATCCTCCCACCTCAGCCTCCCAAAGTGCCGAGATTATAGGCATGAGCCACCATGTCCAGCCTCATTTTTCAAAAAATAAGAAACATAAATGTCTTCAGTGCTTCCCAGTTATCGGGCACTGTTCTAATCACTTTACACGTATCAACTCACTTAATCCTCACATCAACTCCACTGAGGAAGGTTTTGTTATAGCCACATTTTACAGATGAGGAAATTTCAGCAAGATGAAGAGAGGGTACACAATGGAAGATACAGTATTCAAACTCAGGTAGCCAGGGGTGTCTCCTAACACACCCAACAGGATCAATGAATTATATAATCCCTTCTATAAATCTTGTATTGTTTCTCTCAGGATTACATAAGTTATTTAATTTTGTGAGGTTTTAAGTGTTGCCTGCTGTAACTGGTTGTGAACATTCTGTGGGCAGGGGCCAGTTTTAGTTTCTCTCCAACAGCCCTGAAGGGGACCTACACTTGATATTTCAACAGTCAGAGGGCAGCCAACAATGGGACCCTGGTCTCAGAATGTTGTCTTGCCCCTGCCCAAAACATTCTCCCTTTTCCTATTTGGTTAATTTTTACTGATCCTTTTTAAGAGAAGGGAGGTCTCACTCTGTTGCCCAGCCTGGAGTGCAGTGGTGCCACCCCCGGCCAATTTTTACTTTTAACTTTTTGTAGAAAAAGTGTCTTGCTCTGTTGCCCAGGCTGGTCTTGAACTCCTGGGGTCAAAGTTATCTTGTTGCCTTGGCTTCTCAAAGTGCTGGGATTACAGGTGTGAGCCACTGTGTCAGACCTAATTTTTACTGATCCTTAAACGTCACTCAATTTGACAGAGACTTTCCTGGTGGTATGGCCCCTTTGGTACCTCCCTCCCCAGATAAACTTGAGGCCCTTAATCTGGGCTCCGAGTCATTGGGTCTTTTTGTTACAGCATTTATCTCAGTTACATTGGTGTTGCTCCTTTCATAATCTCTGCCAGCACTAGAGTGTCAGCTCCATGAGGGCAGAGGCAGGTAAGTCCTGCTTTTCTGCATTCCCAGCAGTCCGCATAGTACAGGGCATATAGGAAATGCCTAATATGTAACCTGCTATTCTTGTGTGTGTGGTAAGTCTGATGCTAAAGCTATAGTTGTTTTCTTCTTTGCTGTTTGAGCAGGCAACTGTTTTCAAGATATCAAGAATTTGACTTTTTTTCCCCCTTCTCTTTCTTTCACTACCAGCTGATAGCACAAAGTATTGAGGTCTCTAGGCTAATAAGGGCTGGTTTAAAATACCATTTGCCAACTAAGGTCTCCCACAAACCAGCTAGAGCAAATTCCAGTAGACTTTTAAACCTCATCAGTGACTGGGCACAAAGATTTCCCTGACTTCTGCACGGGATGTGAACTCCATGAAGACCACAAGGAGAATTTATTTCTGCAGGTGCTTAAGAAAGCCCACTCAGAAGCCAAAAGAACCTTAGGGCACTTACTTCTCCTGCACCCCCTCTCAGGCTCTCAGCATATTAAAAAATTACTGAGTTTAAAAAAAATTAATTCCCAGTACAGGCAATGTGGCCCAGTAATGTGACACAGAAGCTGAAATCTCTATGATGAATGTCTCTCCTTTTAATCCTGCCAGAGTCTCACTACAATTGTTCCTATGCATAACCTAATTTGGAGATACTTACGTCAAAAACCTAAATTTGAAACTCAGGCCAAATGCTTGCTCATCTCAACCCCCCTGCCACCCAGCCCTGCCTCAAAAACAAAAAAAAAAGTCATCACCCACGTTTGGCGCATGAATGAATGAAACAGCACAGGCATTCAACATAAGTTAATCATGTGGACAGTATTTTGTAAACTGCAAAGTGCAGGACTTTCGGAAAGGTTATTGTAGCGCGTATAGGTCGGAGTAACAGTCCCAAACACCCTCAGCTCTCCGCAGTGGCTCAGCTTGCGGCCACGCTTTGCAAGTAAGCCCGGCGCCCCTCCGCCCAGCTCCGCCTGAAGCCACGCCCCCAGCGCGCGCGCACCCCCGGAAGTGATGCAACGCCACGGCCTAGCAACCGTTGCCAAGGAGCTCGTCTCTAGGAGCCCTCTAAGCCCGAGTGCCTCCTGGGGGGGTGGGGAAACGGTTTCCTGAGGAGAATTTGAGGTAACCTCGCCAATTCGCGGTCGGAAATTCCCCTGAACCCGAAATAGGAGAGAGCTCCTGTCCCCTCTTGGTTCTGGTGCAGCACCTCGCAGGTGGAAGGAGTCGTCGCGGTTAAGCCCCCAGTTAGGGGATCCTGCCCTTGCTGGGCTTAGTGCGGATCCAGGCAGTTTCCTGGCTGGATGAACAGTCCAGGGGCCCAGGGCAGCCCCCGCGAGAGGCCTGGTCAGGTGTGGGGTCCCCTGTCCTCTGTCCCGAGCCTGGGGTGGGGGACACTATTTCTGGGACTCCCAGGAGGCTGCGGGTCGACGCTTGTGCCAGTCTGGGACCCGGGCAGCACGGTTTCTGTCCCAAATTGTGCCAGAGAACACGCACGTCCTGGTTTTCATTGCTCCCCGCCCCTTGCGGCTCGTTTGTGGGTGAGTGCTTCGAAATTAGCGCGGCAACTTCGCGCTGGAAGAGGGACAGTAATTGCTTTTGCTAATTTTAGAGCGTAGAGACCGCTGGGCACGGATAGCCTACCTGTTCGGTACATCCTTGTCCTTATCGAGTGACCATTGCTGGCTGGCGGGCGACTTGCGGGGAACCCAAGAAGTTTCTTTGCCTTCCTGGGAACATTTTGCTGGTTTATCCAGATTTTTTTTTTTTAAGGGAAAAGAGAATAGACCCTTAGATAATTTCTAAATCATTTAAAATGAAATACATATTTCTGCAGGCAAAGGTTATGACGTGGACTTTTACTTAAAATACTTTAAACAGTGGAAAAGTAACACTTCCTAATGTGGATTTTGAAAAAAACTTATGTAAAGATTTTCTTTTTATAGCTTAAAGGAAACCTCAGATTTATTATAAGCCATGTTGGTTGTCCTTTCTATCATCTTTTGATAATTTCTTAGAAATAATATTTGTGCATAATTTTTCATCGTTGTGGATAAGTAATCATATCTTTTTTTTTTTTTTTTTTTTTTTTTGAGATGGAGTCTCGCTCTTTTGCTCAGGTTGGAGTGCAGTGGCACTATCTCTGTCTCCCAGGTTCAAGCGATTATCCTGCCTCAGCCTCCAGAGTAGCTGGGATTACAGGCATTCACCACCACACTCAGCTAATTTTTGTATTTTTAGTAGAGATGGGGTTTCACCACGTTGGCCAGGCTGATCTCGAACACCTGACCTCAAGTGATCCTCCCGTCTCAGCCTCCCAAAGTGCTGGGATTACAGCGGTGAGAGACAGCGCCTGGCAGCAATCCATTTTTTAATTCTGACCTCAAATGATCCACCTGCTTCGGCCTCCCAAAGTGCTGGGATTACAGGTGTGAGCCACCAAGCCTGGCCTTTTAATTAATTTTTAATCCTTAAAGCATTTACCTAGGTAAGGCTATTTCTGCAATTAAGAAATTAGATACTCAATTTTTTAAAAAGTTATGATCTCTCTCACTGCCAGCCTGATTTCCTTTAGATTTAGTCTTATGTTGTTTCTGGCCTTGGGCCTGTGAACAAATTCATTCAATCTAGTGAAAGAAGTCACTGTTTTAGACATAGTGGATGTTCAAAATGGAATTGGACACAGATACGGAATTTACAGTTTAGCAGGGAAGAGGAGTTGTGTACCTAAAGAATAGCACAATTTCAAAAGTAATACTAGGAGAGAAGTGCAGATAAAGTGTGGTCAGCTATGGAGGACAGGTGTTGTCACTCTGCTGCAGAACCTGGGGGATAGCTTGAGAAAGATTTCCTGGGGGAACTGGCATTTGGTGGGCATGGCTTGAAAGATGGTTGAGGGGTTTGGTCCTCTGAAGATGATGGAAGGATGAGCCATCATTTTAGACAGAGAAAGCAACATTCAAGGCAGAGTGATGGAAAAACTAAGGAGCAGTGACTGTTTCTACACGCTGAAGTTTGAAGGGATAGAAAGGTGACAATTTGGAAATAAGTTGAAAAAGGATAAGTTGTGCCAGATCATAAAGAGTCTCGAAATCCAAAAAGTTTTAACTGTGTTTTGTATGCAATAAGGAGCCTACAGATGATTTGGAATGGGGAGAGGTGGAGATCAGACAACAGGAGGCTGTTGCCTCATTGAAGGCCAAAGGAAATGAAAGCCTGAATGACTCTAGGGCAGCAGAGTGGGTTTGTATGGGCCACACCAATAACAGAAATGGATGAAGAGCACTTGAAGTGTGCAGCTTCTCCTCAGCTGCAGTTGCTTGTGGCCACGCACAAATGTGAGCCCACAGTTGCCAGATCTGATTTTCAAGAGAAACTGGAAATCTAAATTTTAAAGTAAAAATCTCCCAGTGTTTTTTGGGAGATTTGGGGGAAACATCTCACATGCATGTCTACAGCCTAACAGATGTTTAATTCCTGGGTAGAAATTATGCAACTGCATGGGAGAGGTATTAATGTAGGTAGGATTTGTTATTCATCTGTCCGCATGAACTCAGATAATTACTGTTACACCAGATGCATATACAACACATTTGATGTTAAAATTAACAGTATATACTGCAGTTTTCATAAAAAAGCCGTTATACTTGGAATTCTTTCAACAAAACCTTTTTCATGTGCCATGTAGAATTATACTTTTCATGCCTGGGTTTTACGAACTTAATTCTGATTTTTTCCCGGAATTTTTGTTACCAGTATTGAGGAATTTTTTTTCTATTTTTACTCTTTAGTTATAAGACCTAATTATGAGTGATCAAATTAAATTCATTGTGGACAGTCTCAATAAGGAGCCTTTTAGGAAGAACTATAATTTAATCACGTTTGATTCCTTGGAGCCAATGCAACTATTACAAGTTCTCAGTGATGTTCTGGCTGAGATTGACCCAAAGGTAAGAGTTTTCTCTTTCTTTTTAATGGGTAGCAGAAAGCCAGTTTCTGCCTCTAAATAGCTGTGTGTCTTGGGCAAATTATTTAACCTCTCTGGGCCTTATTTTCCATGTCTGTAAAGTAATAGTAAATGATCCATAATGTTTCTCTGATAGCTCAAAAATTAAATTATCTACTAGTACCTTATTTAGAAATTACTTCTCTACTTCCAGACATAAATAGATTTGGTTAGGGAATGAAAATGCTTTTACAAAAGGTTTTATTGTGTTGCAAGTTAGCTCATGTCTCTCATACACTGGTCCATTCCACTGGATACTTTTTTTGAAACTTAACATTCTTAGTATGAATCTTGATTTGACTTGGGTGCACCCTCACTTGGAATCTGGGGGCCTCTATCCTTAATCTGTTTTATGAAGAGACCATTGTGCCGTTAAGCTCTAGCAGAACAATTTTGTCAGTGAGTTTAAATATTGTCCTTTGTTACATGTACAACAATAACATATTTTTTCAATTTCTTTGTTAGCAACTTGTGGATATCAGAGAGGAGATGCCAGAGCAAACAGCCAAACGAATGTTGAACCTTCTTGGTATTCTTAAATACAAACCTTCAGGAAATGCCACAGACATGTAAGAATCTGATCGTATATTGAGTTTTTTAAATTATGCTTTGGTATCCAAACTTTCATATACTGCAATCAATCTTTTTAGATAATACCTGGTTTCCTTAATTTGATATTTGATGGCCTGAGAACATCACCAAGTTTCAAAATAATCTTTTTTTTTTAATTTTTTTATTTTATTTATATATATATATATATATAATCTTTTAAAAGTGAGGTTCAGGGTGAAGAGTGAGGTGAAAGGGAAGACAAGTCAGAGAAGAAAAGTAGACTTTGAAAAGTGATGTAATGCTGGGTGCGGTGGCTCACACCTGTAATCCCAGCACTTTGAGAGACCAGGACAGGTAGATTGCTTGAGCTCAGGGGTTTGAGACCAGCCTGGGCAACATGGCAAAACCCTGTCTCTATAAAACATACAAAAAAAAATCAGTTGGGCATGATAGTTGGTGTCTCTAGTCCCAGCTACTTGGGAGGCTAAGTGGGAGGATCACCTGAGACAGGAGGTTAAGGCTGTGGTGAGCTGTGATTGTGCCGCTATACCCCATACCCCAGCCTGGGCAATGAGGTGAGACTCTGTCTCCAAAAAAAAAAAAGCTTTGAATTTATCTTTTTAAGAATGTTATAGAAAGCAGTTTGGAATTGCGAATCAGATAGCATTTTGAACAAATACTATCTCTCTTCAAAGTTTACTGTTAAGTGTGTGTGTGTTTCTCTGTCTTAGGAGTACTTTTCGTCAGGGTTTGGTGATTGGAAGTAAACCTGTAATTTACCCAGTGCTCCACTGGCTTCTTCAGAGGCCTAATGAACTGAAGAAAAGAGCGTATTTAGCTCGTTTTTTAATAAAACTTGAGGTACCAACTGAGTTTCTTCAGGATGAAACCGTGGCTGACACCAATAAACAGGTAAATAATGCATAAAGAGCGCAGTGAAACTGTAATGGATTTCAAGGTGTGCTATTCAGATACATGTTAATCTTTCTTATTTGCTGTCTTTGTAGTTCCAAGTGGCACAAGAAGATAAAAAGATTGACCTTTGGGTCAATCTCAGCCAGAACATCACTGAGAACTTGTAATAGTTGCAATGTTCAACTGTGGCCACATCTCAAGATAATGGCTTTTGCACACAAATATCATTTCATTGATAGGAGTATGTGAATAGAAAAAAAAACCTGATAATCAGGTTTTAGAATAATTTATTATTTAGCAGTGGTGGGTAGATATGATACTGGGTTAAGTCTACATAGTACTTTATTCATCAGTAAAGTGACTACATAGTTTGTTATCCAAATTAGAGAGAAACAGACTATCGTAACAATTACACCAAGACAAATGGTTTAAATTGACACTATCCCAGGCAAATTGGAACATTTGAGCCCCTGGAAAGAAGCAGGCAAAGAAGCTAGGCTTGCAGTCCCAAAGGACTTCCCAATCAGACAGAGGGTAGAGATAGATTCCAGAGTTTGAAATCTCAGTGCACCTTTCTCTCCAGAGTTTTGGAACATCACTCTGCTCTGGCATAAGATCTTAAAGCTCTTGAGTACTGAGGATTCTAGCTGTCTGGCTTCTGATCCTGAGATCCCTAAGCACATTTTTGGCCAAAGACTGTAGGGAGAAAGAAACTAGGCTTAGATTTAAAAGGACTTTGATTTTTTTTAAAAAAGTGCTTCTGTTTAATGTTTCACACTTTTATTCCTTAGCACTTACATAGACTGATTTCTGCCAAATTGTTGTGAATAGTTTGTCAGTCTGTCTTCCCCAATAAATTCTGAGGTCCTTGGAGACAGGTGTCATGTCTTATCGATCTTTCTTTTCTTCTGAGACAGAGTTTCGCTCTTGTTACCCAGGCTGGATTGCAATGGCGCGATCTCGGCTCTCTGCAACCTCCGCCTCCTGGGTTCAAGCAATTCTCCTGCCTCAGCCTCCCAAGTAGCTGGGACTACAGGCATGCACCACCACACCCAGCTAATTTTTTTGTATTTTCAGTAGAGACGGGGTTTCACCATGTAGACCAAGATGGCCTCGATCTCTTGACCTCGTGATCCACCCGCCTCGGCCTCCCCAAGTGCTGGGATTATAGGCGTGAGCCACCGCGCCCGGCCTCCATCTTTATTTTCTTCCAGATTTTGTATAGTCACTTCTAATGTGAACTCAGTATTTGGATTGAGTCGCAATAGCCGATTATTTTTATTTTTATCCATATGTTGTGCAATTTTGGGTGTGGCAGTAACTCAGAATAGGTCAATATTGATTTCTTAAGGCAGTATATTTGCAAATAATTATGTCAGATGTCACAGTAGTTGCCATGGGAGAAGCACAGCAGAATGAGACCACCTGTCTACTTGTCCTTACCTTTGAATATTTTACATAATGTGGGAAATAGAAAAGTGTAAATGTGTACTTTCTCCTTCCTAGGCTCCCACCATTGACAAATCTGATAAAAACTAATTTATCTAGAGGAAGTTAAGTCTTTTTTTTTTTCTTCCGAGACAGAGTCTTGCTCTGTTGCCCAGGCTACTTGAAGTGCACGGGTGCCATCTTGACTCACTGCAACCTCCACCACCTGGGTTCAAGTAATTCTCCTGCCTCAGTCTCCCAAGCAGCTGGGATTACAGGTGCTTGCCACCATGCACAGCTAATTTTTGGTAGAGATGGGGTTTCACCATATTCGCCAGGCTGGTCTTGAACTCCTGACCTTGTGATCCGCCCACTTCTGTCTCCCAAAGTGCTGGGATTATAGGCGTGAACCACCGTACCCTGCCTGATTAAGTTTTTGCTAAATATGCTCAGCTAATTAATGAAAGAATTAATGATAATAAAGACATCTTGAAGCATATTTGGTGGGCATCTCTCTCTCTCTCTCTCTCCATATATATATGTATATATATATGGAGAGAAAGAGATATACACACACAGTGATTTGTAATATATAATGATTTATACATTTAGCCAGTCATTTCAGGGATCCTAATAAAAATGTGTATTATCTTTCCGAAGGAAGAATTGTAGAATTAATAATTTGTAGATTTATAAGATATGATCAAGAAAAATATTATTCTTGTAATTCCTCATCAAGATAACTTTTTGGCCAGGCACAGTGTCTCATGCCTGTAATCCTAGCACTTTGGGAGGTCAAGGCAGGCAGATTGTTTGAGCTCAGGAGTTCAAGACCAGCCTGGGCAACATGTTGAAACCCATCTCTACAAAAAATACAAAAATTAGCCCAACATGATGGCATAAGCTTGTAGTCCCAACTACTTGGGAAGCTGAGGTGGGAGGATCACCTAAGCAAGCCCAGGGAGGCTGAGGCTTCAATGAGCTGTGATGGTACCACTGCCCTCCAGCCAGGGTGACAGAGTGAGACCCTGTCTCAAAAACAACAACAAAACTTTTTTTTTTTTTTTTTTGAGACAGAGTTTTGCTCTGTTCCTTAGGCTGGAGTACAGTGACACGATTTCAGCTCACTGTAACCTCTGCTTTCCAGGTTCAAGCAATTCTCCTGCCTCAGTCTCCTGAGTAGCTAGGATTACAGGTGTGTGCCACCGTGCCCAGCTAATGTTCTGTATTTTTAGTAGAGACAGGATTTCACCATGTTGGCTAGGCTGGTCTTGAACTCCTGACCTCAAGTGATCCATCTGCCTTGGCTTCCCAAAGTGCTAAGATTACAGGTGTGAGCCACCATGCCTGGCCCATTCAACTACCTTATATTAAACACCTACATGGGTTATGCACTGTGCTAGGCCCCAGGGATACAGGGCTGTACACGATGAATATGATTCTTTTCCTCTTGGCTCTCACTATATAATGGTGGGAGACAGACAGGAAATTATAATAGCTATAATTGTCCATGATATCTACTCTGATAGGATAGATACAGGGCCAGAGAAGGCTTCTCTGAGAATAGTGGAATGTACATTAAGACCTGAAGGATGAATAGATGTTGCTTCAGTTACAGGTGAGGGAGTCATAGATGTATAAGCTTGAGGCGAGAACAGGGAGTGTTCAGGGACTCAGACGTCAACATAGCTAGAGTGTAGAGTGTGAGGTGGGAAAGTAACCAGAATGAGATATAGAAGTATTTACTGTTGTAATGGTAGAGATATACTTTTTTGTATGCTATGTAAATGTTTAAGGATATGTTTTTGTATTTTTAATGCTGTTCTTACAATGACTTGAGTAATCACTGTGAGTTAGTAGATAACCTGATTAAGAAAACTCAACTGGATCTAGTTACTAGTTTATAATTTATAAACATATTCTTTTAGTATGAAGAGTTAATGGAAACCTTTAAAACTTTGCATAAAGAATATGAGCAGCTCAAGACATCTGGATTTTCTACAGCAGAAATAAGAAAGGTAAAGGAAAGAAAACATAGTAACGAATTTTGGGGATTTGAATAATATTGGATTTAGCATTTTTGTTTTTGCTTAATTCAGTATGAGTCTTAAGACTGTATGGAGACTAGTGATGGTAAATGGCACATTTTATTTTGTGGGACCTTTGGTAGTTCCTTACTGAAGAAATTGATGAGACTGTGGTAAAGTCACAATGAGTAGTTACTTATAGTACGGAAGAAGAATGATAGATGTCCATCTACTATTCCTCCATTATACCCTGTAAGTAAACCAGGATAATAAAAAGAACCTAGAGTCTGTGTTTTAATTTCATTCATTACTACTAAAGTTTTCTCCTTTTTTTTTTTTTTTTTTCCACTGTTTACTTTTTTTTTAGAGACAGGGTCTCACTCTGTCACTCAGACTGGAGTACACAGTGGTGTGATCACAGCTCACTGCAGTCTTGACCTCCCAGGCTCAAATGATCCACCTGCCTGAGCTTCCTGCGTAGTTGGGACTACAGGCACACACCACTATGCCCAGCTAATTTTTGTATTTTTTTTTGTAGAGCTGGGATTTTACCATCTGACCAGGCTAGTCTTGAACTCTTGGGCTCAATCTGTCCTCCCCCCTTGGCCTTTCAAAGTGCTGGGATTATAGGCATGAGCCACTGCTGCACCTAGCTTCTATTTCTTGTTTAATCATATTTTCTAAATTTTCTACAAATCATATGTTCAAGAATACTTTAGTAGGCCAGGCGTGGTAGCTCATGCCTGTGATACCAACACTTTGGGTGGCCGAGGCTGGAGGATCACTTGAGCCCAAGAGTTTGAGATCGGCCCGGGCAAGATGGCAAGACCCTGTCTACACACACACACGCACGCACGCACGCACGCACGCACGCACGCACGCACATGCAATTAGCCAGGCTTGGTGGTGCACACCTATAGTCCCAGCTACTCAGGAAGCTGAGGCGGAAGGATCAATTGAGCCTGGGAGTTCAAGGCTGAAGTGAGCTGTGGTTGTACCACTGTACTCTAGCGGGGTGACAGAGTGAGACCTTTTCTCAAAAAAATAAAAAAGAAAAGAAAAAATAATTCACTCATAATCTCATGCTCTAGAGACAACTATGGTTGACGTTTTGATAAATATATTTAAATCTTTTTCTTGGTATTCTGTAGATAAATGTAATCTGCTTCTTTCAAATAATGTCATATTAGCACTTTTACTCATGTCATTAAACATTCTTCTGCATAATTTTTAATGACTTTCATTGTATTACACTGTGATTTATTTATCAATCTTCATACATTTTTGTTGTTTCCAAATTTTAGACATAACTTGCGTTAATGAGAATCTTTATAGATGATGACTTTTCATGAATGTTTTATTGGGACAAATCACCAGCTAATAAAATTACTGGGCTAGAAGGGATGAACATTTATTTTAAGACTTTTTTTGAGACACGGTTGCACTCTGTTGCCCAGGCTGGAGTGCAGTGGTGTGATCTTGGCTCACTGCAACTGCCACTTGCCAGGTTGAAGTGATTCTCCTGCCTCAGCCTCCCAAGTAGCTGGGATTACAGGCATTCAACACCATGCCCAGCTAATTTTGTATTTTTAGTAGAGATGAAGTTTTACCATGTTGGCCTGGCTGCATTTTAAGACTTTTGATACTGTTTTTCAGTACAATACTATCAGGAATGAGTAAGAGTGCCCATTTTTCCAAATTCTATCAATACTGGCTACCACGTATATTTTATTTTACCTTTAGTATTACTGTGGCAGTTACGCTATTAGTTTTTTAGATTTAGGAAGGAGTTTTTAAATTTTTATTTATTTTATTTTATTTTTTTGAGGTGGAGTCTTGCTCTGTTGCCCAGGCTGGAGTGCAGTGGTGCAATCTCGGCTCACTGCAAACTCTGCCTCCTGGGTTCAAGTGATTCTTCTGCCTCAGCCTCCCAAGTAGCTGGGACTACAGACGTGTGCCACCATGCCTGACTAATTTTTTTGTATTTTTAGTAGAGACGGGGTTTCACCACGTTAGCCAGGATGGTCTCAATCTCCTGACCTCATGATCCACCCACCTCGGCCTCCCAAAGTGCTGGGATCACAGGCATGAGCCACCACAGGCGTGAGCCTGACCTATTTGTTTGTTTTCATAACAAAATACTATGAAGCTGGTTAACAGGAAGGAAGTTTGTTTTTAAAGTCTTTATTTTCAGAGAGGGAATTGGTTAATTGGCAAAACCAGGCACAAATTTATGTCTTGAAAATACCATAGCCTTAAAAATAATTTTGATGGAAAATTGGCAGACTATATGGTTTGATATTTAACAGAGCAGATGGGATGTCAGCAGCTGTTGCTCATGTATTTAGACCTGCACACTTTCCATTATAGAAGATTTTTCAAAAATCATGTGCCCATATTTGGAATCAGAACACAAATGTGCTGGTTGGCAGCTGTACCTTGCTGTGTTATAACTGATTTTTGTTGCATTTCTAGATGAACACCAAGCTGCCAAAAAAATTACCCTGCATAAAGAGCCCTGGGGAAAAATATAAATGACCTTAATCCAAAAGAGGATCTTGGTTGTTCATGCTCGGCTTATAAATGATGAAAATGTTAAATGCATAATCAAAATAAAAGCTTATCTGTATCCTACAGACTGAGATAATGTCTTCTTTGCCGCTTTTTAGGATATCAGTGCAATGGAAGAAGAAAAGGATCAGCTCATTAAGAGAGTTGAACATTTGAAGAAAAGGGTAAGGCAGAATTAGCCCTGTAAGACTTTGGCCCCAAGTCCCAAGGACTTGCAAAGATTTAGGAATGCAAATAAAGATTCAGCCAAGCGTGAGTGTACATCTGAGGATGGACTCAAATAACACTGACGGAAAGGGAATCTCCCTAGGCAGTAGCCCAACACTTTCAAGGACCTGGAGTCTGGAGCTTTACTGTCATCTCTAGGGAGTACTGTTTACCAAAAAGAAATGATAAGTGGATGTCTGAGTCACATGACATGCTAATTTTTTTCCTCAAACCTGACAGTAACATGCACTACTTATTCCCTTACTGTAGGTGGAGACAGCTCAGAATCATCAATGGATGCTTAAAATAGCACGGCAATTTCGAGTTGAAAAAGAGAGAGAAGAATATCTTGCACAACAGAAACAGGAACAAAAGAATCAGGTATCCACATAAACATTTATGTTCTCAATACAAAAGAAATAGTTCCTTCTGATAATCCATATGTAAAGAAAAGAGTTTTAGAGTTGTAGACGTTCACATTCTTTTTGCTAACATAACGGAATACTCTTTTAATTAAGATAAATATTTTGTGGCACCAACAGCAGCAACAATACTACTTTTTGGGTTTTACACTCTGAATTGTATCTATACATTGTCTTTTGGCCTATGCTTACCTCATATTGCTCCAACATTACAAAAGAGTCATTGTAATGTTAACAGTAAGATTAACTGCTAATACAATTTCTAGAATCTCTGAAGGATGCCTTTAGATTCCAGGGCTATGAGACCATTCTTTTTATTCCATTGATCATAGTACCCTCTGCAATTTACTGCAATGGCAAATAAGTCCTGAAAAGGCTCAAAATCACCTACACTCCATGTTTTTAAACTTTGCCTTAAAGAAAAAATAATTTGCTCAGAAATTACTGCTTTTACTTATTAAAAATCTAAAAATCTGAGTAGACTTATACATTAAAAATATATTTCACATAAGCATCATTTACTACTAAATCAGCAGTTTAGATGTTTGGCTCTGCTGGCACTTGACTTGGCATTGAAGTAATTTCACTGCAGCAGTAAGCTGCATTGCCTAAGCCCTGAATGGTTACTTGGCATCTGCTTGTGATTCTGAAACATCTCTGTGAGAATGTTAACGTTACTTAGAATTAAGAAAACCAGCCAGGCGCGGTGGCTCAAGCCTGTAATCCCAGCACTTTGGGAGGCCGAGGCAGGTGGATCACGAGGTCAAGAGATCGAGACCATCCTGGTCAACATGGGGAAACCCCATCTCTACTAAAAATACAAAACATTAGCTGGGCATGGTGGCGCCTGCCTGTAATCCCAGCTACTCAGGAGGTTGAGGCAGGAGAATTGCCTGAACCCGGGAGGCGGAGGTTGCGGTGAGCGGAGATCGCGCCATTGCACTCCAGCCTGGGTAACAAGAGCGAAACTCCGTCTCAAAAAAAAAAAAAAAAAAAAGAAAACCATGTATAACAAGAAAAACCTGGTGCCTGTGTTTCTTTGATAAGTATTTTTCCTTAATCTGCAAATTGAATAAATAAAAATTTCTGAAAACTTCTTTAAAAAATTTAAGTGAAAAGGTATTGAGAGAACCAGTTACATTTTGGGTTTAATATGGGAATTTTCTGAGTTCTTATTTGTTCCTTTTATATCGTAAGAATTATATGGAACTTGTATTTTCCATTGCTTGCCTAAAAGAGAGGTAAGCTTCAATAGACTAAGCAAGTAATCGATTTAATTGTATTTTAAAGCTATTTCATGCAGTGCAGAGATTGCAAAGAGTACAAAACCAACTGAAAGGCATGCGCCAAACTGCAGCAGATGCAAAGCCTGAAAGTAAGTGGAAATTATTATATGGTATGGGTGATTAGAAAATATTAATTTAAATAAAGATCTTCCTAAAAAATCAATTTGTGGGAATTAATTATCATCAAGTGATGTCTCAGCATTTTGGAGCATAATTTCCTACCTGGAGAAAGAGAGTCCTTATGAAGACATAATTGGGTTTTCACCTGGTGTTTTTAAAAATTCCTAACCAGATGGCCGGGTGCAGTGGCTAATGGCTGCAATCCCAGCCCTCTGGGAGGCTGGGGTGGCCGGGTCACTTGAGGTCAGGAGTTTGAGACCAGCCTAGACAACATGATGAAACCTGTCTCTACTAAAAATACAAAACATTAGCCAGGCTGGTTGTGTGCAACTAATTCCAGCTACTCAGGAGGCTGAGGCAGAAGAATCACTTGAACCCCGGAGACAGAGGATGCAGTGAACCCAGAATGCGCCACTACACTCCAGCCTGAGTGACAAAGAGAAACTTTGTCTTTGTCAGAAAAAAAAAAAAAAAAAAAAAAAATTCAAGTCAGAATTTGTAAATGTGTAAATGGAAAGATCTGAAATAAATTTTGTAAATCTTGCTAGGCTGGGAATTTATAACAAAACCATTATTCACTGAAAATCTGTGTGTATAGTTGTCCATCTGCAAAAATAAACTAAAATCTTAATTTAAATTGCTTCTTAACTGTAAACTAGTAATACTTTATAAAATAAAAAAATGCCAAAATATGGAAAACCTAAAACATTTATGTGTAGATAGATACTTCGTTTCTTTTTTCTTTTCTTTTTTTGAGACAGTCTTCATCTGTTGCCCAGGCTGGAGTGCAGTGATGCGATCTCAGTTCACTGAATCCTCTACCTCCTGGGTTCAAGCGATTCTTTTTCCTCAGCCTCCCAAGTAGGTGAGACTACAGGCACGTGCCACCATGCCTGGCTAATTTTTGTGTTTTTAGTAGAGATGGGGTTTCACCATGTTGCCCAGGCTGCTCGCAAGCTCTTGACCTAGGTGATCCACCCACCTTAGCCTCCCAAACTGCTGGGATTACAGGCACGAGCCATCCACCTGACGTCTTTCTCTTTTTTAGATTTTAACTAATGTTACTTTTAGTAATGTCTTCATTGGCTTGAAGCTGACAAATGATAATGAATTACCATTTATGAACTGTTATAATAGAAATGTAAATTGCACTTGGTGCAGTGGCTCACGCCTGTAATCCCAGCACTTTGAGAGGCTGAGGCAGGTGATTCCTCAAGCCCAGGAGTTAGAGACCAGCCTGGGCAACATGGCAAAACCTCGTCTCTACAAAAGAAAATACAAAAATTACCTGGGCTTGATGACATACACTTGTGGTACCAGCTACTTCTAGCTGCTCAGGAGGCTAAAGCGGGAGGATCACTTGAGCTGTGAAGGTTTAGGTTGTAGTGAGCTGAGATAGTGCCATTGCACTCTAGCCCGGGTAACAGAGCAAGACCCCGTCTCAAAAAAAAAAAAAAAAAAATATATATATATATATATATGCACATACACACACAATATATATATATATATGTACTATATATATACACAATATATATTGTGTAAATATATAATATATATATACTATATATATAATACATATATACAATATAATATATACAATATATAGTATGTATATATACTATATATTGTATATAT
>NW_022436942.1:68271484-68275882 GCF_009761245.1 Sapajus apella
ATAGTATATATTGTATATATAGTATATATAGTATTGTGTATATAATATATACAATATAATATATACAATATATAGTATGTATATATACTATATATTGTATATATTATATATATACAGAATACTATATATACTATATTTGTATGTATGTACTATATAGTATTGTGTATATATACACAATATACATACACACACACACACACACACACACACATACATATATATATGTATATATATACTGCATCAAAAGTATTCCAAAAGAAAAAAAAAATACATGATCATCTATATAAAAGAGCACCTGGGTTAGATTTTATTTGTGTTATCATTTGGTTCAGGGATTTCTTTTTCTTTTTTTTTTTGAGATGGAGTCTTGCTCTGTCGCCCAGGCTGGAGTGCAGTTGTGCAATCTCAGCTCACTGCAACCTCTACCTCCTGGGTTCAAGCAATTCTCTTGCCTCAGCCTCCTGAGCAGCTGGGACTACAGACCCATGCCACCATGCCCAGGTAATTTTTTGTATTTTTAGCAGAGTCTGGGTTTCACCATATTGGCCAGGCTGGTCGCAAACTCCTGACCACGTGATCCACCCACCTCAGCCTCCTAAAGTGCTGGGATTACAGGTATGAGCCACAGTGCCTGGCATGGTTCATGGATTTCTTAAATACTTAGAGGATAAAATATGACCCAACAATATATCTGGCTCTGCAAATGTCATTTTTGTGTATTGTGGAATATAAAATAATTAGGTTATAATTTGAAAAGGTCATACTAATACTTTTTCTGTAATTATTTAGATATTCTTCCATGCAAATTGTGTTTCTTCATTTTCAGTGGTCAATCTTTTATTGTACTATGCTAGATATTATACAGATTGTTTTCAACAGATATGTCTTTTGGGCTGAATATTTATTTTATTTTTAAAGGTTTAATGAAGAGGCTAGAGGAGGAGATAAAATTTAATTTATATATGGTAACTGAAAAATTTCCTAAAGAAATAGAAAACAAGAAAAAGGAATTACATTTTTTACAAAAAGTAGTTTCTGAGCCAGCTATGGGCCATTCTGATCTTCTTGAACTTGAATCTAAAGTAAGTGAGAATCATCTTTTTATAGCTCTCAACTTTATCTGATCCCCAGTCCTGTAAAATTATGTGAACTGCTTTCTGTAGCATCCCACTATTAACTCTTAAATTAACCTGTGCTAAGAGTTGACAACCCTTTTTGTTTTTTGTTTTAAGAGTTGACAACTCTTATGAGATATTGTTCTTTATGAGGATTACAGAATGTTATGCTGTTAATTAATCCACATGATGTTATGAAAACATAGTCAATTGATTAGCAAATGAAGTAACTTAAACATATAAATAATAAATATAAGTTGACCAATGAGCTTATGTCTTCATTATATAAACATCTAGATGGGAAATTTAAAAATATTTTAATTACCATTAATTTTTATTTCCAAACATAATATTGTAGCAATTTTATATTTAAAGCTAATATTTTTATTAACCTTTTATACCTGCCTTGGAATTACTAAATGTTGTAATGCTTATTGAAAGCTGGTATCATATTATCCCTTTTTTTTTTTTTGAAATGGAGTCTTGCTCTGTTGCCCAGGCTGGAGTGCAGTGGCACAGTCTTGACTCACTGTAACCCCTGCCTCCCGGGTTCAAGCAGTTCTCCTTCCTTAGCCTCCCAAGTAGCTGGGACAGGCATCCACCAGCACGCCTGGCTAATTTTTTGTGTTTTTAGTAGAGACAGGTTTCACTGTGTTAATCAAAATGGTCTCAATCTCCTGCTCTCATGATCCTCCCGCCTCAGCCTCCCAAAGTGCTGGGATTACAGGCATGAGCCACCACGCCCGGCCATCTTTTTTTTTTTAGTTTTTTTTTTTGGTGACAGTATTTTTTGTGTTGCCCAGGCTAGAGTGTAGTGGCATGATCTTAGCTCACTCACTGCAGCCTCTGCCTCCCAGGTTCAAGTGATTCTCCTGCCTCAGCCTCCCAACTAGCTGGGATTACAGGCATAAACCACCATGCCCAGCTAATTTTTTTGTTTTGTTTATTGAGGCAGAGTCTTCCTCTGTCACCTAGGCTGGAGTGCAATGGTGAGATCTCAGCTCCCTGCAACCTCTGCCTCCAGGGTTCAAGCCATTCTCCTCCCTCAGCCTCCCAAGTAGCTGGGACTACAGACGTGTGCCACCACACCTGGCTAATTTTTGTATTTTTAGTAGAGATGGGGTTTTGCCATGTTGGCCAGGCTAGTCTCGAACTCCTTACCTGAGGTGATCTGCCTGCCTCAGCCTCTCAAATTACTGGGATTATGGTGTGAGCCACTGCGCCTGGCTATACCATTTTTGTTCCCTAGAATTAAAACACTAGGCCAGGTGCTGTGCCTTTTTTTTTTTTTTTTTTTTTGAGACAGAACATGTTCTGTTGCCCAGGCTGGAGAGCAGTGACACAATCTCGGCTCTCTGCAACCTCTGCCTCCTGGGTACAAGCTATTCTTCTACCTTGGCCTCCTGACTAACTGGGATTACAGGTGGGCACCACCACGCCCAGCTAATTTTTTTTTTTTTTTTGAAACAGAGTCTCACACGGTTGCCTAGGCTGGAGTGCAGTGACATGATGACGGCTCACTGCAGCCTCAATCTTCCAGGCTCAAGTGATCCTCCCACCACAGCTTCCCAAGTAGCTGGGACTGCAAGGTGCATGCCACCAGGCCTGGCTAATTTTTGCATTTTTTATAGAGACAGGATCTGGCCATGTTGCCTAGCGTGGTCTTGATCTCCCAGACTCAAGAGATCTGCCTGCCTCTGTCTGCCTCAGCCTCCCAAAGTGTGGGAATTACAGGTGTGAGCCATTGCACCCAGCCTAATTGAAAGGTTTTGACTTGCTAATTCTTTAGTGTGCTTAATATGTGGTTAATAACCACTACAATTAAATACATAATTCTGGCTGTTTTGTTCTTTTAATTTGCTTAGAGAAATTAAATGTCCAAGTCAGATCTGGCTAATTTTTTTTTATTTTGTTTTGTTTTGTTTTTGAGGTAGAGTCTCAATCTGTTGCCCAGGCTGGAGTGCAGTGGTGGGATCTCTGCTCACTGTAATCTGCACCTCCTAGGTTCAAGTGATTCTCCTGTCTCAGCCCCCAGAGTAGACGGGACTACAGGCACATGCCACCACGCCTGGCTAATTTTTTGTATTTTTAGTAGAGACAGGATTTCTTTATGTTGGCCAGGCTGGTCATAACCTCCTGACCTCAGGTGATCCGCCCACCTTGGCCTCCCAAAGTGCTAGGATTACAGGCATGAGCCACTGCGCCTGCACCCAGCTAAAATTTGATGTCACAGAATTATAGTTAGGGACAGAGAGAACTCTAATCTTTAAAAGGATGGATACACTGAAAACCATGTTTTTTGTTTTGATTTGTTGAGGAACTATATGCTTCTGTTGGATTTATTCAGTTTTATTATGTTTTGAAAAGATTTAGATTAATGATTAGGATAAATGATAGCTATTGAAGAATCATAGATCATTAACACAAGAAGGGCATCATCCCTGTTAACTCTCAGCTGGGTTTATGAATCCTCATAATAAATCCCTGGTGCATGTTTGTTCACATTTGCCTTATCACTTGCAGTGACTTGAAGTCACAACGTAAGTGAAGGGATAACTTCAGATTTTTAGAAAGCATCTTTAGGGTAATAATGTATGAATATTTCATGTAAAATACTTTAGAATAATTTAGACATGGATGATTAACTCTATGTAAGTAATCAAATTGTGTAACTATATATCATGAAATGTAAATTATTTCTAAAAGTAATCATAACAAGCTACTCATAACATTAATGGAACTGTTTTACTCAACAGAGGCTTAATGTTAAGAACCAAAGGCCAGGCACGGTAGTTCATGCCTGTAATCCCAGCACTTTGGGAGGCCGAGGCTGGTGGATCATCTGAGGTCAGGAGTTCGAAACCAGCCTGACCAACATGGAGAAACCCCATTTCTATTAAAAATACATACTTAGCCAGGCATGGTGGCACATGCCTTTAATCCCAGTTACTCGGGAGGCTGAGGCAGGAGAATCACTTAAACCCGGGAGGCGGAGGTTGTGGTGAGCTGAGATGGAGCCATTGCACTCCACCCTGGGCAATAAGAGTGAAACTCCATCTCAGAAAAAAAAAAAAGAACTGTAAATTCAGGCTGGGTGCCATGGCTTATGTTTGTAGTCCCAGCACTTTGGGAGGCCAAGGTGGGAGGATCACTTGAGTCCAGGAATTCAAAACCAGTGTGAGCAACATAGCAAGACCCCATCTCTAAAAAATAATAATAATAGTATTAGTCTAGTCTGGGTGATAGACTGAGACCTTTTTTTTTTTTTTTTTTTTTTTTTTTG
>NW_022436942.1:68275982-68351374 GCF_009761245.1 Sapajus apella
CTTTTTTTTTTTTTTTTTTTTTTTTTTTTGAGACAGAGTTTCACTCTTGTTACCTAGGCTGGAGTGCAATGGCGCGATCTCGGCTCACCGCAACCTCCACCTCCCGGGTTCAGGCAATTCTCCTACCTCAACCTCCTGAGTCGCTGGGATTACAGGCACACACCACCATGCCCAGCTAATGTTTTGTATTTTAAGTAGAGACAGGGTTTCACCATGTTGACCAGGATGGTCTCGATCTCTTGACCTCGTGATCCACCTGCCTCGGCCTTCCAAAGTGCTGGGATTACAGGCTTGAGCCACCGTGCCGGGCAGAGACCTTGTCTCTTAAAAAAAAAAAAAAAAACTATAAATTCAAACCTGGTTTGGCCATTTATGTACTCATAGGGAGAGTTTTAACTTTTTTTTTTTTTTGCTTTCATACTGTTTTAGATAAATGAAATAAACACAGAAGTTAACCAGTTGATTGAAAAGAAAGTGATGAGAAATGAGCCCATTGAAGGCAAACTCTCACTGTATAGGCAACAGGTAAGAACATTCTTTTGGCTCAGATATTTAGATCTGTAAGCATATTTGTGAACCACTGGCTGTGTTATCTATAGTCTTAAAGTGAGAAGTAAGTAGAGAATAATTGTTACTCTGTCACTGCTAATCTCCAGAATATAACAAATAATTAGTGGAAAAGCTACAAAAGATGCTTATTCAAAATTATAAAAATATTTACAATTTTGAATAAGCATCTTTTGTAGCTTTTCCACTAATTATTTGTTTGAAATTTGATACTCTTAAAAATACTTAGTTTCCTTAACCTGTACAGACTATGGTAATAGAGCTGTTTCTGTTTATATCTGTGACTGTGGAATTTTATTTTTAAAATGAAAGCTTACCTAGGTGGTATAAATAAAAATATTTATTTATTTATTTATTTATTTTTTGAGACATAGTCTCACTCTGTTGCCCAGGCTGGAGTGCAGTGATGCGATCTCGGCTCACTGCAACCTCTGCCTCCTGGGTTCAAGCAATTCCCCTGCCTCAGCCTCTCGAGTAGCTGGGATTGCAGGCACCTGCCACCACACCCAGCTAATTTTTGTATTTTTAGTAGAGATGGGGTTTCACCATGTTGGCCAGGCCGGTCTCAAAATCCTGACCTCAAGTCATCTGCCCCCCTTGGCTTCCCAAAGTGCTGGGATTACAGGTGTGAGCCACTGTGCCTGGCCAATATTTATAATTTTTAATGGGTTAATAACAGTATGCTTTTTCAGGTCTAAAGTTAGTTTGCAAGTGTAGAATAAACTAAATTTTAGTGCTAAAGCATTTATTATTTTATCCACAACTAAATTGTCACTTACTTTTTGAGAGTACTTATCTTGTTTTATATTTCTTTCAAAGATTCAAGTGAAAGCCATGGCTTATCTACAAAGAAAGAACCCAGGCAGGAGGATTTTAGTGTGAAAAGCATTCTGTAACCTCAGAACATACTAAGCTACATAACAAAGCATTATATAAGGACATTAGAATTTTTTTAAAACCTTTGGAAATTTTTAATCAATTGCAAAGGTAGAGGCAAATTGTTCAGTAAACCTCATGTGTCCCTGAGCTACAGGGTTCGTGGCCATTCTTGTTTCCTCTATACTACCAACCCCAGCGGTATTATTTTGAAGCATATTTCAGACTTCATCATATCATTTCATCTGTTAATGTTTCAGAATATATCTCTAAAAAATAAAGGCTTTTTAAAAACTTAACCACAACGTACCACATCTGAAAATTTTAATAATTCCTTAATATCAAAAAATATTCAGTCAGCCAGGAAATCAATCACATTTCCTTGTCTCTCTTTTTTCTTTTTTTCAGTTGCTTTTTTTCAGTTAAGATCCATATAGGATTCATATATTGCATTTGGCTGATAAGGTTTTTTTTTTTTGATTTGGTTTTTTTTTTTGCTGTCACCTGTCTGTCCTAGAAAGTTTGTCTCTTTTAATCCATATGTTCTCTTTTCACCCATTTATCTGTTTAATGCTTTTTGACAATGTATGTGTTGACAAACCTGGTTCGTTTCTCCCATGATATATCCCACAGTTTGTATTTTTTTTTGAAACAGAGTTTTGCTTTGTTGTCCAGGCTGGGGTGCAGTGGTGCGATCTTGGCTCACTGCAACCTCTGCCTCCTGGGTTCAAGCAATTCTCATGCGTCAGCCTCCTGAGTAGCTGGGATTATAGGCGGCCACCGCTACGCCCTGCTGGACAGTTTGTATTTCACTGATTGCAACCCGATGATGTTGTTTTACCACGTTCATTTGTTTCCTGTATTTCCTATAAATTAGAACTAGAAGCTTGAATAGGTTCTGGTTTGAAATTTTTTTGGCAAGAAAACTGTTTTTTGTTTTTGTTTTGTTTTTTTCTGAGACGGAGTTTCGCTCTTGTTACCCAGGCTGGAGTGCAATGGCGCGATCTCAGCTCACCGCATCCTCTGCCTCCTGGGTTCAAGCAATTCTGCCTCAGCCTCCTGAGTAGCTGGGACTACAGGCGTGTGCCACCATGCCTAGCTAATTTTTGTATTTTTAGTAGAGACGGGGTCTCACCATGTTGACCAGGATGGTCTCGATCTCTTGACCTCGTGATCCATCCACCTCGGCCTCCCACCGTGCCCAGCCTTTTTTTTTTTTTGAAATGGAGTCTCACTTTGTCGCCCAGGCTGGAGTGCTGGAATGCAGTGGCACAGTCTCGGCTCACTGCAACCTCTGCCTCCTGGGTTCAAGTGATTCTCCTGCCTCAGCTTCCTGACAAGAAAACTTTCTAGGTGATATTACCTACTTTTATTTGGAAGTGATAATGCTTGGTTGTCTCTTATTGTGACATGAGCAGCTACTTACTATCATTGCTTATCCATTAATTTTATTACGAATTATAAAATGTTCACATTTTGATTCCTTCTTCATTTATTAGGTGGACTACTTTTGTAAAGAGAAACCTCTCAACTATTGGGTTATCCTGAGCTGTAGTTCATATAGGATAGGCAAGTTACGTGCTTGATTTTTATCATTTATCAGTTTTCATAATGAATTTGTTTCTTCTCACTCATTTGCATCCTCCAACAGTCAAGTGATCAATTAGGGCTATTTGTTGTTGTTGTTGTTTTTGTTTATTTAATGTCTTTATGAATCCTAGATATTATCATATAAGTTTCAAACATTATTCTTAATGATGCTCAAATTGTCCCAGTTTTGGTTAATGGGAGGCTTTTCAAGTTAACTTTTGAGTTTTTTTCAGATTTTAGTGGTATTTGATAATTTCTTTGCTTTCTGGATTATTAAAGAGATTTCTAGGTTCATCCGTCGTTTACATTTCCTACTCTAGACCTGGAATTAGACTTTCTTCTATGAACCTGATATGTTTTAAGGGAAACGGTATTTAGAAACTGAAACGGGAAAAGTTCCCTTGTCTCCATCGAAGGGCATTCGACAGGGGGAGTGGCTCCCTTCTTCAGTACCCCACTGTTCAAACCTCTAGAGGAGCATACTGACAGACAGGTTGTGGGCCTCTGTCCCCACGTCAGTGTCCAGGGGTGAATGTTTACAGTTGAAACCCCAGTGGGTATGTGTTACAGTGTGCTCTTTTAGTTTAGCCATCCGTAGGCGGCTTATGTTAGTCAGCTCAATTAGACCCCTGCCTTATTGCAAGGCCAGAGGGCTTTCTGTATTCTGGGGTTCTTGCCTTGGTGTTCTGAGGAATCAGATCACACGTGGGCTTGGAGAATGAGTGCAAGGTTTTATTGAGTGGAAGTAGCTTTCAGCAGATGGGGGAGCCAGTAGGGAGCTGGTTTTCCCCTGGAGTCAGGCCACCGAGTGGCCCAAGTCTTCTCAGACTACCCTGACTCTTCTCCGACTACCCTGACTCTTCTCCCACTGCCCCAGCCAGACTCTGCGTTGTTCTGCCAGTCAATGGCCTAGGTCAGTCAATGGCCTGCCGGTGCCTGTTGGTGTCTGTCGATACTGAGCCACTTGTGTCTTCTTCCACTGATCTGCTCCTCTTGACGTCCAGCCACTTGCGTGTCTATCTGCTAGGGTCTCAGGGTTTTTATAGGTGCAAAGTGGGGCATGGCAGGCCAGGGAGGTTTTAGGAAATGCATCATTTGGGCATGAAGGCAGGAGTGCCTGTCCTCACCTAGGTCCATGGGCACAGACCCAGGGGTGGAGCCCTCACCAGGGACCATGCCCTCCTCTACCCAGCACTTCCCTGCCCCACTTCTGTATCAAAACCAGTCTGGGTGTTAGGAGTTCTCATTGGTTTTTTGTTTGTTTGTTTTCTTTTCTTTTTTTTTAGACAAAGTTATGTTCTTGTTGCCCAGGCTGCAGTGCAATGGTGTGATCTCGGCTTTCTACAACCTCCACCTTCCAGGTTCAAGCAATTCTCCTGTCTCACCCTCCCAAGTAGCTGGGATTATAGGTGTGTGCCACCACGCCCAGCTAATTTTGCATTTTTAGTAGAGATGGGGTTTCACCATGTTGGTCAGGCTGGTCTCAAACTCCTGACCTCAAGTGATCCACCTGCCTTGGCCTCCCAAAGTGCTGGGATTACAGGTGTGACCCATCACACCCGGCTATGTTTTTTAATAGCCATTGTTTTTAGGTCTTTTCAGTGGACCAAGCTAGGAGGTATTTCTTTGTCTTTCTCTTTCATAAAGTACACCATCAGTGCATACTCATCCTTCCAGTTCAGATTCAGGACTACTTGATTTTACTTAGCCTCATCAATCTCACATGTTTTTCCTTTTCCCACAATGAGAATCCTGGTTCTTAGTAACATCAACATAATTTAATTCATCATTTGCTTTTGTCCAGTGGAACCAACATAATTCATCACTTGTATAATATTAATCCACATTTTAAACAGAATAGTCTCACAATAAAAGTACTACTGATACCATCAAGAATATAATTACTACAGAAAATTGATTTTTAGTTCATTTTGTTCTTGGGATATGTATTCAAAGAAGTTTCTAATGTCTATCCCTGTGCTTCCACCCTGTTCTTTCCTTTCCACATAGGTAATTATTTTTTTTAATTTCACATTTTATTATTTCATTAGAAATATTATAATATAGACATATATACTCATATCTCACTCTTAAGGAAAGAAGAACATATTAAACACACTCTTTTTCTTAACAATGTATGCTGGTGATCATTTCATAGTAGAAAAACTTTATTCCTTTTTAAAAATAAGTTTATTGAGATGTAATTCACATACCATATAATTGACTCATTTAAAGTATATACTTCAGTGGTATTTTGGTGTATTTATAGAGTTTGTGCAACCAGCACCACAATCAATTTTAAAACAATTTTATCAGGCCGGGCGCGGTGGCTCAAGCCTGTAATCCCAGCACTTTGGGAGGCCGAGGCGGGTGGATCACGAGGTCAAGAGATCGAAACCATCCTGGTCAACACGGTGAAACCCCGTCTCTACTAAAAATACAAAAAAAAATTAGCTGGGCATGGTGGTGCGTGCCTGTAATCCCAGCTACTCAGGAGGCTGAGGCAGGAGAATTGCCTGAACCCAGGAGGCGGAGGTTGCGGTGAGCCGAGATCGCACCATTGCACTCCAACCTGGGAAACATAAGTGAAACTCCGTCCCAATAAAAAAAAAAAAAAAAAAAAAAAAAAAAATTTTATCATCCCTAAAAGAAATGCCAAACTGATTAGCACCCACTTTCCATTTTTCCCCTAAACCCCCAGCCTCAACTGATTTGAGACCAAATCAGTTTCTATAGATTTTTGCCTGTCACGAACATTTCATGTAAATGGAATCTTTTACTGTTATTCTTTGTCATTGGCTTGTTTCACTTAGCATAATGTTTTTAAAGTTCATCCAGGTTGTAGTATATATATCACTATGTCATTCCTTTTTATTGCTGAATAATATTCCGTTGTATGGCTACATCATGTTTTGTTTATCTATTCATTGGTTGATGGACATTTAGGTTGTTTTCACTTTTTGGCTATCATGAATAATGCTTCTGTGAACATTTTTTAAAAATTTTCTTTAAACATTCTTATGCAAGTTTTTGTGTGGACATATGGAATTCTAAAATTAGTTTTTAAATTGACAAATACAAATTGTTTATATTTATGGTTTACAACATGATGTTTTAAAATATGTATCCATCATGGAATGGCTAAATCAAACTAATAAACATATGCATTACCTCACACACTTTTTTTTTGTGGTGAGAACAATTAACATCTACCCTCTCAACAATTTTCAAGTCTAAGATACATTACCTATAATCATGATATTATACAAAGATTTCTTGAATTTATTCCCCCTAACTGAAATTTTATATCCTTTGACCAGTATCTTTCCAATCTGTATGCCTCCCCGATCCTTGATAACCACCATTCTACTCTTCTGCTTCCATGAGTTCAACTTTTTAAGATTCCACATATGAGTGAGATCATGTAGTATTTGTCTTTCTGTGCCTGGCTTTATTTCACTTAACATAATGTCCCTCAGGCTCATCTATGTTGTTGTAAATGACAAAATTTCCTTCTTTTTTTAAGACTGAATAGTATTCCATTATGTATATACCACATTTTCTTTCTTTCTTCAGTCATTCATTGATGGACACGTGAGTTGATTCCATATGTTGGCCATTGAAATTAATGCTGCAATGACCATGTAAATGCAGATATCTCTTTAATATACTGATTTTTATTTCCCTTGGATATATACACACTAGTGGGACTGCTGGATTATATGCTAGTTCTATTTTTAATTTTTGAGGAACCTCCATACTGTTTTCTATATGGCTATACTAATTTACATTCCCATCAACAGTGTACCAGAGATCCCTTTTCTTCACACCCTTACCACCACTTATTGTCGTGTGTCGTTTTGATAGTAGCCATTCTAACAGGTGTGAGGTGGTAACTCATTTTAAAATTTACATTTCCTTGATGATTAGGGGTGTTGAACATTTTAAAATTTACATTTCCTTGATGATTAGGAATGTTGAACATTTTTTCGTATACCCATTGGCCATTTGTGTGTGTGTGTATTTTTTTTTTTTTTTTTTGAGACAGAGTCTCGCTCTGTCACCCAGGCTGGAGTATGGTGGCACAATCTCGGATCACTGCAACCTCTGCCTCCCGGGTTCAGTTGGTTCTTGTGCCTCAGCCTCCTGAGTAGTTAGGACTCCAGACGCGTACCACCACGCCCGGCTGATTTTTGTATTTTTAGTAGAGACCAGATTTCACCATGTTGGCCAGGCTGATTTCGAACTCCTGACCTCATGATCTGTCTGCCTCGGCCTCCCAAAGTGCTGGGATTACAGGCATGAGCCACCATGCCCGGCCTTATATGTCTTTAATAAATGTCTCTTTAGGTTCTCAGCCCATTGTTTAATCAGGTTATCTATTTTCTTGCTATTGAGTTGAGTTCCTTATATATTTTGGATAGTAACCTCATTTTTGAATTGGGTTGTTTGGTGTTTTGTTGCTGGATTTTAGGAGTTCTCTGTATATTCTGGATTTTTTTTTCTTAGAGATAGGGTCTCACTCTGTTGCCTTGGCTGGAGTGTGCCATCATAGCTCACTGCAGCCTTGAACTCCTGGGCCCAAGTGATCCTCCCTCCTCAGCCTCCCAAGTAGCTGAGACTACAGGCACCTACCACTGCATCTAGGTAATTTTTTGTAGAGATGCTTCCTATGCTGTCCAGTCTGGTCTGGGAACCCTTCAAGAGATCCTCCCACCTTGGCCTCCCAAAGTACTGGGATTACAGGCATCAGCCACCATGCCTGGTTTATTCACGATGTTAATCCGTTGTCAGATAGATGATTTGTAAATATTTTCTCCCATTCTGTGTGTTGCCTTTTTACTCTGTTGACAGTGTCTTTTTGATGCACAAGTTTTTAACTCTCAATGAAGTCCAATTTGTCTACTTTTTTTCTTTTGTTGCCTGTGCTTTTGGTGTCATATCCAAGAAATTATTGCTAAATCCAGTGTTATGAAACGTTTGCCTTATGTTTCCTTGTGATGGCCTTATGCGGTTCCCTAACAGTATCAGAGAATGAGATAGGAATTTACCCTTCTCTTGAATTTCTTTGAAAAGTTTGAGAAGGATTTGGTATTTGTTATTTAAATGTTGGGTGGAATTCACCAGTGAGGCCATCAGATCCAGGGCTTTTCTTTGTTGGGAGATTTTTTTTTTTAAGTTAAACCAATTTTTAAAATGATTTTAATTTTTAACTTTTGTGGGTACATAGAAGGTGTATATATGTATGGGGTACATGAGATATTTTGATACGGGGATGCAGTGTGTAAGAATCACATCATGGGGAATGGGGTATCCATCCTCAAGCATTTATCCTTTGTGTTACAAAAAAATCCAGTTACACTCTTTTAGTTACTTATAAATGTACAGTTAAATTATTATTGACTATAGTCACCCTGTTGTGCTATCAAATACTAGGCGTTATTCATTCCTTCTGTTTTTTGTACCCATTGTTGGAAGATTTTTGATGACTCATTCAGTCTCCTTACTAGCTACAGGTCTTTTCAGTTTTTCTATTTCTTTGTGATTTGGTCTTGATTATTATTGTGTTTCTAGGAATTTGTCCATTTCATCTAGGTTATCCAATATATTGGTTTGCAGTTGTTCATGCTATTCACTTATAATTCTTTTTATTTCTGTAGTATCAGTAGTAATGTCCCTACTTTTTTTGAGTTTAGTAATTTTAGTCTTTTTTTCATAATGCAGCTAGCTAAAAGTTGTCAATTTTGTTGATCTTTTCAAAGAACCAACTTTGATTTTAATGATTTTCTCTATTTTTCTTTTTCCTTTCTTTCTTTCTTTCTCTTTCTTTCTTTCTTCCTTCCTTCCTTCCTTCCTTCCCTCCCTCCCTCCCTCCCTTCCTTCCTCTTTTCTTTTTCTTTTCTTTCCTTTCCTTTCTTTCATCTTGCTCTCGTCACCCAGGCTGCAGTGCAATGGCACAATCTCAGCTCACTGCAACCTCTCTGCCTCCCATGTTTCAAACAGTTCTCCTGCCTCAGCCTCCTAAGTAGCTGGGACTACAGGCATGTGCCACCACACCCAGCTAATTTTTTGTGTTTTTAGTAGAGATGGGGTTTCATCATGTTGGCCAGGATGGTCTCAATCTCCTGACCTTGTGATCTGCCTTTCTTGGCCTCCCAAAGTGCTGGAATTACAGGAGTGAGCCACCGTGCCTGGCCTTTTTTTTTTTTTTTTTAAATGAGACAGGGTCTTACTCTGTCACCCAGGCTGGAGTGCAGTGGCACAATCTTGGCTCACTGCAACCTCCGCAACCTAGGTTCAGGCGATTCTCCCACCTCAGCCTCCAGAGCAGCTGGGACTACAGGTGTGTGCCACCATGCCAGGCTAATTTTTTGATTTTTTGGTAGAGATGGGGTTTCACCATATTGGCCAGGCTGGTCTCAAACTCCTGACCTAAAGTGATCCCCCAGCCTCAGTCTCCCAAAGTGCTGGGATTACAGGCATGAGCCACCACACCCGGCCTTCTTTCTAGTTCAGTTGTAACATTGGGTTGATGATTTAAGATCTTTCTTGTATTGTAATGTGTTTATAGCTTTAAATTTCTCCCTTAGCACTGTTTTCACTGTGTCCCATAAGTTTTGATATGTGTATTTTTATTTTCATTTATTTGTAAGTATTTTCTAGTTTCTTTTGTGATCTCTTCTTTATCTATTGGTTACTTAAAAATGCATTTTGGGGGTCTTTTTGCTCTTGGAAGTCCCCTCTCTCTAACTAGTGAGAGAGCTGTTTTCCTTTCATTTTCTCTTTGTTTTGCCTGTTAAACCTCCTACTCCTAAAAAAATACAATAAAAATAAATAAAAATGTATTTTTGGCCAGTGTGGTGGCTCATGCCTGTAATCCCAGCACTTTGGGAGGCTGAGGCAGGCAGATCTCATGAGGCCAGGAGTTCAAGACCAGCCTGGCCAACATGGCAAAACCCATCTCTGTTAAAAATGCAAAAATTAGCCAACCATGCCGGGCGCGGTGGCTCACGCCTGTAATCCCAACACTTTGGGAGGCTGTGGCAGGCGGATCACCTGAGGTCAGGAGTTCGAGACCAGCCGGACCAATATGGTGAAACCCTGTCTTTAAAAAAAAAAAAAGGAAAAATTAGCCAAGCATGGTGGTGTATGTCTGTAATCCCAGCTTCTCAGGAGGCTGAGATGGAAAAATCAAACCTGGTCGGCAGAGGTTGCAGTTAACCAAGATTGCGCCTCTGCTTTACAGCCTGGGTGACATTGCAAGACTTACACGAAAAAAATAAAAAAATATATTTTTAATTTCCACAAATTTGTGAATTTACCAGTTTTGTTTCTGTTAATGATTTCTAGCTTCATCTCCAGTTAAATAAGGTACTCTGTATGATATTATGATATCTTTTAAAATCTATTAAAACTTTTTTTTTTTTTTTTGGAGACAAAGAGTCTCACTCCATCACCCAGGCTTGAGTGCAGTGGCAAGATCTCAGCCTCTATATGTCTCAGTTCTCTATATGTCCACTAGATCTAGTTGGTTTATTTTGTTAAGTCCTGTATTTTCTAACTTACATTGTTCTATCCATTATTGAGACTGAATGTTGAAGTCTCAGACTGTTATATAATTTTCTGTGTTCAATTCTGTTTTTTTTTTTCTTTTTTTTTAAAAGAATTAATTCAAGAATTCTGTCAGTTTTTGCCTCAGATATTTTGATGGTCTGTCAATAGGTGTGAAAATGTTTATAATTGTTTATAATCTTGCTGTATGGAATCTTTTACTAATAGATAATATCCTTCTTTGTCTCTTGTACACTTTTAAAATTTAACATTATTTCATGTAATATTAATATAGTCACCCTGTTGTCTTTTGTTTACTATTTGAATGGAATATCTTTTTCCATCCTTTTACTTTCAATTTATTTATATCTTTGGATCTAAAATGAGTCTCCTGTAGACAACATTATTGATTCACATGTTTTTTTATCCATTCTGCAAATCACTGCCTTTTGATTGGATATTCAATCTATTTATATTTAAAGTAATTACTTCCGTCATTTTACTATTTGTTTTCTATATGCATTATAGCTTTTTTGTCTCTCATTTCCTGCTTTACTGTCTTTTGTGTTTAGTTGATTTTTTATAGTGAAATGTTTAAATTCCTTTCTCATTTCCTTTGTGTATATTCTACAGCTATTTTCTTTGTGGTTACCAGGGGGATTACAATTAACATCTTAAAGTTATATCACTGTAATTTGAAGTTATACAAGTTTATCTTCAATAACATATAAAAACTCTGCTCCATTACAGCTCGATCCCCATCCCTTTCAGTTTTTCATGTCGCAAAATTACATCTTTACACATTGTGTGCCCCAAAACATAAACTAATAGTTCTTTTAAATGCATTAATCTCTTAAATTATGTACAAAACAAATGTGGAATTATAAACTGAAATTACAGTAATACTAGCCATTCAGCTATTAATAATAATTATGTTATTTTAAATGTATAGTCTCTTAAATTATGTAGAGAACAAAAAGTGGATTTACAAACCATTGTTACACTAATGCTAGCTTTCATAATTGCTCATATATTTGCCCTTATTGAGCTCTTTCTTTCTTATACATTTAGTATCTTTTTATTTCACCTTGCAGGACTTATTTGAGCATTTCTTGCAAGGCAGGCCTAGTTGTTACAAACTCCCTTAGCTTTTGCCTATCTGGGAATGTAGCTTTTGTTTATCTGGGAATGTCTTAATTTCTTCCTTACTTTTTTTCTGAGGGGGGAAATGGAGTGCAGTGGCATGATCTCCACTCACTACAACTTCTACCTTCTGGGTTCGAGTGATTCTCCTGCCTCAATCTCCTGAGTAGCTGGGACTACAGGTGTCCACCAGTACACCCAGCTAATTTTTGTATTTTTAGTAGAGATGGAGTTTCACCATGTTGGCCAGGCTGGTCTTGAACTCCTGACCTCAAGTGATCTGCCTGCCCCAGGCTCCCAAAGTGCTGGGCTTACAAGTGTGAGCCACCACACCTGGCCTCTTCCTTACTTTTGAAGGACAGTTTTGCCAGATATAGGATTCTTGGTTGACAGTTCTTTTTTTTTTTCAATGGAGTCTCACTCTGTTGCCCAGACTGGAGTGCAGTGGCACCATCTCAGCTCACTGCAACCTCCGCCTCCTGGGTTCAAGCAATTCTCCTGCCTCGGCCTCCTAAGTAGCTGGGACTACAGTTGCCTGACACCCTACCTGGCTAATTTTTGTATTTTCAGTAGAGACAGGGTTTTATACCATGTTGGCCAGCATGGTCTCAATTTCCTCGGCTCAGGCAGTCTGCTCACCTCAGCCTCCCAAATTGCTGGGATTACAGGAGTGAGCCATCACACCTGGCTGACAGTTCTTTCTTTTAGCATCTTAATATATTATTCCACTGCTTTGTGGCCTCCAAAGTTTCTGATTAGAAATTTGCTGATGATCTTATTGAGGATCTCTTATATGTGACTAGCCAGTTTTTTGATGCTTTTAGAAACTTCTTTTTGCCTTTGGCTTTGACAATTTTATTTATTTATTTATTTATTTATTTTTAGAGCAGGAATAGAAGTTTATTTTAAAAGGCCTTAGATGCCGAGTGCAGTGGCTCACGCCTATAATCTCAGCACTTTGGGAGGCCAAGGCAGACAGATCTTGAGGTCAGGAGTTCAAGACTAGCGTGGCCAATATGGTGAAACTGTGTCTCTATTAAAAAATACAAAAATTAGCTAGGCATTGGGGTGTGTGCCTGTAGTCCCAGCTACTCGGGAAGCTGAGACAGGAGAATTGCTTAAACCTGAGAGGAGGAGGTTGCAGTGAACCAAGGTTGTACCAGTACACTCCAGCCTGGGCAACAGACTGAGACTCCATCTCAAAATAATAATGATAATAGTAATAATAATAAAAGGCCTTAGGACAGAAAAAAAAGGAAGCACACTTGGAAGAGACCCAAGTGGGCACATGAAGGTTAAAGAAAGAAAGTCAGGTGCCAACAGTTTGATTTTAATGTGTCTCAGTGTGTGTCTCTTTCAGTTCATCTTTCTTGGAGTTTATTCTGATTTTTCGATATTTTATTTCATCAAATTGATGAAGTTTTCAAGACATGGTTTCTTCACATATTCTATCTTTCACTTTGTCTTTTCCTTTGGGACTCCCACAATGAATATATTGGTCTACTTAATGGTGTCCCACATGTCCCTTAGGCTCTGTTCACTTTTCTTCAATATTTTTCTCTATTTCTCAGAGTTGATAATTTCCATTGTCTTGTTTTCAAGTTCACAGATTCTTTTTTCTGCCTCCCCAAATCTGCTTTTAAATCCCTCTAGTGAATTTTTTTTTTTTTTGTGACAGAGTCTTGCTCTGTAGCCCAGGCTAGGGTGCAGTGGTGCGATCTCGACTAACTGCAACTTCAGCCTCCTGGGTCCCCGTTCAAGCAATTCTTCTGCCTCAGCCTCCCAAGTAGATAGGAATACAGGCATGCACCACCATGCCCAGCTAATTTTTGTATTTTTAGTAGACAGGGTTTCACCATGTTAGCCAGGCTGGTCTTGAACTGCTGACCTCGTGATCTGCCCGCCTCAGCCTTCCAAATGCTGGGATTACAGGTGTGAGCCACTGTGCCAGGCCCCTTTAGTGAGTTTTTAATTTCAATATTGTACTTTTTAGTTCCAGAATTTCTTTTTGCTTTCTTTTTAGGTTTTCTCTGTATTGATATTTCCATTTTGTTAATACATTATTTTTTGTTTTGTTTTGTTTTGCTTTGTTTTGTTGAGACAGAGTCTCACTCTTGTCACTCAGGCTGGAGTGCAGTGGTGTGATCTCGATCTTGGCTCACTGCAACCTCTGCCTCCCAGTTTCAAGCGAGTCTCCTGCCTCAGCCTCCTGAGTAGCTGGGACTATAGGCGTGTGCCACCATGCCCAGCTAATTTTATGTATTTTTAGTAGAGATGGGGTTTCACTGTTTTAGCCAGGATGGTCTCGATCTCCTGACCTCATGATCTGCCCACCTCAGCCTCCCAAAGTGCTGAGATTACAGGCATGAGCCACCACACCCAGCCTACATTGTTTTCTTGATAGTCTCATCTGCCGTGAGTTCTTTGAGCATCTTTAAGACAGTAGTTTTAAAGTCTTTATCTAGTTGATCTGCCATCAGAGAATTTCTATTGATTCATTTTTTTCCTTTGTTTTTTTATTTTGTTTATTTATTTTTGAGACCGATTCTCACTACAGGCTGGAGTGCAGTGGCGCGATCTCAGCTCACTCTAACCTCCGTCTCCTGGGTTCATGCAATTCTCTTGCCTCAGCCTCCTAAGTAGGTGGGATTACAGGTGTGCACCATCACACCCAACTGATTTTTATATTTTTGGTAGAGACAGGTTTCACCATGTTTGCCAGACTGATCTCAGAACTCCTGACCTGGAGTGATCCACCTGCCTCGGCCTCCCAAAGTACTGGGATTATAGGCATGAGCTACCATGTCTGGCATGTTTTTTATTTTTATTTTTTAATTATATACTAAAAAGTAGAAACAGGGTCTCATTATGCTGCTCAGGCTGGTCTCAAACTCCTGGCCTCAAGGGATCCTTCTGCCTTGGCCTCCCAAAGTGTTGGGATTATAGGTGTAAGCCACTGTGCCTGGCCTCATATTTTTCCTTTAGATGTGTCCTATTTTATTATTTCTTTGTATGCTTTGTGATTCTTTTGGTTGAAAAGTAGACATTTGAATCTAATAATATAGTTACTCTGGAAATTAGATTCTCTCTTTTCCCAGGGGTTTACTGTTTTTTTGCTGTTGTTTTTGTTTTTTTGATTGGTGTAGACTGTCCCAAAGAATAGGCTAAAATGTAAAGTTAAGATAGGCTGGGCTCAGTGGCTTATGCCTATAATCTCAACACTTTGGGAGGCCAAGACAAGTGGACTGCTTGAGCTCAGGAGTTTGAGACTAACCCGGGCAACATAGCAAGACCCTGTCACTACTAAAAATACAGAAAGGTAGCTGGGTGTCATGGTATGTGCCTGTGGTCTCAGCTACTCAGAAGGCTGATGTGGGTAGATTGCTTGAGCCCAGGAGGTGGAGGTTTCAGTGAGCCCAGATTGCACCATTGCACTCCAGCCTGAGTGACAGAACCAAACCCTGTCTCAAATTTTTTTTAAAATTTCTTTTTATTATCTCAGGTCTTTTCTGAGCCAGTGCCTTTCCCTGGGCATGTGTGGTCGCTTTCTAAATTTCCCCATATATGCAGTTGTTTTTTAATGTCTTAGTCTTAAAGTCTCTGGCTTCGAAAAGGGGAAAATGAGAAGAATTAAAGAGAGAACAAAAAGGATCTAGACCTGTAAATCCTCTAGAAGTCACTTTAGTCAGAGCGGGAGGGACTTGCAACAACGGTGCAAGATGCAACAATGGCCTTCTTCTCTTTGTCTGTACTTCTGTGATCAAAAGCAGCACTCAGTGCATAGATCCCAAATACTGGAGGAGTAGGTCCTTTCTGTTCACCCTTGCTCCAGCAAGCTGTGTTAAAGCTGCACCAGGAACATATGTTTGGGGCTGGGGGTAGGGGTGGGACCTGCTATTGTGCCAAGGGCTGAAATTGATTGAAATTAGCCTCATTTTACTGTCCAAGCTTCCCACTGGATGTGGCAAGCACTCAGTATTCCAACAATTTTACTGGTAGAATCCATGTGATGAGAACCACCTTCTCAGAATCTCACGTCTTCAAACTATTTTGAAACTCTTTTTGTAAAATTTATGTGTACATATTGTATTAGTCAGGGTTCTCCTAATCAACCTGTTCCCGGATTTTGGGGTACAGGGAAGTACTCAGTGGGCTCCAGACTCTTGGTCTCACTCTCTCCCAAGAATGGGAGAGAGGACCACAGCGGGTGTGCTTGTAAAGTAAATACTGGACCCAAAAAGTTTTTGTAGAAAAGTTATTTATTTAGGCAGAGAGAGAAAAAGGAGAAGGGGAGAGAAAGAAACAGCTAGCTCTCACACTGAGTGAGAGAAAGACATGCCGCTCTCACACTGAGTGAGAAGGGTTCTCAGAGGGAGAAAACCAGAGAAGGAAAGCTCCTCACACACTGAGTGAGAGAATCCAGAAAGATGGAATCCAGGAGAGGAAAGCAGCTTCCACACTGAGTGGAAGGGAATTGAGAGAGAGAGATGGAGTTTAGGAGGGGAAGACAAGCTTCCACAAGCTTTCCAGAAGAAAGACAGCTTCCACAAAGGGAGTGTGGAAGGTGACCCAAGTATGGAATCCAAAGGGGTGTGAAAGAAGGAGACTTTTAACCTAGGAGGAATTTCCACCTTCTCCAAGCCCCCTGGCCAATGAAAAGAGTTCCTTTAAACTTCCACTGGAGCAACTGACCTTTGGTTCTTCCCGCACACGTGAAAATTTGAACAGAAACCATTAGGTCTCCCGGATGGAGAGGCATGGGAGGGGGGCATGGCACTGGGAAGTTATTGCCCTTAAAACTATGCCCCTTTGTGGACCCAGAAAGAGTACATATTCACTGAAACCATATATCCTATTGGTTATCAGAACCAATGAAGGATGTTTCACTCTGTAGAACTATTCTAGCTTAAAAAATGAAGGAGTTGTTGGTTCTGACTAACCAATAGGATATATGTATATATAAAAGAGACTTTATTATGGATAATTGGCTCACACAATTACAAGGCAAAGTCCCATGGTAGGCCATCTGCAAGCTGGAGAAAGAAAAGCCAGTAGTGGCTCAGTCCAAGGCCAAAAGCCTCAAAACTAGGGAAGTTTTGAAAGGCCAAGAGCCCCAGGAAGCTGTTGGTGTCCCAGGGTCCAAAGGCTGAAAAACCTGGAATCCGATGTCCAAGGACAGGAGGAGAGGAAACATCCAACATGGGAAGAAAAAAAGAGCCAGTAGACTCAGTGAGCAAAGCTATCCCACCTTCCTCGCCCTGCCTTGTTCTAGCAGCGCTGGCAGCTGATTGAATGGTGCCTACCACATTGAGAGTGGGTCTTTGTCTCCCAGTCCACTGATTCAAATGTTAGTCTCCTCTGGCAACACCCTTACAGACACACCCAGAAAAAATTCTTTACCAGCTACCTAGGCATCCCTCAACATCCCTCAATCCAGTCAAGTTGACACCTAATATTAACCATCACACATATTTTTGCTTTTATTAATGAGGGCTTTTTGTTCCTTAGGTCTCTGACTGATTGTCTATGAAAGCTATTGATTTGTTTTCTGTAGTTTTTTCATTGATTCTTTTGATCTTTTTGGGCACATAATTATATGATATGCAAATTCCAATTTTTCCTTTCCAATATTTATGCTTCTAATTTCTTTCTCATGTCTGTTAGCAAGTACTTTCAACACAGTAATTAAATTGTAGTAAAGGTAGTGGGCATTTTCTTCTTGTTCCTGACTTTAGTGGGCAATACCCTCATATTTTTCTATTAAATAAGATCCTGGTTTGAAGATGAAGTTTATTTTATCATGTTACTTATTTTGTTATTGACGTGTACTATCAATTCTTGTACAATCTGGTAGTCTACCATTCCTTCTTCACCACTTTGGGTTTTTTTTCTTTTGAGATGGAGTCTCTCTCTCACCCAGGCTAGAATGCAGTGGCACAGTCTTGGCTCACTGTAGCCTCCACCTCCCAGGTTTAAGCAGTTCTCCTACCTCTGCCTCCCAAGTAGCTGAAACTACAGGCACACCCCACCATGTCTGGCTAATTTTGGTATTTTTAATAGAAACTGGGTTTTACCGTGTTGGCCAGGCTGATCTTGAACTCCTGACCTTAGGTGATCTGCCTACCTCAGCCTCCCAGAGTACTATGATTACAGGCATGAGCCCACGCCTGACCCACTTTTTTTTCTTTCTTTTCTTTTCTTTTCTTTCTTTCTTTCTTTTCTTCTTTTTCTTTCTTTTCTCTTTTTTTATTGAGACAGGGTCTCTGTCACCCAGGCTAGATTGCAGTAGCATGATCATGGCTCACTGCAGCCTCAACCTCCCAGGCTCAAGTCAGCCTCCCACCTCACCCTGTCAAGTAGTTGGGACCACATGTGTGCATCACCACATCCAGCTATTTTATTTTATTTTATTTTATTTTATTTTTTGTAGAGTCAGGGCCTCACTATGTTGCCTAGGCTGGTCTTGAACTCCTGGGCTCAAGTGATCCTCCCACCTTGGCCTCTCAAAGTGCTGGGATTACAGACCTGAGCCACTGCATCCAGCCTCCTTCATTTTTTTAGCTAGAATAGTTCTATAGAGTGAAACATTCCTTCATCATCACCTGTCTTTTCATTTTTGTTTAAACAAGAAGGAAAATAGAATTTTCTAAGGATTTGTGCTAGAGATTCCATTCTCCTGTCAAATTTGCTTGAAAAATTATTGGTGTCATTTCACTTAAGACAGTTTGGCTAATGTTGTTCTTAAACTAGTACAGATATGGTTCATTTAAGGAAATCTCCCAAGAGTTATTAGAATATAAAATGCTGCTAAGAGTAGCCATTTGCATTTTGTAAATATTTGCCTAATTCTGGTGAGTCAGATGTTTGATTTTGAACCTGCATTTTATTTATTAGAATGCCCCAAATATAATAGATGTTTTAACATTTCACTATAAATATGGAGATATTGAATTTAATAAGATGACCTGTGTTATAATTTTGAGAATAAAGCATTTTTTTCTTCCAATGAAGGGAAACCTACCATGTAAAAATATAGTAGACTTGGTGTTACCATCTGTTGACTTACCTAGGATATATTTTCATTAGCCTTTGAGTATTATTTGAAAAGACTTTAATATTTTTCTCATTAGCACATTTTTATATATCTGCTCATATGTCTTATATTTTCAGAGCTTTGTCTTCCAAAATGTTTGTAGGTTAGTATTTAATATACATTGTATGTTCATATTAAATATTATAATTAGTAATGATGAGTAGTAGGGCAGGGGGTATTGGTTAGAAGAGGCCAGGCTAACATTGAAAATATAACTTGGTAAAATCTAAAAAATAGATAATTTCACAAGATAATTGAAAGTTGATTGTATGTCTTATACATTCGTATTTAATGCTCAATTAGGCATCTATCATTTCCCGTAAAAAAGAAGCCAAAGCTGAGGAACTTCAGGAGGCCAAGGAGAAGTTAGCCAGCCTAGAGAGAGAAGCATCAGTAAAGAGAAATCAGACTCGTGAATTTGATGGTACTGAGGTTTTAAAGGGAGATGAGGTAAGCTGAGCCATCTCATGGGACAAGGGGAGGAGTACTGTTTTTTATGTGAAACTATTAGTGTGTTTGACTTTCTTAGTTTGAATGTTAATATTGGGCAGTTAATCTTATTTTATAAAAGTTATTTAAAACCAAATAGTCTTTTTGCAATAATACTGAGGTACTCTTTTTTTTTTTTTGAGATGGAGTTTCACTCTTGTTGCCCAGGCTGGAGTGCAATGGTGTTCCCCAGGCTGGAGTGCAATGGCGTTCCCCAGGCTGGAGTGCAATGGCGTGATCTTGGCTCACTGCAACCTCTGCCTCCCGGGTTCAAGTTATTTTCCTGTCTCAGCCTCCTGAGTAGCTGGGATTACAGGTGCCAGCCACCACACCCAGCTAATTTTTGTATTTTTATTAGAGACAGGGTTTTACCATATTGACCAGGCTGGTCTCAAACTCCTGACCTTGAGTGATCCACCCACCTCGGCCTCCCAAAGTGCTGAGATTATGGGTGTGAGCCACTGCACCCGGCCATACTGAGATGTGAGCCACTGCACCTGGCCATCTTGATGTAAAATTGCAGATATGTTAGTGATTTTACAAGATACTATGTTCCAAATTTTCTCTTTTTAATTAAGTGAATTTATATTGGATTTAAGTATTATAAATATTAAATTATAAAAGTGAAAAATAGTAGGAGCAAACAGATAATACAAAAATTTATATTTGTTGATAAATGCATTTCCATAAAGGGCTAAGAACATATCGTAAAGTTATTTTGTCAGTAATACATGCTTGTCTGGTGAGGCCAACCTCATCATAGAGGCTTACAAGTTTAAAAGAATATAATTGTGATGGCCGAATAGGAACAATTGTGGAGTGCGGTTCCCAGCAAGAACAATGCAGGTGATCCCCAGGCAAGCAGGGTCTGGAGTGGACCTCCAGCAGGCCTATAGCAGAGGGACCTGACGGTTAGAAGAAAAACTAAAAAACGGAAAGAAATAACTTCAGCATCAACAAAAAGGACATCCACTCAGAGACCCCATCCGAAAGTCACCAACTACAAAGACCACAGTTAGATAAATCCACAAAGATGGGAAGAAACCAGTGCAAAAAGATGAAAACACCAAAAACCAGAATGCCTCTCCTCTTCCGAGGGATCACAACTCCCCACCAGGAAGGGGACAAAGCTGGATAGAGAATGAGTCTGATGAATTGACAGAAATAGGCTTCAGAAGGTGGGTAATAACAAACTCCTCTGAGCTAAAAGAGCATATTCTAACCCAATGCAGAGAAACTAAGAACCTTGAAAAAGGTTTGACAAAATGCTAATGAAAATAAACAGCTTAGAGAAGATTATAAATGACTTGATGGAGCTGAAAAATACAACACAAGAACTTCGCAAAGCATACACAAGTTTCAGTAGCCGAATCGACCAAGCAGAAGAAAGGATATCAGAGATTGAAGATCAACTCAATGAAATAAAACAAGTAAGCAAGATTAGAGAAAAAAGAGTGAAAAGAAATGAACAAAACCTCCAAGAAATATGGGATTATGTGAAAAGACCTAATCTACATTTGATAGGTGTAACTGAATGTGACAGAGAGAATGAAACCAAGCTGGAAAACACTCTTCATAATATTATCCAGGAGAACTTCCCCAACTTAGCAAGGCAGGCCAATATTAAAGTCCAGGAAATACAGAGAACATCACAAAGATATTTCTCAAGAAGAGCAACCCCAAGGCACGTAATCATCAGATTCACCAGGGTTGAAATGAAGGAAAAAAATGCTAAGGGCAGCCAGAGAGAAAGGTCGTGTTACCCACAAAGGGAAGCCCATCAGACTCACAGTGGATCTCTCGGCAGAAACCCTACAAGCCAGAAGACAGTGGGGGCCAATATTAAACATCCTTAAAGAAAAGAACTTTCAACCTAGAATTTCATATCCAGCCAAACTTAAGCTTCATGAGCAAAGGAGAAATAAAATCCTTTATGAACAAGCAATTCCTGAAAGATTTTGTCACCATAAGGCCTGCCTTACAAGAGCTCCTGAAAGAAGCACTAAACATAGAAAGGAACAACCAGTACCAGCCACTCCAAAAACATACCAAATCGTAAAGAGCATTGACACAATGAAGAAACTGCGTCAGCTAATGGGCAAAACAACTAGCCAGCATCAAAATGGCAGGATCAAAGTCACATATAACAATATTAACCTTAAATGTAAATGGACTAAATGCCCCAATCAAAAGACAGACTGGCAAATTGGATAAAAAGTCAAAACCCATCAGTGTGCTGTATCCAGGAAACCAATCTCACATGCAAGGACACACAGGCTCAAAATAAAGGGATGGGGAAGATTTACCAAGCAAATGGAGAGCAAAAAAAAGCAGGAGTTGCAATCCTAGTCTCTGATAAAATAGACTTTAAACCAACAAATATCAAAAGAGACAAAGAAGGGCATTATATAATGGTAAAAGGATCAATGCAACAAGAAGAGCTAACAATCCTAAATATATACGCACCTAATACAGGAGCACCAAGACACATAAAGCAAGTTGTTAACAACCTACAAAGAGACTTAGACTCCCACACAATAATAGTAGGAGATTTTAACACTCCACTGTCAATATTAGACAGATCACCAAGACAGAAAATTAACAAGGTTATCCAGGACTTGAACTCAGATCTGGACCGAGCAAACCTAATAGACATTTACAGAACTCTCCACCCCAAATCCACAGATTATACATTCTTTGTAGCACTACATCACCCCTACTCTAAAACTGACCACATAATTGGAAATAAATCACTCCTCAGCAAATGCAAAAGCATGGAAATAACAAACAGTCTCTCAGACCACAGTGCAATCAAATTAGAATTCAGGATTAAAAAACTAACTGAGAACAGCACAACTTCATGGAAACTGAACAACTGGCTCTTGGATGTTGACTGGATAAACAATGAAATGAAGGCAGAAATAAAGATGTTCTTCAAAACCAACGAGAATGAAGACACAACGTGCCAGAGTCTCTGGGACACATTTAAAGCAGTGTCTAGAGGAAAATTTATAGCAATAAATGCCCACATAAGAAGCAAAGAAAGATCTAAAATCAATACCCTATCATAAAAATTGAAAAAGCTAGAGGCGCAAGATCAAAAAAACTCAAAAGCTAGCAGAAGACAAGAAATAACTAAGATCGCAGAACTGAAGGAGATAGAGACACAAAAAAACCTTCAAAAAATTAATAAATCTAGGAGCTGGTTTTTTGAAAAGATCAACAAAATAGACTGTTAGCCAGATTAATAAAAAAGAAAAGAGAGAAGAATCAAATAGATGCAATAAAAAAACAATAAAGGGGATATCACTATTGATTCCACAGAAATACAAACTACCAACAGAGATTACTACAAACAACTCTATGCACATAAACCAGTAAACCTGGAAGAAATGGATAAATTCCTGGACACTTGCATCCTCCCAAGCCTAAACCAGAAAGAAGTTGGAACCCTGAATAGACCAATAACAAGGGCTGAAGTTGAGACAGCAATTAATAGCCTGCCAAACAACAGCCCAGGTCCAGATGGGTTCACAGCTGGATTCTACCAGACATACAAAAAAGGAGCTGGTACCACTCCTTCTGAAACTATTCCAAACAATCCAAAAAGAGGGAATGCTTCCCAAATCATTTTATGAGGCCAGCATCATCCTGATGCCAAAACCAAGCAGAGACTCAACAAAAAAAGGAAACTTCAGACCAATATCCGTGATGAACATAGATGCAAAAATCTTCAATAAAATACTGGCAAACTGATTGCAACAGCACATCAAAAAGCTTATCCATCACGATCAAGTAGGCTTCATCCCAGGGATGCAAGGCTGGTTCAACATATGCAAGTCTATAAACGTAATCCAGCACATAAATAGAACCAAAGACAAAAACCACATGATTATCTCAATAGATGCAGAGAAGGTCTTCGACAAAATTCAGCAGCCCTTTATGCTAAAAACTCTCAATAAACTAGGTATCGACGGAACGTATCTCAAAATAATAAAAGCTATTTACAACACACCCACAGCCAATATCATACTGAATGGGCAAAAACAGGAAGCATTCCCTTTGAAATCTGGCACTAGACAAGGATGCCCTTTCTCACCACTCCTATTCAATATAGTATTGGAAGTTCTAGCCAGAGCAATCAGGCAAGAAAAAGAAATAAAGCGTACTTAATTAGGAAAGGAGAAAGTCAAATTGTCTCTATTTGCAGATGACATGATTATATATTTAGAAGACCCTGTCGTCAGCCCAAAATCTCCTGAAATTGATAAGCAACTTCAGCAAAGTCTCAGGATACAAAATCAATGTGCAGAAATCACAAGCATTCCTATACATCAATAACAGACTTAAAGAGAGCCAAATCAAGAACCAACTGCCATTCACAATTGCTACAAAGAGAATAAAATACCTAGGAATACAACTAATAAAGGATGCAAAGGACCTCTTCAAGGAGAACTATAAACCACTGCTCAAGGAAATAAGAGAGGACACAAACAGATGGAAAAACATTCCATGCTCATGGTCAGGAAGAATCAATATTGTGAAAATGGCCATTCTGCCCAAGGTAATTTATAGATTCCATGCTATCCCCATCAAGCTACCTATGACCCTCTTCACAGAACTGGAAAAAACCACCTTAAACTTCATATGGAACCAAAAGAAAACCTGCATAGCCAAGACAATCCCAAGCAAAAAGAACAAAGCTGGAGGCATCACGCTACCTGATTTCAAACTATACTATGAGGCTACAGTAATCAAAACAGCATAGTACTAGTACCAAAACAGAGATATAAACCTATGGAACAAAACAGGCCTCGGAAGCAATACCACACATCTACAACCATCAGATCTTTGACAAGCCTGACAAAAACAAACAATGGGGAAAGGATTCCCTTTTTAATATATAGTGTTGGGAAAACTGACTAGCGATGTGCAGAAAGCAGGAACTGGACCCCTTCCTGACACCTTACACTAAAATTAACTCCAGATGGATTAAAGACTTAAACATAAGACCTAACACCATCAAAACCCTAGAAGAAAACCTAGGCAAAACCATTCAGGACATAGAGTTAGGTAAGGACTTCATGATTAAAACACCAAAAGCATTGGCAACAAAAGCCAAAATAGACAAATGGAATCTAATTAAACTCCAGAGCTTCTATGCAGCAAAAGAAATAATCACTAAAGTGAACCAGCAACCAACAGGATGGGAAAAAAATTTTGCAATCTACCTGACAAAGGGCTAATACCTAGAATCTACAAAGAACTAAAACAGATTTACAAGAAAAAAAAACCCATTCAAAAGTGGGTGAAGGACATGAACAGACAGTTTTCAAAAGAAGACATATATGAGACCAACAAACATGAAAAAATGCTCATCATTACTGGTCATTAGAGAAATGCAAATCAAAACCACATTGACATACCATCTCACACCAGTTAGAATGGCGATCATTAAAAAATCTGGAGACAACAGATGCTGGAGAGGATGTGGAGAAACAGGAACACTTTTACACTGTTGGTGGGAGTGTAAATTAGTTCAACCATTGTGGAAGACAGTGTAGGGATTCCTCAAGGACCTAGAAATAGAAATTCCATTTGACCCAGCAATCCCATACTGGGTATATATCCAAAGGATTATAAATCGTTCTATTATAAAGACATATGCACATGTATGTTCATTGCAGCACTGTTTACAGTAGCAAAGACCTGGAAGCGACCCAAATGCCCATCGATGATAGACTGGACAAGGAAAATGTGGCACATATACACCAATGGAATACTATGCAGCCATAAAAAACAGTGAGTTTGTGTCCTTTGTAGGAACATGGATGAATCTGGAAACCATCATTCTCAGCAAACTGACACAAGAGCAGAAAATCAAACACTGCATGTTCTCACTCATAGGCGGTGTTGAACAGTGAGACAGAGGATTCAGAGGGGACATGGACACAGAGGGGAGCATCACACACTGGGGTCTGTTGGTGGGGAATAGGGGAGGGACAGCAGGGGGTAGGGAAGTTGGGGAGGCATAACATGGGGAGAAATGCCAGATATAGGCGATGGGGGATGGAGGCAACAAACCACATTGTCATGTATGTACCTATGCAACAATTCTGCATGGTCTGCATGTGTACCCCAGAACCTAAAGTGCAATAAAATATATAGATTAAAAAAATACAATTGTATCTCACATTGCTATGTACTTTAAATTTTAAACAATGCTTTAACAGCTTTTATTTTATTTATCCTTCTGTCAGACTCATTAGTAGGATAAATAATATTTTTTATAGATGACTGAACTTAAGCACCAAAAATATATTTTCTGTCCTCTTTTAATAAAATTAGCTCAAGAAAGAATGAATGAGTGAAGTCAAATATTTTATTTTAGCTTGGTGCTTTTTTAGGAAAATAAAGTGATAGGTCATATTTTAATTCCTAAACATTGCCCATACTTTACTAATTTTTGTAGGCTTTAAAATTTGTATTAGCTGCTAGATCTCAGCAAAAGCTACTATAAAAAGCTACTCTTGTCCAAACCTCATTTTTGGCTTTGAAAAGTTATTGAATCCTTACTGGTACAAATTGGCAGCGAACCTTCACTGTGCCAAACAAATGAATTGCTCCCATAGTACCACTTTTCTCTGTAGTGGTTCTGCTTGTACCCTCCCAATGTGCCTTTTAGCTTGTTGGGGAAATAGTAGATTCAGGAAGTCAACACGTGATTGAAAAATTTCCTTGGCTTTTAACATCCACTTCAAATTGTTTTTAAGACATGGGAGTGTTTTAAATGATATTTGGAAGTCAACAGTGTATGCTTTGTGACATCCTTGCTGTCTGGGAGGAAAGAAAAAGATTAATTCTGCAGCAATTTCGCATTACAAGAGACCATGCCACCTCCTAGCATTTTTATCTTTTCTTAAGAAAATGCTGCCCAAATGACAGGAAATACTAATTGTTCTGGCCATATTTGGCATGAATAGTACTTATAATTCAATGTTAGATGTTCCCTCTATGCAAATATGAGGGAAAAAAACCTAGTGCCAAGTTATTAACCTTTATTTTTGAGAAATCATGGTGAATAGAAGAAGGATCTAATGAAAGGGAAAAAAAAAGCATTCTTTTTAAGAGGAAAAAGATATAATTTGGAAATGATAACAACTTAATTTTTGAACAATGTCTGGTCAGAAACAGAACAAATCAAGTAAGGTATTTGTCAGTTACCTAAAAGAACAGAAGATATTGGGGAACATTAAGCATAATTTTATAAAGAACAAATCTCGGTAGACCAATTTTATTTTCTACTTTGTTAAAGTAATAGGCCATATGGACAAAAGAGAAGTTTGTTATATTTAAAATTATATAATACAGCTGGAGGTATAATTCACTGAGGTGCCTGATTTGGTATCAGATGGTTCACCGAGGTTTCTGATTTGATATCACATAGTAATCTCCAGAAAATCATATCCTTTGCCCCCCATCTGTTAACACAGTTTGGTGAGAAGGTATTGAGAATTAGAGGCATGGTGTTTGGAAAGAACACTATGCCAGCAATTACTTGCAAAATGAGGAAAGGGGGACTCACATTTATTGAGCACTTTTTGTTTTTTGAGATGGAGTCTCGCTCTGTCACCCAGTCTGGATTGCAATGGCACGATCTTGGCTCACTGCAACCTCCACCTTCCGGGTTCAAGCGATTTTCCTGTCTTAGCCTCCTGAGTAGCTGGGATTACAGGCGCCCACCACTATGGCTGGCTAATTTTTATATTTTTAGTAGCGACAGGGTTTCACCTTGTTAGTCAGGCTGGTCTAGAATGCCTGACCTCAGGTGATCAGCACACCTTGGCCTCCCAAAGTGCTGGGATTACAGGCGTGAGCCACTACACCCGGCCTATTGAGCACTTTTTATACAAAGCTCTGTGCCAGGTACTTTGCAAACAGATACATTTTTACTTCTTGCAAAAGGTGTTGTTGTCATTTTCCTTTTACAGTTGAGTGATGCTCAAGGAGATTGCAGATTCACACAGCTAGTAAGTGGCCAAACTAGGAGCCAGGACCTCTCCAAGGTCTGTTGACCTTGAACAAATTACTTGACTTCCCTGAGGCTTCTCTATCTGTAAAATGGGGCTGATTGTTCTTTATTATCTCTAGGAAAGGCACAGGAAATAATAGATGGTAAAGCTTCTGAGAAACTCAAAGGCTCAGTCAACATTTAACACCTGGCATCTGAAACTAATTATTCCCATGGGTGGTATGTTACTATGCATGTGAGAGGCAGCATGGCGGAGTGATTAAGAGTGGCTCTAGAGGCTGGGCGTGGTGGCTCACACCTGCAATCCTAGCACTTTGGGAGGCTCAGGTGGGCGAATCACCTAAGGTGGGGAGTTCAACACCAGCCTGACCAACATGGAGAAACCCTCTCTCTACTAAAAATACAAAATTAGCCAGGCATGGTGGTGCATTCCTGTAATCCCAGCCACTCAGGAGGCTGAGGCAGGAGAATTGCTTGAACCCAGGAGGTGGAGATTACAGTGAGCCGAGAGCACACCATTGCATTCCAGCCTGGGCAACAAGAGCGAAATTCTATCTCAAAAAAAAAAAAAAGCTCTAGAACTTGGTTGTTTGAGTACAAATCCTGGTTTTGCCGCTTACCAGCTGGGTGACCTTGGACAAGTTCCTTACCCTCTTTATACTCAGCTGTAAAATGTGAATGTTTGTAGTATATACCTCCTAGAATTATTTTGAGGATTAATTGAACATGCTTAGAACAGCACTAGGCACATAGTAAATGCTCAGTGTGTTAGTTCTTAATATTTGCATATTTTTGTCATTCGCTTGAATGAAGAATTTGAAAGCTAGAAATGTAGTTTACAGCTTAAAAGTTGAAACTAGTATTTCCCAGACTGGGAGCAATTTAGTGTAAATAAATATGAAATAGTTTCTGTTTAGGAATAAATAATTTACACAAATTTAAGATGGAATAAGATAGCACTAATGAGAGTAATTTTAGCTGCCACTCACTGAGCAGTTACTGTATGCACAGTCTTGAGTACTTAAAAAATATAGCTTTAGTGATGGTTATACAACAGCAATGTTAATGTACTTAGAGCCACAGAACTGTATACTTAGTGGTAAAAGTGGCAAATTTTGTTATCTCATAGTATACCCTAATTCGTCCTCTCAGTAAGCCTCTGAAGTAAATATTACCTGTATTTTGTAACTTAGGGAACAGAGAAATTGAATAATTTGCCCAAAGTCACACAGTTAGCATGTAAGAGAATATAGCTGTCTTAATGGCAATATTTGATTGCCATCAAATATGAATTCTAAAATTTACCCATTCTAGTAGTGCCATCTCCAATGCACTGTTAGAATGGGTAAATTTTAGGATTCATATTTGACTCTAAAGAGGACTGCACTGTGAACAATCATTAATTGGAAGTGTTAGTTTGCTAGAAATTATGTGACGCCATTTGTTTGGATGTAAAACTTTATCCTTGATTGTCTATATGTAGTTGTTTGTTCTTATCGTGGAAAAATTTAGGAACATAATGTGTTAAGCATAAATGTAACAAGTTTTAGACATATGCAGTGATTTATATTTGTTATTTTCTTTTTAGAGGTCCATTAGTAGTTTTTAGTTTGTTGGTGAAGCATGCATTTTGATGCTTCCTACTGCCATTAAAGTTAATATTCCAGATATTACATATTGTCTAAGAATTTTAGCTCTTCTGATTGCAGATGGCTACAGGCACTTTTTCTTTACTAGGCCTTTTTATTAGTATTTCATTGGTTTTCCTTATTAGTAAAAGATGAAGTGTCTAAAAGTGCTTCCCCCATTGTCCTTTATCATTTTAACATTTTATTTTCATAAAGTAAGGCAGTACACAGGAATAAGCACAGGCGTGTATTTATCTCTTATTCTGCCAGAGTTCTGACATAAGTAGGAATTGCTTGAACAGTTGAAATTATCTTCTCAGTGATAAAGGTACATTTTCCTGCCCATCCAGTCAATCTTGATTTCTTTCTCTTCATACCAGTATTTCAAAGATGATAGAAACTACATTCTATTAAACTAACACCCTGCTAACATAACTGAAAATGAATACTAATGAATATTTCACTGTTTTTATATCTCAAAGGTTTTTATATTGGATTTTAAGTACATCTTAATATAAATCTGATTGAATTGATAATCTCAAAATATTTTGATTGCTATCATCTCTTAGGAAATGTACACATAAAAATGCCATGGAGATTTGCCCTTTATCCGGATTTGTTTATTATTATTATTAATACTATAATAATCATTTTTTTAATTATCCAGTTACAATGTGCCAGACACCATACTAGGCTTCTTATATATATTATCTCATTTATTTCATTGTACAACTCTATAAGTACAATTTTTTAGTTTAGTTTTAGCTGTTCTTGTTGTTGTTGTTTTTCCCAGAGACAGGATCTCACTCTGTCACCCAGGCTGGAATGCAGTGGTGTGATCATGGCTCACTACAGCCCAAAACCCCTAGGCTCAAGTGATCCTCCCACCTCAGCCTCCTGAAAAGTTGGGACTATAGACATGAGCCACCATGCCCAGCTAATTTTCTTTCTTTCTTTCGTGTTTTGTTTTGTTTTGTTTTGTTTTGTTTTAGGCAGAGTCTTGCTCTGTCGCCAGGCTGGAGTGCAGTGGCGCAATCTCGGCTCACTACAACTTCTGCCTCCTGGGTTCACGCGATTCTTCCGCCTCAGCCTCCCGAGTAGCTGGGACCACAGGCGCGTGCCACCACGCCCAGCTAATTTTTGTATTTTTAGTAGAGACGGGGTTTCACCATGTTGGCCAGGATGGTCTCGATCTCTTGACCTCATGATCCACCCACCTTGGCCTTCCAAAGTGCTGGGATTACAGGCGTGAGCCACCACACCCAGCCTCTTTTTTTAATAGAGATGTGGTCTCACTATGTTGCCCAGGCTGCTCTTGAACTCCTGGCCTCAAGCAATACTCCCACTTCAGCCTCCTAAACTGTTAGGATTACAGACATGAGCCTGCGCCTGGCTGTAATTACTATTACCAGTTTTTACAGAGAAAGGATCTGAGACATACAGAGGGTTTCGTTTTGTTTTGTTTTCTTTTTTTATGGCCTATGGCACCCAGTCACACAGAGGGTTTAAGCTGACTTGCCTGACATCCCATTGCTAGTTAGTAGTAGAACCAGGATTTGGATTTAGCAGTCTGGCTCTAGAGCCATCAATAATTTGCACATGACAGAAAGCTAGAAGAAATAGTCAACCTGAAACAGATGATGCAATTATAATTCAGAATCATCTTGGTAGATGGAGGCACTGTGCTTAAACAAAATGCCATTGATGGGATTATAATAAATATAATATGGTAGAATTCAAGTTTTGTCTGCCAATTCAATACATCATCTATTACTAATGCAGCTTTAAAAATTATTATACTATAGCAGCATAAATTAGTATACTACATAAAAATGCATAAACTGTTTTACTGCGTTAATAAAAAACAGTATCATATTTATGGTCAAATTATGCCTGCAGTATTATTTTATATTTTTGGCTTCATGTTTTAAGAGACAGTCATGCTAGAGTCCCACATGAGGGTGACTAAGAGGTGACTAAAATGAATGAAAAGTCTGGAAACTTTCGTATATATAATTGATTATGTATTAACTGAAACAAAAGACTAGAGAAAGACACAGTGGGAATTGATTATGTATTAACTGAGGAACAAAGGACTGAAGAAAGACATAATAAATAAAGGATTATGGAAAAGATGGTGTTCAGAAAAAAAATTAACATGCAAGCCTGAGACAGCTGTCCCTAGAAAGGTCTGCTTGCCAAGTTGGCCCTTGGCTGGCATCTTGGGGAACTTGGTTCTTGGATGTATTATTCCTGCCATTCGCGATAACAATGGCTTACCTTGCCTAAAGCATATGAAAAATGTGGTTTATGTTGAGCTCCTGCTTTCTTTCTTTCTGGAATTTTGGTACAGACTAGGCAGAATGTGCCTAGATGATCAGTAAAAACCCAGATGATCCTAGTAAAAACCCTGGGAACTAAGTCTGTAATGACCCTCCCTGATCATTTCATGCGTGTTGTTACAACTGATTGCTGGATTAATTGTGCCCTCTGTGACTGCATTGGGAGACAACTTTTAGAAGCTTGCACCTGATTTCCTCCAAATTTCACTCCATGTGCCTTTTACCTCTGCTAATTTTGCTTGGGTATTCAGTGTAATAAGTCATAGCCAAGAGTATGACTGTATGCTATGAGTCCTCCCAATGAATCACTGAATCTGGAGGTGGTCTTGGGGATCCCCGACACAGATGGATTACTGTTATTTTTGTTTGTTTATGAGAAAGCCAAATTAGGACCAAAGAATGATTAATAGAAAGAAATATTTGATTGACTTTAGGGAAAAATGTCTGCCAGTTGAGCTTTCTTCAGTAATGGAGCAGGACACTTTGGTAAAGTAAAATATTTCACCATTTAAAATATTCTCACAGGCTGTATCAGGGACTTTTTTTTGAGACAGAGTCTTTCTCTGTCACTCAGGCTGGAATACACTGGCATGATAGCTCACTGCAACCTCCACCTCCCAGGTTCGAGCGATTCTCATACCTCAGCCTCCCAAGTAGCTAGGATTACAGGTGCCCACCACCACGCCCGGCTAGTTTTTGTATTTTTAATAGAGATGGGATTTCGCCATGTTAGCCAGGCTGGTATTGATCTCCTGACATCAAGCAATCTGCCCACCTCAGCCTCCCAAAGTGCTGGGATCACAGGCGTGAGCCACCTCACCTGGCCCAGATAAAGGACATTTTTGAAGTAATGTTTGTGTTAAGTAGAAGAACATTGGATCAATATTTTGGACTTTTTAATCTTAAAAAATCTGATTATGCAAGGCACAGTGGTTCATGCCTTTAATCTCAGCACTTTGAGAGACCAAGGCAGGAGGATTGCTTGAGCCCAGAAGTTCAAGACCAGCCTGGGCAATGTGGTGAAACCCAGTCTCTGCTAAAAATACAGAAACTTAGCTGGGCGTGGTGGTATGCACCTGTAGTCCCAGCTACTCAGCAGCCTAAGGTGGGATAATCACCTGAGCCCAGGAAGGTGAGGCTGCAGTAAGCCATGATCATACCACCGCACCCCAGCCTGGGTGACAGAGTAAAACACTGTCTCAAAAAAAAAAATAAAACTGATTATACAAGTAATACCTGGATACCTTCTCATAGTATGAAAACTAGGAAATAGACATGAAGCAAAAGTCCCCCTTGACTATGTCCTACCCCGAGTCTAGTCCTTCACTCTCTTGTCCAGAGATAAATCACTATTACCAGCTTTATATATCCTTCATTCTTTTCTCTGGAGATAAAGATAGATATAGATAATATTGTTTTGTGAGTTTTTAAAAATATGAGTGTATTATACGGTGTATATTGTATAACTTGCTAACATCTTGGATTTTTTTGTGTCGGTAAATGAAGAGACCCTTCTGTAGGGGTTAAGAGCATCAGCTCTGGAGCCAGAACACCTGTGTGGAGATCCCTGCTCTGCCATCTGTTAGCTGCTCAACTTTGCCATGTTACCTACCTCTTCTGTACCTTAGTTCCCTTCTGTATAAAGTGGGGATAATAATAGTACTCGCCTCATAGGGTGATCAAGAGCGCTAAGTGAGTTCATGTCAGTAGGTAATACCCAACAGTATCTGGCTTATAGGAAATAATAAATATTACCTATAGTTATAATAATTATTATCATGTACTTCTTTTCATTAAACTACTACATTGTATTCCACAGAATGGATATACGTATTTTTTTTCTTTTTGAGACAGAGTCTCACTCTGTGGCCCAGGCTGGAGTGCAGTGGCAGGATCTCGGCTCACTGCAACCTCTGCCTCCTGGGTTCTCCCACGATTCTCCCACCTCAGCCTCCCCAGTAGCTGGTACTACAAGTGTGCACCACCATGCCCAGCTAATTTTTTTGTGTTTTTAGAAGAGATAGGGTGTCTCTATGCTGGCCAGGCTGATCTTGAACTCCTGACCTCAGGTGATCTGCCCACTTCAGCCTCCCAAAGTGCTAGGATTACAGGCAGGAGCCATCATGCCCAGCCCTCATAGAACAGATATATTAAATTTATTCCAACCAAGAGTGTACCCAGAGTACCTGCTTCCTCTGTTACTTAAAATTCTTCACTAGCACTTATCCTCTTAGTTTTTAAAATTTCATCATTCTGACAGTATTTTGTTTTAATATTCATTTTTCTTGATTACTAGTGAGACTGAGCATCTATCCAGATATATGCTTGGTCATTTATATTTCCTTTCTATGTCATTTACCTTCTTTTTTTTTTTTTTTTAATTTAATAAAGATAAAGTTTTGCCATGTTACCCAGGCTGATCTAACTCCTGGGCTCAATCTTCTACCTCAGCCTCCCAAAGTGCTGGGTTATAGACTTGAGCCACTGTGCCTGGCCAGCCTCTTTATTTTCTTTTTTCGTTTTTTTCTAATCCATTGGATGCTTGTTTTTTCTTATCAATTTGCCATATTTTTACATATATTTTAGATATTAACATGGGCAGTGTTTTCTTCTAGTTCGTCACTTACCTCTTTGTATATCATGTCTTTTGTCACATGGGACTCCCTTTTTTGTTCAAACAGATTTATTGAGATATAATTAACCTATAGTAAACTGCATGTGATTGAAGTGTACGCTTTGATAATATAGCCATGAAACTCTCACCACCATCAAGATAGTGAATTTGAGGCCAAATGCAGTGGCTCACACTTGTAATCCCAGCACTTGGGGAGGCCAGTGCAGGCGAATCACTTGAACTCAGGAGTTTGAGACCAGACTGGGCAACACAGAGAAACCCCACCTCTACCGAAAATACAAAAAATTAACCAGGCATGTTTGTGCGCACCGGTGGTCCTAGCTATTTGGGAGGCTGACGTGGGAGGATTGCTTGAACCTGGGAGGTGGAGATTGCAGTGAGCCAAGATTGTACCATTGGCACTTTAGCCTGGGTGACAGAGTGAGAACCCATCTCAAAAAACAAAAAAAAAAGATAGTGAACATGTCTATAAACCCTGAAAGTTTTGTAATGCCCTTTTGTCATCCTTTTCTCCCATCCTTCCTGCTCCTCACCAAATCAACTACTGATCTGCATTTTCTAGAGTAGTACACAAATGGAATCACACAATGTATTTTATTTTTTGTCTGGCTTCTTTCACTCAGCATAATTATTTTGTTGTGTATATCAATGGTTCCTTCTTTTTTATTGCAAACAAATATTCCATCATATGTATATGTATGTGTGTGTGTATATATATATATCTGTGTGTGTGTATATATATATATCTGTGTGTGTGTGTGTGTATATATATATATCTCTGTGTGTGTGTGTGTGTGTGTGTGTGTGTGTGTGTGTGTGTATATATAAAATTAGTTTGTTTATCCATTTGCCTGCTAATGAACATTTGGGCTACTTCCATTTTTTGTCTATTACAAATAAAGTTCCTGTAAACATGTGTACAAGTGTTTGCATGAACATATATTTTGTTTTCTCTTGGGTATTTAGTAGTGGAATGGCTATCATATGCTAGGTATATATTTAACTTTTTGTTTGTAGTAAAATGTACACAGTGGCTCACACCTGTGATCCCAGCACTTTGGGAGCTGAGGTGAGTGGATCACTTGAGGTCAGAAGTTCAAGACCGGCGTGGCCAACATGGTGAAACCCCATCTCTACTAGAAAAAATACAAAAATTAGCCAGGCATTGGTGGTGCACACCTGTAGTCCTAGCTACTTGGGAGGCTGAGGCAGGAGAATCACTTGAACCCAGGGAGGCTGAGGTTGGAGTGAGCTGAGATTGCGCCACTGCACTCCAGCCTGGGTGAAAGAGCAAGACCCTGTCTCAAAAAAAAAAAAAAAAAAAAGGTACATATTGTAAAATATATCATTTAAGCCATTTATAAGTGTACAATTTAGTGGCAATAAGCACACCCACAATATTTTATAGTGTTCACCACTATTTCTGAAACTCAAAAAGAAACTCTACCCAATTAAATGATAACTTCCCATTTTCTCTTTCCCCAGCCCCTGGTAACCTTTATTCTACTTTCCATCTGTATGAATTTGAACATTCTAGATAACTCATGTAAAGTGGTATCGCACAATATTTATCCTTTTGTGGCTGGGAGGCAGAGATTGCAGTGAGCTGAGACTCCATCTCAAAAAAAAAATTATCCTTTATGTCAGCTTATTTCACTTAGCACAATGTATACAGGGTTTATCCTTGTTGTAAACTATGTATCAGAATTCATCTCTTTTTATGGCTGAATCATATTCCACTGTATGTATATGTTCCTTTTGTTGAGCCATTCATCTGTTGATGGACGCTTGGGTTATTTCTGCATTTGGGCTATTGTCAATAATGCTGCTCTGAACATTGATATGCAAGTTCTGTCTGAGTCCCTGTTTTCAGTTATGTGGATACCTAAGAGAAGAATTGTTGGGTCATATGGTAATTTCTATGTTCAACTTTTTGAAGAACTGCCATACCTTTTTCTACAGTGGCTGTATCATTTTACATTTTAACCAGCAATGCACAGGGTTTCAATTTCTCCACATTTTTGTCAGCATTTATTTTCCTTTTTATTACAGCCAGCCTAGTGGATGTAAAGTGGTACCCTTGTAGTTTTGATTTGATTTCCCAAATGACTAATGATGTTGAGCATCTTTTCATGTGCTTATTGACTATTTGTGTATCTCATTTGGAGAAATGTCTTTTCAAATTTTTTGCCTATTTTTAAGTTTTTTTTTTTTTTTTTTCCTTTCTTTTGTTTGTTTGAGATAGAGTCGTGCTATATTGTCCAGGCTGGAGTGCTGCAGTGGCGTGATCTTGGCTCACTGCAACCTCTGCCTTTTGGGTTCAAGCAATTCTCATGCCTCAGCCCCCCAAATAGCTAGGATTATAGGCACCCCCCACCACACCCAGCTAATTTTCTTTTCGTATTTTTAGTAGAGACAGGGTTTCTCAGTGTTGGCCAGTCTGGTCCTGAACTCCTGACCTCAAATGATCTGCTCACCTCGGCCTCCCAAAGTATTGGGATCACAGGTGTAAGCCATTGCGCCCAGCCTAAGGTTTTTTTTGTTCTTGTTGAGTAATTTCCATGTTTCTTTTAATTGTTCATATTTTTTATTCTATTAAGGATAGATCTTGGCCAGGTGTGGTGGCTCATGCCTGTAATCCCAGCACTTAGGGAGGCTGAGGCAGGCGAATCACGAGGTCAGGAGTTCAAGACCAGCCTGGCCTGGCCAACATAGTGAAACCCCATCTCTACTAAAAATACAAAAACAAATTAGCCGGGCATGGTGGCGGGCGCCTGTAGTCCCAGCTACTCGGGAGGCTGAGGCAGGAGAATTACTTGAACCCAGGAGGCAGAAGTTGTGGTGAGATGAGATCATGCCACTGCCCTCCAGCCTGGGCAACAAGAGTGAAACTCCATCTTAAAAAAAATAAAAAATAAAAATAAATTTAAAAAGGATAGATCTTTTGCATTCTATTAACGATAAGTTATTTAGTATAATCTTCCAGCTTCATTTACCTTCTTAGCTATTATCTTGCCATTATTGATCATTGTATTTCAATGAATGAATTTCTAATTTCCAAATGTAGCTTTAATAGTTTCTGGATATACTATGTTCTTACTTTTCTAAAAAATAATAATTAAATGTATTTTAACATATTCTAATGTAGTTCTGTCGGCTTTAATAATGGAAACAATTTTAACAACAGTTATCTTTGAGTTTAAAATTCCTTCATGATGTTGATTCTCCTCAAATGTTTGTTGATTTGGGGTTGTGTGTACATTTTTTTTCTATTCCTTTTAAGGAATTTTGAGTGGGAGGGACATTCTGGAGTGTGTGTTCAGTCTACCATCAAGCTCAAAATTCTCATCAGTGGTTTCTACACATTATGAGAGGAGTACCTGGAGTCTGAAGAAGTGTCTTACTGGACAATTGAGAACTGTCATAGGTCCCTCTCTTAATTCACCCACATCAGTTCTGCTTTATCTGAATTATAAATTGGGGTTCCAAGTAATCATTTCAAAATTGTTTGAAAATAACATTCCATTTAAAAAAAGACTTGAAAGTCACTGAACTGAGCAATCAATCTAGAGTCCCAAGCACTAAAAACCCATAATTTCTGTATATTTGTTATGAGTCACTGCCCAAAAATGTGTGTGAATATGAATCTGTGTGTATGATTTTTCTGCATTTTATCACCTAAAAAGAGAAACCAAATTTTAATTTTTAAGTTGATTTGCTATTAGATTCTAGTTAGAATCCTCGTGGTTGTTTCATAGGATTTTTTATGTGTTAATTATTACAATTATTCCAAGTTATGATAGTTTCAAATATTGGGACAGGATTTTAATATTAAGTGACCTTATTGTTCCATATTTTGGAATGTTTTCAAAGTTTTTACGTAGAAATGTCTTACTTCAGCGTGAGAGGAGATAGAAAAATATAATATTATAGCATAATATAATAGTTAATAGTTATAATTGCGACTCCAGGTTGTCAGTAAAAGATAGTTGCAATCAGTATATTTTTTTGTTTGGTTTGGTTTAGAAACAGGGTCTTGCTCTGTCATCCAGGCTGGAATGCAGTGGAATGATCAGAGCTCACTGTAGCCTCAAACTCATTAGCTCAAGTGATTCTCCCATCTGTTCTCCTAAGTAGCTAGGACTACAGCATCTGCCACCATGGCCAACTAATTTTTAAATTTTTTTGTAGAAATGGGATCTTGAGGGTGGGCATGGTGGCTCAACCTGTAATTCCAGCACTTTGGGAGGCCAAGGCAGGTGAAACACTTGAGGCCAGGAGTTTGAGACCAGCCTGGCCAAAATGGCAAAACCCCATCTCTACTAAAATACCAAATGCTAGTCAGGGATGGTGGCACTCACCTGTAATTCCAGCTACTTGGGAGGCTGAGACAGGAGAATCTCTTGAACCTGGGAGGTGAAGGTTGTAGTGAGCCAAGATCATGCCATTGCACTCCAGCCTAGGCAACAGAGCAAGTGACATCCTCTCTCAAAACAATAACAACAAAAATAAATGAGGTCTTGTTATGTTACCCAGGCTGGTCTTAAACTTCTGGCCTCAAGCAACCCTCCTGCCTTGGTTTCCTGAAGTTCTCTCTCTCTCTTTTTGAGACAGTCTTACTCTGTTGCCCAGGCTGGAATGCAGTGATGCAATCTCGGCTCACTGCAACTTCCACCTCCCAGGTTTAAGCAATTCTCCTGCCTCAGCCTCCCAAGTAGCTGGGACTAAAGGCACACGCCACCAAGCCCGGCTAAGTTTTGTATTTTTGGTAGAGATGGAGTTTTGCCATGTTGGCCAGGCTGGCCTCGATCTCCTGACTTCAGGTGATCTGCCTGCCTCAGCCTTCCATAGTGCTGGGATTACAGGCATGGGGCACAGTGCCCAGCCAGCAGGGAATAGCTCTTATTTACCGTCATTTACTTAGTACCAGGTACTTGGTAAAGTACAGAAAATGAATTAAAGTTTGTTATCTAATGTAGTTCTATTTTTTTCCATCAGAAAAGTGGTAATATTAAAAATGTCCTGGCACTTCTTAGTAGGCCTCAGTTAATAAGAATTAATTATATGCAGCTCTTCATCCTAACCATAGCTACTATTTCATTATGAGAAACTTAAATTTGCCATTTAACCTGGTAGCCTCCTGCTACCTCTTTTGGTATAATTTTTTGCTGTTTCATAGGCAGCAATCTAAGCTTGAAGACTTTCTCTCTCTTACCGGAAGGACAAAGAATAGAACATGTGCCTCTTGTAGTAGTGCCAGTAGCTACTGATTTTACCATCTTAGTCACCTGATTTCTCTGAATCTCCGCTTTCATAATTTGAAAAAGCAAACAAAAAATCAGTCCCAATGATACACAGTACTAGTACCCTTCCCAGAGCAGTCATTCAGATGAGTGCATGCCTTTAGGATATGAATTTTTTTATAGCAACAAATGAACCTCTGGTTAAGGTTCCATTGGCACTTCATGCAATGAAAGATCACCCCTGGTTTATGGTGTATGATAGTCCATTGTGTTTTTCCCCTTGCCATTACAAGAAGCTCAGCTGTTTTGCAGTTATAGCTACTTTTAAAATATGCTTGGTCAAGTAATATTTATAAGCAGCTTTAGAAAGGGCCAGCCAATTTATTCTACAGCTACCAACAGAAATCCTAGAGCTAAATTGGAAAGATTATGAAATCTTCTTTAAATACTTCAAAGAGAAGCACAGTGAAGATAGGGGAATCCTGGCAAGATGTGCTGCAGCTGTCAGGTCCTGAAAAATTAGGAATCAAATTTTGACACTTGTAATTGAATCATCCACCCATCTAAGTGAGCCCAGGCAAACCTGTGATATTTTTAGAAGCTTTCAAATCACATTGTACTCTTTAGAGTTCATAGCAGGACCTGAGGCCCCTAAAATTTCTCAGGAGATAGAACAAAACAGAATTAAATAAATTTGGCTCAATTCACTGTAATAGAAGTGTAGTGTATTATGCATGCAGTCTAGGTGATGCCAACTTTTAACCCCAAATTTTAAAACTTTTCATGGATTTTTTTTTTTCTGAAGAATTAATGCTTGGACAGCAGTTGAAGCGCTCATTAGAGATAGTAACAGCTGTGTAGTGGTGATTTGATTTATAATAGAAGCACAGAGACCTTGGATGGTGTGATTAACTGTGTTCCACAGATGGATTTTCCTGTGTCACAAATTTCATTTAATACAGATTTTTGCCGACATATATCTTATTGATTATTACAGACTTTCTTAAAAGAATGAGTAGTAAACTAGCCACTACCATGTGTAGATAATTACATTGCTTATGCTTGACTTGGTGAGATTTTCTAATTTACAGTTGGAAATGTTCCACTAACAGGTTAGAAAAGGTTAGAATATTATTTATGTGTATTTATATGGCACTAGTTATGATGGGTAATTTAAAAAGACTGTCCATTTAGCAGATAACAAAGGCTGCTTTGAAACGTTTTCTCTTGCCTTAAAACAAAAGGCAACTCTGAGACCAGACTTCAGGGATTCCAGATAATTTATTGGAGCATGACACGATGGCCTTTTCAGGTTTTCTTCAAGTCTGAAGTTCTGTCTCTAGAGCACAAGACACTGACAAATGAGCAGAAAGACTATGGCCTTTGTGCATATTCATGCCACTCCTAAGCAGTTGGTGCTATCTCATCTCATGCCTAATTCCCTTGGGCCTATTCTTGTAGTTTTCTATGCTTATAAATCATTTGATGAAATAACTGTCAAAGATGTAATCAGAAAATGGAAAATAGCATGGATGTTGGACTAACAGGATTTGAGGACAAAAGTGTTCATTCTAATTATTTTTTCTAACTTACTGAACTTTGATAAGTAGTGTTAATTTATCTATAGGTTTCCTAGTGCTTTTTTACTTTAAAAAATGGCTCTGGCCAGGTGCAGTGGCTTACACCTGTAATCCCAGCACTTTGGGAGGCTGAGGTGGGAGGATCACCTAAGGTCAGGCATTCTACACCAGCCCATCCAACATGGTGAAACCCCATCTCCACTAAAAATACAAAAATTAGCCGGGCATGGTGGTGTCCCTGTAATCCCAACTACTTAGGGAGGCTGAGGCCACAGAATCGCTTGAGCCTGGGAGGTGGAGGTTGCAGTGAGCCGAGATTGTGCAATTGCACTCCAGCCTGGGTGATGAGAGTAAGACTTCGTTTCTAAAAAAAAAAAAAACAACAAAAAAAAAACGCTCTATGGTGCTTAAACAATATAAAGTACTTATTATAAGATAGTCTTGTCAAGTCTTCACAGCTAATTACTTTGAAATTATTTTCATGCCAGATATTGAGGGAGAAAGTTTGCAGCAGGAGCAGCAATTCTTTTTTCACATAAATATCTAGAATGATGCCTAGAATCCAATAATTCTTTTGAGTTCCTGATAAGCTTGAAAAGCATTTACAAATGGTTATGTTCTTAGAGAAATAAACTGCCTATCCATTACAAAAGCTAGCCCAGATTCTGATCATTACTCTTAAACGTTGTAAAACATATTTAATAGACAAAAAGAAAAAGAACATCTGTCAATTTCCACTTTGATCACAGGGAGCCGAGTCTTTAAAACTGGTCCTGAAGCCAGAAGCTAGCACTATAAAGCATTAGTCCATTACAAAAACCAAATGCACACAGAGATAAAGATTAGAGTTTCACACAATTGAGTACTGTCTCAGCACCTGCTAGCATAAACTGTAAAGTATTAATCTTATTTGATCTCAGCATCTAAAATGATGGCTGCTCTTTCATAGAAGACTAATTTAGATTACAAATGTATATAGGTACAAATGATTAGTAATAGCTGCTATAATGGGCTTTTCTGCCCAGTGGCAAGCTTTGTAGTTCACTTTACTGACAAATTGGTTTGAGTTACTTGTTGTAATACACTATGGGAAGCTTTTTCTTAGTGTTCTAAGGATTTGTTGTTTACCTCCTATGCCTTTAAAAAATTATTTTTTTCCTTTATAGCTAAAGATGACTGACTGGGAGTTCTTTATAATATCTTGCCCAGCTACTGCAAAGGCTGAGTGGATTCATATCTTAGCACAGCCACAATATTTGTGGCACATGCATGTACCAGGGCATACCCCATTTAGGAAGCTCTGCTCTGGAGCATTGCTACTCAAAGTGTGGTCTGAAAACTAGTTTCAGTCCACAAACTATTAGTTTCTTCTAATCTGCAGCCATATAAATTGAGAGGAAACATTTAGAAACCCTTATAGTCACTTGACAAACCTCAGTATTTTCATTATTTTACAGAAGTATCTAATGCACAAATATTTAGAAATTTTTTTAAAACCTGGTCCTTTATCCTTAACAGATAGTTTGAGAAATGCTGCTACTCATAGAAGTGGAGTTGGTGAGCCATAGAGTATGTACAATGTCTACTTCAGTAGACATGCCAAGTTGTTTTCCAGACTGTTCCTCTAAATTATATATCTCCCTCCTATTTCCTCCACATCATCACCAACACTTGGTATTGAAAGACTTTTTATTTTTGTCAATTGGGTAAGTATGAAAATAGTATCTCATTGTTGTTTTAATTTTTATTACTACCTTGATGTCTCACTAAGGTTGAGCATCTTTTAATTTTTTTGTTTGTTTGTTTTGAGATGGAGTTTCACTTTTGTTGCCCAGGCTGGAGTGCAATGGCACAATCTTGGCTCACTGCAACCTCTGCCTCCCAGGTTCAAGCAATTCTCCTGCCTCAGCCTCCCAAGTAGTTGGGATTACAGGTGCCCACCACTATGCCCAGCTAATTTTTTAAAATTTATTTTTAGTAGAGATGGGATTTCACCATGTTAGCCAGGCTGGTCTTGAACTTCTGACCTCAGGTGATCCACCCGCCTCAGCCTCCCAAAGTGCTGGGATTACAGGCAGGAGCCACTGCGCCAGCATAGATACAGGCTGGATCCTTTGTTGGTTTAATATGTTGCAATATGTCCTCCCAATTTGTGACTTATAGTTGTAATCTCTTAATACATATTTTGATGAACAAAAGTTCTTAATTTTAGTCCAGTTTATCGTCTGTTTTTCAGATTGTGCATTTTTTGTGTGTCTTAAGAAATTCTGTAGCTGGGTGCAGTGGCATGTGCCTGTAGTCCCAGATACCCAGGAGAATTACATGAGCCCAGTAGTTGGAGTCGAGTCTGGGCAACATGATACCCTGTCTCTAAAAGAAAAAGGAAAAAAAGAGAAATTGTTTCCTATCTTAAGATCATAATTATACTTTCCCATATTCTAAAAAATAGTTAATTTTTGTATTTCACATTTGAAAGTCTGTAGTCACTTGGAATTGATGTTTACGTTATGAAGTAAGGAGTCCATCAGCTGAAAAGTCCATTCTTTTTCCTTGGATCTGCAGGGATAACTATCAAAAACAGAGTTTTCTAGATGTGTGGCTTGTGCTTGCTCTCTTGTTCCTTTGGTTAGTTTGTTTATCTATGTGGCTGTACTTTACTCTCATAAAATCTACAGCTTTATAGCAAATAGTGATAATCTGCTTAGTGCCATTCACCCTGTCCCCACCTTATACTTCTTTAGGGAGTACCTTGGCTATTCTTGTCTTTTGCACTTGCGTATAAATCTTGGAATCAGTTTATCAAGTTCTGCTCAAAAACCTGTTGGAATTTTTTTTTATCAGAATTGCGTTGAATTTGAATGTCAAATTATGTCAAATGTGGTCAATTTGAGAAGAACTGGCATGTGTATGTTATTGAATTCTCCAATCCATGAATATGATAGCTCTTCATTTGTCAGATGGTCTTTCAGGAAAGTTATGACTTTCTCTGTTTTATACAACTTTTGTTGGCTTTATTCTCAGGCTTACTTTTTTATATATAATTGTAAAATTAAATTTTTACCGTTGTTTGGCCGGACACAGTGGCTCGCACCTGTAATCCCGGCACTTTGGGAAGCTGAAGTGGATGGATCACCTGAGGTTGGGAGTTCGAGTCCAACCTAGCCAACATGGTGAAACCCTGTCTTTACTAAAAATATAAAAATTAGCTGGGCATGGTGATACACAACTGTAATCCCAGCTACTTGGGAGGCTGAGGCAGGAGAATTGCTTCAACTCATAGGGGTGGAGATTGTAGTGAACCGAGATTGTACCACTGCACTCCAGCCTAGGCAAGAGAGCAAGACTCTGTCTCAAAAAAAACACAAACAAATAAAAACACTAATGTTTGCATATAGAAATGTGATTGATTTTTGCTATTGACTTTGTAATTAATAAACTTGCTAAATTCTCATATTGTAATTTACCTTTAAATTTAAATTTTTTTCCATAAAGATTATAGTATTAAACATAAATAATGAGAATTTTATTTCTTTCCAAGCCTTATAACTTTTATTTATTTTTCTTCCCCTACTACATTGGCTAGTTCTTCAGTACAAAAATGGATAGACGTGTACATATACATGTGTGTACGTATATTTGCACTTACAATGGATCTGTAACTATTTCTGTATCTATCTGTGTACATTATTGTACAACTGTGTGTTCTAACTAATACCCTGCACCTTGGGGTTCTTTCTAGCTTTCTCCTTTGTTTGTTTTCAGATATCTTCTCTGGAATTGAGAAATTTGGCTCCCTTTTTCTATATTGCATTTATTTATTTGCTCAACCAATTAACTTGCTTGCTTGCTCAATTTAAACAATCGATCAACTACTCTGGCTTTTTTATCTACACACCAATTCTGTGTCCCTGTCCCACCAACCACATTTTCACCCTCTGTGTTTGTGTTCTCCATGGCTCCTCACTCACCCCTCTGTGTCCTCAGCTGCCAGGCCTGCTAGCCCATGTTTCTGTGTGGTTCCTCAGCCACTGACCCCATCATTCCATGTCTTCGGCCATTCAGCCTATTGATCTGTACCTCCATTAAATTCCCTACTGTTCTGTGTCCGTAGTCACCAACCTCCTGGTCCATACTTCTAATATAGCTTCCCAAGCTCCCTCACTTCCCAGTATCCACAACCTCTGCACCCTGTAACCCGCCATGCCTCTATGCAGCTCCCAGCCTTACTGGCACCTCCATGAGGCTCTATCTACTGCCCACCTCCCCAGCCACCATTTTGACCCCTGTGAACCAGGAATGGAAGGGAAGAGGAGATCAGTTTTTATTCTTATTCTCGTCTGAGTGTACAGCAGAGTTTACCAGAGGCTTCACAAGTGATGAGCTCATTGCTGTGCCAGCTAATGGAATGAGTACTTGTGTTTTATAAGACTGAAGATTCAGCTTCAATATGTTCATCAGTTTTGGTTTTTGTATTATATTGAATATTTAGAAATAACCTAAAATCCAAATGATAATTAGAATAAACTATCAATGGAAGAAAAAACATTGATAACATGTTTTCTTTTTTCTAATTAATTCTGGAATAGTAGAGACCTTAGAATGCTTTAATGGCCACCTATTGCTTAATTCTATGGAACGTAATTAATCTGACCCAGACTACTGTTACCTTATGTATTATATATAAAGAATGTCACATAATAACCAATCAGCATAGAGCACGCTCAGTAATTTGTAGGTTTGTTCTTTCATCAAAAACATTTATAGCTTTCAGCTTTTAAAACTAGTTGAGCACAGCAAGATAGAGAAGGGGAAAATTGGCCTCCATATTACAGAGCATAACAGATGAACAGGGTTGATTTCATTTTGGGCACTTTGCCCAGGACACTTTTAATAGCATATATAGTCACTCTAGGAATTCTGAATCTGTGGTTATGTCAGGCTTACACATTTATTCTTAAAAAGAAAAATTTGCAGGTTGTTAGACTCCAGGTATATTAGTATGATTTAAATTTTTATATTTATTTGTTTATTTTTGGAGACAGAGTTTCACTCCTGTTGCTCAGGCTGGAGTGCAATGGCACGATCTCAGCTCACTGTAACCTCCGCCTCCTGGGTTCAAGCTATTCTCCTGCCTCAGCCTCCCAAGTAGCTGGGATTACAGGCATGTGCCACCATGCCTGGCTAATTTTTTGTATTTTTAATAGAGTTGGGATTTCTCCATGTTGGTCAGACTGGTCTTGATCTCCCAACCTCAGATGATCCACCCACCTTGACCTCCCAAAGGGCTGGGATTACAGGCATGAGCCACTGCAACCAGCTTAAATTTTTAATTTTTAAAGAAGTTTCTGTAATGCAATCATTGAAAATTTGTGGTGGGAAGGATGCATTCCTCAGTATTAAAACTAACTTAATCATGTATAGAAAAATATTTTGAACTTTCTTCTTCCAAACCATAGTGTGTTCCTGAGTTCTTTCAAAGTTTTGTTTGTTTGCTTTTTGTGAGGCAGAATCTCACTGTTGCCCAGGCTGGAGTGCAGTGGCACAATCTCTGCTCTCTGCAATCTCTGCCTCTTGGGTTCAAGTGATTCTTGTGCCTTAGCCTCCTGAGTAGCTGGAATTGCAGGCACGCACCACCATGCCTGGCTAATTTTTTGTATTTTTAGTAGAGATGGGATTTCACCATGTTGCCTAGGCTGGCCTCAAACTCCTGAGCTCAGGCAATCTGCCCCACCTCAACCTCTCAAAGTGCTAGGATTACAGGCATGAGCCACTAGTGGTGCCTGGCCAGTTCTTTCAAAGCTTAAGTCACATTTTAAAAGATGTCTAAACTAGGAATTGGAAGTTTATTTTTATGTGAATAATTTTTAATTTTAGTATTTTAAAGGAATTTTTGTATACTCAGGAATCAAGTGTTTTAGAGAAAAAATTTTAGAAATGCTATACTTTGTATTTTACTACTTTATAATTTAGAATTATTGATATTAGAATTTGCTTTAAAGTTGGAAGGAAAGGCTGGGCTCAGTGGCTCATGCCTGTAACCCTAGCACTTTGAGAGGCCAAGACAGGCGAATCACCTGAGGTCAGGAGTTCAAGACCAGCCTGGCCAATATGGTGAAACCCTGTCTCTACTAAAAATACAAAAATTAGCTGGGCATGGTGGCACGTGCCTGTAATCCCAGCTACTCAGGATGCTGAGGCAGGAGAATTGCTGGAACCTGGGAGGCAGTGGGTGCAATGAGCCAAGATTACGTTGCTGCACTCCAGCCTGGGTGACAGAGGGAGACTATCTCAAAGAAAAATTTTAAAATGGAAGGGCAGGGCACGGTGGCTTACGCTGTAATCCTAGTACTTTGGGAGCCTGAGGCAGGTGGATCACAAGATCAGGGGTTCAAACCAGCCTGGCCGACATGGTGAAACCCCATCTCTACTAAAAATACAAAAATTAGCCAGGTGTGGTGGCTCATGCCTGTAATCCCAGCTACTCAGGAGGCTGAGGCAGGAGAATCGTTTGAACCCAGGAGGTGGAGGTTGCAGTGAGCCTAGATTGCACCACTGCACTCCAGTCTGGGTGACAGAACGAGACTCCATCTCAAAAGAAAAAAAATTGGAAGGAAAAATTCCAATATGGGCCCAGCACAGTGGCTCATGCCTGTAATCCCTGCACTTTGGAAGGCCAAGGTGGGTGGATCACCTGAGGTTAGGAGTTTGAGACCAGCCTGGCCAACATGGTGAAACCCCATCTCTACTAAAAATACAAAAATTAGCCTGAAGTGGTGGCAGGTACCTATAAACCCAGCTACTTGAGAGGCTGAGGCAGGAGAATCTCTTGAACCCAGGAGGCAGAGGTTGCAGTGAGTGGAGATTGCACCACTGCATTCCAGCCTTTGTGACAAGGGCAAGACTCCATCTAAAAAAAAAAAAAGAAAAGAAAAGCTGAGCAGGGCGGCATGTGCCAGTAGTCCCAGCTACTCAGGAGGCTGAGGCTAGAGGATCACTTGAGTCCACGAGCTCTGGGCTGTAGTACGCTATGTTGATGGGGTGTTGGTTCTAAGTTCAGCATCAATATGATGACCTCCCAGGAGTGGAGGACCACCAGGTTGCCTAAGGAGGGGTGAACCAGCCCAGGTCGGAAATGGAGCAGGTCAGAACTTCCATGCTGATCAGTAGTGGGATCGTGCCTGTGAATAGCCACTGCACTCCAGCCTAGGTGAAAAAGAAAGACCCTGTCTCTAAAAAAAAAAAAAAAAAAAAAGGAAAAAAGAAAAGAAGAATACCAATATAATAGAGCTTGTGTTGGATTAGCGGCTTTGAGTGAATTTTTCCTTTTTTCTGTTTTCCAAAATTTCAACAATATGTTCATTACTTTTATTACTTATAAAATTATTTGTTAACTATCCCCCAAAATTAGCATTAAGATGCACTGGGCATTAAAAAGGCTAAGATTCTTAAAGAATTATCCCACATTAGGTAATATGGAAACTTCCCTTTGTTGTGGAGTGATCTGTTTAAATATGGTAGGCCAAGTTCTTACTATAGACATTTTCTTTGCAATGTATCTAATAAAAGATTATTAGAGCAGAGAAAATTATTTTATGTTTTTGATAAAGGGTCTCACTTTGTCACCCAGGCCAGAGTAAAGTGGTGTGATTATAGCTCACCGCAGCCTTGACCTCCTGGGCTCCTCCCACCTCAGCCTCTCAAGTAGCTGGGACCACAGGCACAGGCCACCACATCCTGCTAATTTTCTGATTTTTTTGTAGAGATGTAGTCTCGCCATGTTGCCTAGGCTGATCTTGAATTCCTAGACTCAAGCAGTCCCCCACCTCGGCCTCCCAAAGTGCTGGGATTATAGGCATGAGCTACCTTGCGCAGTCAGAATTTTTTATATAGTATAAAAATCTGATAATTACTAGTACTCTTAATCTATAAGAGGAAGTGATTTTTTTTTAAGTATTCTGTTTCAGAAATAGAAATTTCTGACATTTGCTTCTGGAGTTTGTTTCTCACATTGAGGAATACTGTACAGTCATGCATTGCTTAATGACAAGGATGCATTTAGAGAAATGCATTGTTAGGCAGTTTTGCTGTTGTGTGAACATGATACAGCCTACCACACAACTAGGCTGTGTGCCATAGCCTATTGCTCCTAGGCTACAAACCTGTGCAGCATGTTACTATACTAAATACTGTAGGCAACTGAAACAGAGTGGTAGGTATTTGTGTATCTAAACGTATCTAAAACTAGAAAAGGTACAGTAAAAGTATGATGTTACAGGCTGGGCACAGTGGCTGACGCCTGTAATCCCAGCACTTTGGAAAGCAGAGGCGGGTGGATCACTTGAGGCCAAGAGTTCAAGACCAGCCAGGCCAACATGGTGAAACCCCGTCTCTACTAAAATTACAAAAAATTAGTCAGACATGGTGGCAGGTGTCTGTAATCCCAGGTACTCAGGAAGTTGAGATAGGAGAACTGCGTGAACCTGGGAGGTGGAGATTGCGGTGAGCCAAGATCATACCATTGCACTTCAGCCTCGGCGACAGAGTGAGACTCTGTCTCAAAAATATATATATACATGGTATTGTAATCTTATAAGACCGCCATCGGATATGCAGTCCATCATTGACCAAAACATTGTTATACAGCACATGATTATACTTTCACCTTGAGTCTGCACCACAGGACCTTTGCACATGCCATTCCCTCCTCCTAGAATGCAGTTCCTTGCCTCTTCTTTCTTTCTCTAACACACACCTACTTCTTCGGTCTTGGCTTATATATACCTTATTCCAAGAAGCTTGCCATATCTCACCTCTTCTACTTCCCAACCCCCGCATTTCTGTCTTCGTCCTTACCCAGGTTAAACTCCTGTTACTTAATTGCAGGGCCTATTCAGTTCTTGTAGTGTTTGCCATCATTTTAAACTTCAGTTCAATATTTGTTTTCCCTACTACTCCTTAAGCTTGATGAGGGCAGGACCTGTGAGTGTCTTGTTCTAAGCAACTCTATACATTGTATCCTCTGTGTCTGACACAGTGCCTAAAACATAATTGATAACAAATAACACTTACCAAATTAATTCCTTTATTTGTTTGTTTGTTTGTTTGTTTATTGAGACTGAGTCTCGCTCTGTTGTCCAGGCTGGAGTGCAGTGGTATGATCTCAGCCCACTGTAACCTCTGCCTCTGGATTCAAGCGATTCTCCTGCCTCAGCCTCCTGAGTAGCTGGGAGTACAGGTGAGCAGTATCATACTTGGCTAAATTTTGTATTGTTAGTAGAGACAGGGTTTCACCATGTTGGCCAGGCTGGTTTCGAACTCCTGACCTCAAGTGATCCAACCGCCTGGGTCTTCCAAAGTGCAGGGATTATAGGCATGAGCCACCACATCCAGCCTTGAATTCCTTTAAATATTATTCTTACTTTGTTTGTTCTTCCAAACTCTAGTTGGTATTACTTAATAATGGGGTCTTTCCATTGGAGTTTTAACTTTTTTTCATTATTAGTTATAATTTTGATATCATGAGTAGATAAATAGATAAATTAAATAACTGAGTTTTCACTAACTTGGGATGTTCTTAGCTTTTTAACATTTGGGATGGGTACCATTTCAGTGTCTCAGATGCTTGATAGCAATATATAGTCACAGTACATTTCTTAAGTGATAAATAGTAGCTGCAAACATTGATGGTTCTGTTTGGCTATATTAATCCCAGCAGTTCGATGGACTGCTACCAAAATAGTACAGTACATGAGATAAGTCACGATAAAACTACAACCAGAATTGTGGTCATTATTTCCTACTTTTTCTTCTTCTTTTTAAACCTTTTTAATTTTATAAGGTTGTGTTTCTATTTTCCTAATCCTTATTTGTAAAGTCTAAAATGAATAGCTTTTATATAAGGATTTAGAATATTTAAGGCTAGGCACAGTGACTCATGCCTGTAATCCTAGCACTTTGGGAGGGCAAGGAGGGTGGATCACTTGAGCCCAGGAGTTCAAAACCAGCCTGGGAAACATAGTGAAACTCTATCTTTACAAAAATGCAAAAATTAGCCTGGTACCACCTGTGGTCTTCCTACTCAGGAGGCTGAGGCAGGAGAATTGCTTGAGCCCAGGAGGTTAGGACTGCAATGAGCCACGATTGCACCACTGCACTCCAGCCTGCGCAACAGAGCAAGACCCTATCTCTCTCTCTCGCGCTCTCTCTCTCTCTCTCTCTCTCTATATATATATATATATATATATACATATTTTATATGTATACATATACACAATATATACACATATAGGTACATATAAGATATAAATAATATATACATATATTTAGATGTGTCAAAAAATTAAAAACACAAAATATTTTAATTCAGCTATTAGTCTTTCCAAGTTTCTAATAAAACTAAGTTACTATATACGTGTGACACATGTTGTGAAGTAGAGGAGACAATTTTTATACATTGAGTTTATACAGATATATTTAGCTACTACTTTTCTACTCATTAGATTACATATTGTGTTTTTTTTTACAGTTCAAACGATATGTCAATAAACTTCGAAGCAAGAGTACAGTTTTCAAAAAGAAGCATCAGATAATAGCTGAACTTAAAGCTGAATTTGGTCTTTTGCAGAGGACTGAAGAACTTCTTAAGCAACGTCATGAAAATATTCAACAACAACTGGTAATACAGTATTATCTTGGGCTGCTATAAATACAAATGCTAGGAGGTTTATGGGTTACAGCTTTATACTGAGATCATTGTTTTTACTGGAGAAATCATAAAAGTATTACTTTTCTCTGATTAATTACAGAGATGTCATATAAGTTGATTCATTTATTTTTAATGTAGCAGTAAGCACTGGCTTTTTTGTGTGTGCTAACTTTAGGGTTATTAATAGAAGTTGAATTCCAAGTAGGTTTTTTTCGTTTGGTTAGTTAATATGAGTGACTGTAAAATATTTTTTTATCATGGCCTGCTAGGCAGAAATTTCTAAGCAGCTACTTCCAAGAAGCTTTGGAAAGAAATACCCAGGGAATTGCTATGTGGATGCCGGCCTCCAGGCTTATTTCTTATGTTTGTGCCTTGGTTGTCTGAAAAGAGTTAAATTCAAAGTAGTCCAACAACAAAATTGTTCTTATTGTGGATGCCAGTTCCTCAGGGTTTTCTTCATTTGGCTTTTTTTTTTCTTTCACGAATGGGGAAACTATTTCATCTGGGTGCTGGTTTACCAGCTAGCAATAACCTGATAGAGATAAATGAAATGTCAGCCAGCTGTGTTTTCTTTTAGCTGGCAATATGAACTGTCTCATGTTGTCTCATGCCGGTGAATATTATTTGCTTTTAGGGAACTTAAGATTGAAAATTTATTGTGTATCAACGTAGATTCTAACAGCACTAACTTTAAAACTGATAATAGTAACTGCATTATTTTTTACTTCAAAATATTTTCTAATTTCCATTGTGATTTGTTTGACCTTCTGGCTTAAAAGCAAACATTTGAAGGATTTTCTTATTAATTTCTAGGTTGTTTCCATTGTGACCAGAGAGCACACTCTGATTTCAGTCCTGTGAAATTTGTAGTCTTGCATTATGGCCCAGTGTTTTGGTAATTGTTTCATGTGCAACGAAAAGAATGTATATTCTGCAGTTGTTGTGAATAGCATTTTATGTATGTCAATTCAGTCAGTGTGTTAGCTATGATATACATATCTTCCATCTCCCTGTTGATTTTTTGTCTGCCTATTCCATCAGTTACTAAAAGAAGTGTGTTAAAAATCTCTAACTATAATTATTGCTTTGCTGCTTTTTTTAGTTCTATCAGTTTTTGCTTTATATTTTTTCTTAAGTTGGGTCCCTAGAAGCAGAGCTCAAGAAGGGAATTCTTTGTGCTAGTGATTTATTGAGGGAGTACCCTCAGAAGGAGGGCCATAAGGGAAGCAGATGAGGCAGCAGAAAAAAGCCAAGCAATAAAGGACATGGTCTCAACTGGAGTTGGCTTCATTCTGATCCCATGATCAACTTTGGAACAAATTGCACCACAGAGTTGATTCCACCTTGATGCAAGGGGGATGGCCTTTTTACCCCATGGCAGTCAGTCATTTGGCTGTGGTCGAATGTAACCTTTTAGGTGAGACAGCTCCCATTTGGCTGAAGACATTCTGGAGAAGGGGGTAACTATGAGCTATATAGCAGTCAACACTCATAACAGTTTGCAAATGAGGTCTGAGTGGGGCACCAGCAACATCTACTACAGTTCACCCCTTGAACTAGTAGGTTCTACTTATTTGCCATGTTAAATTTACTCTACCCAGCTATAGCTTCTATAGGATTCTGGTTGGTCACAATTTCTAGGAAAACTTATAGGAGAAAGATTAGTGTGACAAATGGAAACTCTCATTTCCACATTTGGTTCCAAGGACATAACTGATACTCAACATCTCCTTCCTTTACTATCCATTCTAGAGTTCCCTCACCTCAGCTAGCACCTCCTCTGGCTTAAATGACTTAATTGGTGGGATGCCCCGGTTCCCCATCCTTGAAAAGTGTGAGACTCCAGTAATCATTCCCTTACCAGGCCATGGCTGCTGTGCTTGCCCATTTATAGTTAAAACTGGGCATGGGAGTGCCAAGATATGCCCCAATGGATTATCTGAGTCCCAAATGTGTTTCTTTCTATCTCTATTATATAGCAGCATCTATATAGCCTTATGATGTCCTGCTTTCTTTGCCTGCTGGTCTATTGACATGAGGAGCCCAAGTGACCAAATGGTAGTCAGAACATTGTCAAGGGCTTCTTAATGTGCCTTCTGATGGAAGCATGCCCACCTGGCAACTAGAGCATCTGTACCCACAGAGCCTAAAGTTGTCTGGAAGGGAAGCATAATTCCCTAAAATGGATCATTGGGGATCATGGTTAGTGGTGACACTTATACTTTCATCTCATGGTTCTGAGACCTATACTTTCTATTGAGAACATAGCACCATATCATGGGCATTGGTTTAAGGTGTACAGCGTGTCCTAATGGTAGAACTCATTTTCACAGGCCATCAATTCCAAGCTGGGACCTTGCCTTCAAGACACTGTTCCACTATTCTGTTAGGCCATCAGCTTTCCAGATAGTATAGTATGTGATAAAATTACTGAATTATATGATCATATGAACACCATCATATTTCCTTTGCTGTAAAGTGTGTCCCTTGGTTTAAGGTGATATTATGTGAGATTTCACATCAGTAGACTGAATGCTCTAAGCTTGTGGATAGTAATGCTGACTGAAGTACAATGGGCAAGAAAGGCAAACCTATACCTAAAATATGGATCAGTCCTATTAAGGATGAAATCTCACCCTTTTCAAGGCAGAAAGGGTCTGGTGTTATTAAATTGCCACAAAATAGGGGGTTGGTTTCCTCAAGGGATGATTCCATACCCAGAGCTCAGGATTGGTGTCTGTTGCTGGCAGGTCAGACTTTTGATGTTGGCAGTAGCTAGATGAGCATTGGTGAGAGAGAGCCCATGCCATTTGGCTCATATGTAACCTTCATCTCTACCAACAAAGCCATTCTGTTTATGAGTCCATTTCTAAGCACTGTGTGGGACAGTGACAGAGGCTGGCTGACATCTGCTGGCCAAATCATCCTTTCCACTTGGTTGCTTAGTGCCTCTTCTGCAGTGGACATTCTCTGGTTTCCATGTAATGAAAAGATCTTTATACTTAGTGCCTACTCCCATAGGTTCATCCATATGCCTCTTCCCTAGACCTCCTTGTCCTTGCAGTCTTGCATCTTCCATCCCCTTAACTGACAAGCTGAGCCATTTGCCACTGCCCAGAGGACACAGGATAATCTGAAGATTCAAGGTTCTCCAGTGGGTCTATACAGATACCCCCATCCCAGACTCAGCACCCTTTTTCTTCTCTGTCAGGGCCCTGACCTTGGCATAGAATATTTGCCTAGACTAAGAATTCAACTTTCTCTGGAGTTTTGTCAATCTTTAAGTCCTGCACCTGGTTTTCAGCTCCCTCTGCCCTGTTACCATGGGAAATGAGGATTCCTTTAAAGCCCTTAAGGAGATTCTAGAACTTGATCACTTTGCTTTTAATTACAAATTAATAGATTTGAGCCTGTTATTTTATCTCTTCAACCATCAGAGAAGGTTAGTGATAGCCACCCCAATTCCATAGTCCTTATAGTTACTGTTTCTCCTCAAATGTCAAAAACATTACACCATCTAGTGCATCTTTGTATCAGTTCAGATCCTCCAAGAAGCAGACACCGAGATGGGATTACACATACAAGAGATTTATTGAAGGAGACACTTGTGAAGGATAAAGGGAAGGGAGCAGGAGGAGCAGGGAAAGCCTTCAGGCTCTGATTCAGGTCTGACACCTGTGAAGAGAGAGGGCAAAGGAGGAAGATTGGGTAGAAAGAGCCTCAGACTTCAACACAACTCTGAGCAAGTTTTGGTCATGTTGAAAGGGAGTTCCTGAGCCAGTCACCTATTAGAGGAGTCCGTTGTCAGGCAGGACTGGGCTAACACTAATACGGCTAATATTAGTACTAATAATACTAATACTGTGCTCAGTCATTGGCTGAGAGCAGCTCCAGGGAAGCATAGCTTTGGTACAAACGTGAGATGGACCCAGAGGGGCAGCAGCTATGGATGTCAATCAGCTCTGTTCCTCTCAGCCGATTCTCTTGAAAGCAATCTGAGCCATACATTTTTTTGGCCACTACAATCCCCGTCCACCTGTATTCTTCTTCCCCAGTTCACCACAAGTGAAAGGCTTTCTAATTGCATTGCTGCAACATGCCTGGGACTATCAGTACTCTACCTGCCAACAGTGATAGAGTCCTTAGTTCCATTCAGCCAGTGAGTGATAGCACTCCAGTGCTTATGCCAAAGATTATGATATACACCCTTGACTGATTACAGTCTTCACTAAATTTTTACTTTTGCTGTGTCCTGGGCAATGCAAGAACCTAAAACACTTTAACTTTGTTTACCTCCTTCGCATATTAAGTGTTATTGTTGATAATACTTTTTTAATTCTAAATACAATTTTCTTGAGAAGGGGTATTGTTCTGTTGCCCAGGCTGGAGTGTATTGGTGCAGTCACAGCTCACTGCAGCCTCAATCTCCTGGGCTCAAATGATCCTCCCACCTCAGCCTCCCAAGTACCTGGGACTACAGGTGTGCACTACCACACCCGGCTAATTTGTGTGTGTGTGTTTTTTTTTTTTTTTTTAGAGATGGAATCTCACTGTATTGTCCAGGCTGGCCTCAAACTCAGGGACTCAGGCAATCCATCTACCTTGGCCTCCTTAAGTGCTAGGTGTGAGCCACTGTGCCTGGGCCTAGATATAATTTAAATACTGCATGATATTATATTCAGTATTATTCTAGATTATCTACATGTTTACTCTTTTCATTGTTCTTCTTTCCTTCCTTCATCATCATTCTTCTATTGCTTTCTGTCTAATGAGCTCACCTTAAATATTTCATTTAGTTCAGGTCTACTGCAGTTCCGCTGAAATCTTCTTTTTTTTTTTTTTGTTTAAGACACCTGTATTCTACCTTCATTTTGAAGCACATTTTTACTGAATGTTGACTTTTTGGTTGGCAGCTATTTTCTTTCAGCACTTTAAAGATTTAATTCCCATTGTCATCTGGCTTCCATTATTTATTTTGTAACATCAACTGTATACATCTTGGTTTTGTTCTTTGTTTTTTGTTTAAGGTAGTGTGTTATTCTCCAGTTGTTTTTAAGATCTCTCTGTGTTTGGTTGTTCAGTGGTTTTACTATGACTTTTCTAGGTATTATTTTATTTTTTATTCACCTGGCTTAGGGTCTGTAAAGCTTCTTGAATATGTGGCTTGATGTCTTTGTTTTTGAAAAGTTCTCAGCCAATATTTATTTATTTATTTATTTATGTCTTTCTTTCCTTCCTTCCTTCCTTCTTTCTTTCTTTTTTATTTTTAAAGACAGGATCTCACTCTGTTTCCCAGGCTAGAGTCCAGTAGTGTAATCTCAGCTCACTGCAGCCTCGACTTCCCAGGCTCAGGTGACTCTGCCACCTCAGCCTCCTAAGCAGCTGGGACTACAGGCCCGAACCACCAAGCCCAGATTTTTTTTTTTTTTTTTGGTCGTTTTTGTAGAGACAGGGTTTGGCCAGGATGCCCAAGCTGGTCTTGAACTCCTGGATGCAGACGATCCACCTGCCTCAGCCTCCTAATGGAATTATAGGCATGAGCCACTGTGCCCAGCCCAGTATTTCTTTATTTATTACTATAATTTCATTCTGTCCTCTTTTACTTTGACTCCAACTACATGCATGTTGGACATTTTCACCATTTTCCATGCATTTCTTACGGGTTTTGTGGGTTTTCTTTTTCTTCTTTTCATTTTTTTTTTTTTTTTTTTTTTGAGACGGAGTTTCGCTCTTGTTACCCAGGCTGGAGTGCAATGGTGCGATCTCGGCTCACCGCAACCTCCGCCTCCTGGGTTCAGGCAATTCTCCTGCCTCAGCCTCCTGAGTGGCTGGGATTACAGGCACGCGCCACCATGCCCAGCTGAATTTTTGTATTTTTAGTAGAGACGGGGTTTCACCATGTTGACCAGGATGGTCTCGATCTGTTGACCTTGTGATCCACCCGCCTCGGCCTCCCAAAGTGCTGGGACATTTGTTTTTGTTTTTGTTTTTGTTTTTGAGATGGATTCTCACTCTGTTGCCCAGACTGGAGTGCAATGGCATGCTCTCGGCTCACTGCAACCTCCGCCTCCCAAATTCAAGTGATTCTCCTGCCTAATCCTCCTGAGTAACTTGGATTACAGGTGTGCACCACCATGCCCAGCTAATTTTTGTATTTTTATTAGAGACAGGGTTTCACCATGTTGGTCAGGCTGGTCTTGAACTCCTGACCTCGTGATCCACCCACCTCGGCCTCCCAAAGTGCTGGGATTACAGGTGTGAGCCACCACTCCTGGCCTAATTCCAGTCTTGCACATATAGCATCTTGACCTCTCCATTTAGATATCTTAATATGTATTTCAAATTTTTAACATGTCCAAAAATAAACTTCTGATCTGCACCACTTCCTCAAACAGGTCTTCATCTCAACAAATAGAAGCTTCATCTTGTTAGTCTCTCAAGGCAGAAACCTTGAACTCATTCTTTGCCCTTTACTTTCTTTCACATCTCTACATCTAATTTGTCACAATATCTTGTTGGATCTGCCTTCAGAATATATACAGAACCACTTCTCATTATTACTGTCACCACCACCCTGATTCATGCTATCATTTTCTCTAATTTGAACTATTGAGATGGTCTTCTAATTGGCCTCCCTGCTTCTACCTAGTCTGATCTCACCCCAGGTATTAAAGTGATCATTTTAAAATTGCTCTACTCTGAACCCTTCAACAGCCTCCCATCTTATTTTAAATAAAACAAAGCTCTTTTATCAGCTTAAAAATAAGATAATATAATTTATTATCTAAGATATTTTTTGAGAGTACAAGGGGACAATAGATGTACACTGAGACCTAGCAAACCAGCTGAGCCCCATGTAATCCCTTCTTCACCCCCACCTTATTCTCACTGTACCTCCTTACTGTTTCTTGAACTGGCCAAGTTTGCTCCCAGCTTTTGCACTTGCTAATTCCCTCACTTCCTACAGGGCTTTACTCAGATGTCATCTTCTCAGGATCAGGATCACCTTCTCTAACTACCTTGTGGTTATATTATGTTTATTTATTTACTTATTTACATATTGCGTATTTATCCCACTACTAGTAAGCTCTATGAGGGAAGGGATTTTTTTTTTCCTGTTCTATTCACTGCTGTATATCTGGTGCCTAGAACTGTGCTTGGCACATTTAAAGATATAATAAATATTGGATGAGTGAACAAATGCAAGTACAGCTAATCACTTGAGAATTCATTCATTCATCAAATGTTTATTGAATGTATCCTACGTTTTAGGTTCTGTGCTAAGTACATAACGTTATTATAAAGTCTACAATTAGAAATACTTCCTATGCACCTGAAGATACTGTAGGTTTATAATGTAAAGGCATGTAATTGAATAAAATAATGGAAGTCAATGAAGATTGCCCTTTAGGATTCTAAACTAATTAATTCTATTTACATTTTTTTGTTATGTATGAAATTTGTGTATTTCTTATGGGAACCAGCAAGATTTTGATGCTGTTTTGTGGCCTTTTTGTTTTTTATTTTTAGGAAACTATGGAGGAGAAAAAGGGTGTATCTGGATATAGCTACACCCAAGAAGAGCTAGAAAGAGTATCTGCACTGAAGAGTGAAGTTGATGAAATGAAAGGACGAACATTGGATGACATGTCTGAAATGGTGATTATACTTTTATTTAAATTTTCTTTTATTGTGTAGCTAGAAGACAGGTGTTTTGTGTTTGTTTTATTTTCTGTGAAACATTCAACTGTTAATTTCTGCACATTATATTATATTCTTTCATCTGTCTTTTTCTTTTTCTCTTTTTTTTTTTTTTTGAGGCAGAGTCTCACTCTATTGCCCAAGCTAGAGTGCAGTGGGGCAAACTTGGCTTACTACAACATCCATCTCTGGGATTCAAGTAATTCTCGTGCCTCAGCCTCCCAAGTAGCTGGGACTACAGGCGTGTGCCACCATTTCCAGCTAATTTTTGTATTTTTAGTAGAGATGGGGTTTCACCATGTTGGCTAGGCTGATCTTGAACTCCCAACCTTGGGTGCTCCACCTGCCTCGGCCTCCCAAAGTGCTAGGATTACAGGCATGAGCCACTGCACCCAACCTCGTATGTCTTTATCAATCTCTTTTGAATTTTTTTCATTCTAGTAAGAGTGTTCAAATTCTAATAGTTTATACATTTCCTGTTTTTTTTTTAATGTCCAAAAGTTATAGAACATTAAAGAAATATTTAAGAAGGAAAATAAGTTTTCCCAGATTATGCCACCGTAATAGAATTATTTCATTTCTGTGTATATTCTTAGTATCTTTCCATTTTCAGGACTGGTATTCAATCAGAATGTACTAGTACGCTTTCACCAGGCATTAAAATGTTGAAATCTTATCTTACTTGTTGGTAAATGGCTGCTCCAAACTCTCAGAGTACCCCCCTCCAGTTGCCTTGTCCACATGGCCATTCCCCCAGAACCCTCTGGATCTCATCACAATCTAACTCCTAAAAAGGTTAGCATTTAAGACCCTATTCAGGCTGGGCATGGTGGCTCACACCTGTAATCCTAGCACTTTGGGTGGCCAAGGCAGGCGGATCACTTGAGGTCAGGAGTTCAAGACCTATCTGGCCAACTTGGTGAAACCCCATCTCGACTAAAAATACAAAAATTACCCAGGCATGGTGTCGCACGCCTGTAGTCCCTGCTACTCAGGAGGCTGAGGCATGAGAATCACATGAACCTGGAAAGCGGAGTTTGCAGTGAGCTGAGACTATGCCACTGCACTTCAGCCTGAGCAACCAAGCAAGACTCTGTCTCAAAAAAAAAAAAGACCCGTTTATCTCTCTGACTGGTGTCCATTCTGATGGATTATTACTTAATGCTATTTGGACCATACTATAGTATTTTGAATATCACTCCATCTATATTTATGTAATTTTGTATGCCTACATAATTATATATTTTTATATAATATATCATGATTATAGTTGTATAAGGCAATTTTGTAATTTATTTATTCAATGTGAAATTATAAACATTTTCCCGTAATGATTTACAGTCTTGAGAACTGACATTTTGAATGATTAAGTAGTATAGTATTCCACCTTGCTGAGGAATCAGGATTTACTAAAGCACTTCTCTGTTGTTTGGCACTGAAGTAGTTTATAGTTTTTTACTCTTATATTTAACACTGAATTAAATATCTTTATGTATGTAGTGTTTTTCTTCTTTTGAATTCTTTTTTTAGTTGTTATATTTTTTGTTTAAATGACAGGTGAAAAAACTGAATTCACTGGTATCTGAAAAGAAGTCAGCTCTTGTCTCAGTTATAAAAGAGCTACGACAGTTGCGTCAGAAATGTCAAGTAAGTGAATTTGATTTTATGATACTTTTAGTATTCTATCTTATTCAGATGTGCTAGTTAGACCCCTGACTATTTTACTTGGGTAATACAGAAAACTATTATTATTATCATATTGATTTGATTCTTCAAAAGGGAATTAAAACATGACATACAGGCCAGGTGTGGTGGCTTATGCCGCTAATCCCAGCACTTTGGGAGGCTGAGACAGGAGGATGGTCACTTGAACGCAGGAATTTGAGACCAGCCTGGGTAATAGCAAGACCTCATCTCTACAGAAAATAAAAAATTAGCTGAACTTGGTGGCATGCACTCTTAGCCCCAGATACTCAGAAGGCTGAGGTGGGAGAATTGCGTGAGCCCAGAGGGTCAAGATTGCAGTGAGCCATGATCATGCCACTGTACTCCAGCTTGGGTAACAGAGTGAGACCCTGTCTCTCCTGCAAAAAAGAAAAAGAAAAAAAAAAAAAAAAAGACCTACAAAGGTTTTTGTTTAATTTATCCTGCTTATTTAGCCATAAATTGTTGGGGGCAGAGGAGAAAGAGAAAAAGCAGTGTGAGCTGAAATCTGCAAATTCAGCCAGAGGAGATTTTTTCTTTAAAGCATATGCATGTCAGAGCTATAAATATGAAGTCACATTCTTCTGTGTCCAGGTAAAACCTCAGAGTCTGCCCACAAGTAGTAACAAGTTAACTTTACATTAATGAACTTGCTTTGCTGGGAGGCATGGTACACAGCGAACTATGATAGATTATGAGAAGTGATGAAATGCCATTACTTGGAAGCTAGTTCTAACCACTGCTTTAAAGATAAATTGTCAGAGGGTAAATGCCCTCCACAAATCCAGATTAGGTGGCATTTGACACTAACAGTTGTTCACTGTTTTTATTACTATTTATTTTTTTAACTTAACTATATTTAATACTTGAAACTACAAAAATATATTATGACACTTTTAAAGAGCAGGAATACTTAAAAATACTTTCTGTGTATATTCTTAGTATCTTAGTATCTCAGTACTTAACTTTAATGGATAACCCTCAACTATTAGGAAATTTTATAGGGAAGTGTTAGTATATTTCCTTTATGTGGTACTTGCAATTTTTTTCTAAATTTGAATATTAACAGCTGTTTGAATATTAGAGCATCACAACTGTATTAGTCCATTCTTGCATTGCTGTAAAGAAATACCTGAGACTGGGTAATTTCTAAAGAAAAAAGGTTTAATTGGTTCATGGTTCTGCAGACTATACAGGAAGCATGATGCAGGCGTCTACTCAACCTCTAGGGTGGCCTCAGAAAGCTGACAATCACGGCAGAAGGCAAAGAGGGAGCAGGCATATCACATGGCCAGAGCGGCAAGGGGGTGGAAAGAGGCGCCTCACACTTTTAAACAACCAGATCTTGTGAGAACTCACTTGCCATCACAAAAACAGCACCGAGAGAATGGTGCGAAACCATTCATGAGAATTTCACCTTCATGATCCAATCACCTCCCACCAGGCCCAACCTCCAATATTGGAGGTAACAGTTTGACATGAGATTTAGGCAGGGAGGGACACAGATCCAAACCATATCAACAATGAAAGATGTCTAACTTACATTTATCTAAATCTTTTATAGTCACCTAAAATTAGAATAGCATCTTGAAAAGTGTCATGTTTATTTTCTTAGGAGCAGTTCTATAAATTCTGTGTATTTAAATGGAATAATTATATATAATTGCTAATATGTAGGAAAAACTGAAATATTCATATTTTATTTTATTCATTTAATTTTTTTAAGTAGAGATGGGGTCTCCTGTTGCCCAGGCTAGTCTCAAACTCCTGGGCTCAAGCATTCCTCCCACCTCAGGCTTCCAAAGTGCTGGGATTATAGGAGTGAGACTCCACACCCAGCCTGTTTTATATTTTAGAGTATGCAATCTGATCATTTTTAGTTTCACTGAAATATCTATTATTTATTGATTACGTTTTCATATAAAGTAAAATCATATTCTTAGCAATAATTAAAACTATACAGAATTATTTAAGGAAAAGAATAAAAATTATTTCTTTAAGCACCCCCAGCATGTGACTTAACAGCTCCATATGTATTTTCCAGAAATTTTCTGGGAATTAATGAACAGATAATAATTATTTAGTAACTACCTTAAATTTGTTCTCCATACTTTTTTTGTACTTTCTAAAAACAAAGGCTTTTTTCAGGAGGTGGGAGAACTGAAACCAACCTTAACTGGTACCAAAGTCACAATACCTGCTTCCTTTGTTTTTTTTAACATTTGCTTGCTGTACCTTTTTTGCCTACTTTTTATTTTCCACTTTTAAAAAAGTATTTTGCCGAGGCAGGTGGATCACAAGGTCAAGAGATCAAGACCATCCTGGTCAACATGGTAAACCCTGTTTCTACTAAAAACACAAAAACTAGCTGGGCATGGTGGCACACACCTGTAGTCCCAGCTACTTGGGAGGCTGAGACAGGAGAATTGCTTGAATCCAGGAGGTGGAGGTTGCAGTGAGCTGAGATTGCGCCATTGCACTCTAGCCTGGGTAACAAGAGTGAAACTCCGTCTTAAAAAAAAATAAAGTATTTTGTTGCTGTTGTGCCTCTTGAATAGATCTTGAATTAGGTTTTACTGTGTGATATCATCTGAAAGGTTTATATAAATAGATAAATTTATATATTTATTAATATACAGATATATTTGGTTTTGGTGGTATTACTTTATGTCTGGCTTTCAATTTTAAAGCCTGTAAAAAAACTCCTTCTCCTTTTTCCCCTCCTCACTCACCCCCCTACTTCCCTCCCTTGTGTGTGCGTGTGTGTGCATGTGTGTGCCAGCTTATGGTTTAGTTTTAGCCTTTTAACTCTATTATTCATCATTTATTTCTTTAGATGGCATCTATTAATCCCCACTGTGAGAAGTCATGAAATTGGTATATTTCTTGTTCCTCCTCCCTCCCTCTCCTCTCCTCTAGCACCTGATTTTAGTAGATTGTATTGTCTTAGTGTTTGCCATTATACTTTGAATGTGCTTATACTATGACTTGTTAGCTTTAAATGATATTCTTTGACATTCCCCCACCCACCCCTAGCAATTAAAAAAATGAGGAAACCAGCTTACTTATTCTACCTTCCACCTCCTTTTCCCTTTCTCCTTCCTGCAGGCTTTGTTGTATCATTTCTGTCTTGTCACTGCATATAACATTTACATTCTCCTCTATTACTCTACTTCTTACTTTGGTTTTCAGCTCTAGACCTGTAATTATTATATCTAGTGCTCATTAAAAATCCACCGACTGCCCTTTGTCTCGCTTCTCTTTTGATTGCCTAGAACTTGTCCTCTAGTTGAGTCCTCAAAAAAGTCCTCAAATAAGAGCAATATTCCCTGATGAGTTATTGCATCTTCTAGTTTATTGCCTAAACATTTCAACAACCGTTTCACTATCAGATCATGCTTTCTTTCCTTTAGGATTTTTTAAATTGTAGCTCTACAGTCTTCTAGGGTTAAATGTAGCTATGGAGAGATCTGAGGCCAACCTAATTTTTTTGGTAACTTGATCTTGAAAAGAATGTCTATTTTCTAGTTGTTCAGTATAGGGTTCTCCATGTGTTCATCAAATCAGGCTTATGAAAGTCGTGTTCTAAACTTCCTAGTGAATGGGTAAAATGTTTCACTGAAACTTTTTCAGATGAAGAGTTGTGTAAATGGATGGTGGTAATGGTTGCTCAACATTGCAAATGTGCTTAATGCCAACTAAATTGTACACTTAAAAATTGTTAAAATACCAAATTTTGTTATGTGTATTTTATTACACCAAAAAACAAAACAGGCCGGGCACGGTGGCTCACACCTGGCAATCCCAGCACTTAGGGAGGCCAAGGCAGGTGGATCACTTGAGATCAGGAGTTTGAGAACAGCCTGGCTAACATGGCAAATGCCATCTCTACCAAAAAATACAAAAATCAGCCAGCCGTAGTGGCACCTGTAGTCCCAGCAACTCGGGAGGCTGAGGTGGCAGAATCGCTTGGGACGCGGAGGTTGCAGTGAGCCAGATTGTGCCCCTGCACTCTATGCTGGGTAACAGAGCGAGACTCCATCTCAAAAAAAGAGAAAACAAACGAAATCTTTCTGATTAAAAAAAAAATAAACAGCCAGGGGTAGTGGCACATACTTATAGTCCAAGCTACTCAGGGGACCAAAGCAGAAGGATGACTTGAGCCCAGCAGTTCAAGGCCAGTCTGGACAACATAGTGGAACCCTATCTTTAAAAAAAGAAAGAAGAGCCGGGTATGGTGGCACGTGCCTGCAGTCCCAGCTACTCGGGAGGCTGAAGTGGGAGGATCACTTGAACCCAGGAGTTCTGGGCTGTTGTGTGCTATAACGATCGAGTGTGCACACTAAGTTCAGCATCAATATGGTGACCTCCCAGGAGCGGGAGACCACCAGGTTATCTACGGAGGGGTGAACCGGCCTAGGTCAGAAGCGGAGCAGGTCAAAACTCCCGTGCTGATCAGTAGTGGGATCGTGCCTGTGAATAGCCACTGCACTCCAGCTTGGGCAACATAGTGAGACCCCGTCTCTTAAAAAAAAAGAAAGAAGGCCGGGCGCGGTGGCTCAAGCCTGTAATCCCAGCACTTTGGGAGGCCAAGGCGGGTGGATCATGAGGTCAAGAGATCGAGACCATCCTGGTCAACACAGTGAAACCCCGTCTCTACTAAAAATACAAAAAATTAGCTGGGCATGGTGGCGCGTGCCTGTAATCCCAGCTACTCAGGAGGCTGAGGCAGGAGAATTGCCTGAACCCAGGAGGCAGAGGTTGCGGTGAGCCGAGGTCGCGCCATTGCACTCCAGCCTGGGCAACAAGAGCGAAACTCCATCTCAAAAAAAAAAAAAAAAAAAGAAAGAAAGAAGAAAAAAAAGTTGAATTTTATGTTGTCTTTATTTTTAAACTTTATTCCTTATTATGGTATAATAAGGAGGCTTTTTGCCTTAGAGTATTATTTTGTCTACTACTAACCATATATGCCAGCTTTCTTATTATTAGTATTGCTTCTTATTTCTGTTTACTTTCAGCTTCCTATGTCTTTATTTTTGTCTTATATACATCTCATAAATAGCATATAGGGCCAGGCAGCTGTTGCTCATGCCTGTAATCCTAACACTTTGGGAGGCTGAGGTAGTAGACTCTCTTGAGCCCAGGATTTCAAGACCAGCCTGGGCAACATAGCCAGACTCCATCTCTACAAAAAGTAAAAAAATTAGCTCAGCATGGTAGCGCGCACCTATAGTCTTAGCTACTTGGGAGGCTGAGGCAAAAGGATAGCTTGAGCCCAGGAGTTGTAGGTTACAGTGAGCCATGATAGCACCACTGCCTCCAGCCTGGGTGACAAAGCAAGACCTGGACTCTAGGTAGGTAAGTAGATAGACAGGTAAGTAGGTAGGTAGGTAGGTAGATGTATTTTGTGTAGGTGTAGTTTCTTAACATCCTGTTTGAGAATCTGCCTTTTAATTGGTGAGTTTAATCCCATTTATGTTTACTCTGATTTTTGAAGCATTTGAATATTTTTCTATTTTGTACAACCTATTTACTGTGGTTTTTTATTTTTTGCTTGTTCTTTTCTTTTTTTTTTTTTTTACCATCCATTGTACCAATCCTGTTTTCTCTTTTTTCCCTTTTTTCTTTTTTTTATCTTCTACTCCTGTATGATTTACTCTTAAGTTTCTATCTCATATATATTCCTTACTTAACAAAGTCTAAAGTTGTTAACATCTCCACAATACAGGAACCTTAGAATAATTTAACACTCTCTCCTACCTTACCTGTGTGTTGTTATCCTCTGGCATTTTATTTCTTTATTTTTACATCTCTAAAAGTAGTTGCCTTGGTGGTTGTTAGCATTATAATTACAACTTTATATAATCATTTCCTGTTTAGGTTTACCTATATATTTAGCAGTTTTCACCATCACTGCTTATATTTTACTCCTTACTTCTGGATTCAGTTTTCTTTTTCCTGAAATACAGTTTCCTCGTTTTGTGTGTGTGCATGTGTGTGTGTTTAGTGTTCTCAGTAAGAATCATTATGATAAGTAAACCATCTTTTTTTCCTTCTTAAATAATGGCTTGGTCAGAAAAAAAAAAAATATTTTCATTGCTTTCTTTTATTTTGTTGAAGCGTCTGCTATCAGTTTATCATTTATTTTTAGGTAATATCTTCCCTGTAACTGGTTTTCATATTTTTATCTTTTTATTTGGTGGTGTCCAGATTTCACTACCATGTTTTAAATGTATATTTAGTTTTATTTACTTTTCCAGAATTTGAGTTTTGTGTCTTCCATTAATTTTGGAAAAAGTCTACATAATGTCTTCAGATATTTTCTCTCCCATTTTATCCAACTACTTATATTAGAGATATGTTAGAGATCTTTATTCCGTTCCCTGTTACTTAATCTCACTTTCATATTTTTGTCTTTCTGTGTTGAATTCTAGATAATTTCTTCAGATCTATGTTTTAGTTCATTCTTTTATTTCCTTAATGGTGTCTAATATCATGTTTATTCCATCCACTTAATTTTTAATTTCAATGACTGTCTTTTTTTTTTTTTTTTTTTCTGAGACAGAGTCTCACTCTGTTGCCCAGGCTGGAGTGCAGTGCTGCGACTCGGCTCACTGGAACCTCTGTGCCTCAGATTCAAGCCATTCGCCTGCCTCAGCTTCCTGAGTAGCTGGGACCACAGGCATGCGTATCATGCCTGGCTAATTTTTGTATTTTCAGTAGAGACGGGTTTAACCATGTTGGCCAGGCTGGTCTCTAACTCCTGACCTCAAGTGAACTGGCCGCCTCGGCCTCCCAAAGTGCTGGGATTACAGGTGTGAGCTACTGCGCCTGGCCTCACTTTTTGTAATCTTTTGTTTTCAGTTTCTCCTTTATAATTTTTATTATTTTGAACATACTTATTTATTTGGCTTATGTCTAGTATCTAAAGTTCATTTAGGTATGGTCCTGTTATTTACGTCTTCTGATTCTCACTCCTAATGAATAGATTTTTCCCTTATATGTTTTATACTTTGGGACTGTGAGCTTTCATTAACAGAATTTCGTGTCTTGAATCCTGGCAGCCAGGATGGAGGCTGTATCCCTCTGGATTGGTTTTGCAGTTTTTCTGCCAGGTGTTTTAGAAATATCACAAACTTGAAGCTAATATTGAGTTAATTTCTCAGCTTGGAAGTTCCTAGACCATGTAGGTAGGATAAATTCAAACTCCAAAGCTGCCTGAGGACAGCTGTGATCACTATCACAGCTGCATAGTGATCAATTTGGCCATAAGACTTGCCACCAAGAAAGGCTTTTATCAACTACAGCATCTTGATCTCATTGAGAGACCAGCAGCTACCTAAGTACATAGCCTCTGTGACTCCTTTTCCCACTTTGGATGTAACTGTCACCTTTGAGAGCCTTGGATGTCTGTAGGTCACTTTGATATATGGAAGCCACATCCCCTTTCTACCAGCAATCTTTTATTCTGTACTGGTGACCCCAACCCAGATGCAGTCTCACACAACAAAAGCAGCATACACATTACTCATCTATGCTAACTGTCGTATTTCTAAGGAAACTGCTGTGTGAAACCATGCAAGGTCATTCTCAGGATGGTGTTAACCCTTTACAGGTTCGCAGGTTGAAAACAACTTAAGATTTACTATGTGGTCCTCAGTTCTAATTTCCCACTTTGCACAGACCTAAGGCTTTTCATCTGCACTGCCTGAATATTAAAATCACTATGTTACCAAGACTGGCCATTCCCAATTCCTTTCACCAAGGGTAGCCATAACATTATACTTTAAGGTCCTTTTAATTTTTTTTATTTCCTTGAGAGTTCAGTTCAGCTCTGGATTTGAAAGAATGTTGCTCTGTCTTACCAAGCATTTGTAGATGCACCCATGCATCACTTAATGATGAGGATATGTTCTAAGAAATGCATAATTGGGTGATTTCATCATTGTGCAAACACCCCGGGAGGTGGAGGTTACGTTGAGCCTAGAGCATGCCATTGCACTCCAGCCTGGGCAACAAGAGCGAAACTCCGTCTCAAAAAATAAAATAAAATAAATCAGCCGGGTGCCGTGGCTCACACCTGTAATCCTAGCACTTTGGGAGGCTGACGTGGGCGGATCACCTGAGGTCAGGAGTTCAAGACTAGCCTGGCCAACATGATGAAACCCCGTCTCAAAATAAATAAATTAATAAAATAAAATAAAATAATAAAGTAACCTTAACTTACTGTAGCTTTCTTGGCCAGGCACAGTGGCTCACGCTTATAATCCTAGCACTGGGAGGCCAAGGCAGGCAGATTCACAAGGTCAGGAGTTCAAGACCAGCCAGGCCAACATAGTGAAACCCTGTCTCTACTAAAAACACAGAAAAAAATTAGCTGGGTGTGGTGGCGCATGCCTGTAATCCCAGCTACTTGGGAGGTTGTGGCAGGATAATTGCCTGAACCCGGAAGGTGGAGTTTGCAGTAAGCTGAGATGACACTACTGCACTCCAGCCTGGGCGACAGAGCAAGACTCTTGTCTCGAAAAAAAAATTTTTTTAATTTTTAAAAAACCTTTCTTACTTTATAAACTTTTAATTAAAAACATATATATATATATATACACACACACACACACATATATATATATACACACACACATATATATATATACACACACACATATATATATATATATATATTTGACTTTTGTGACTGGGCATGGTGGCCCACCTCTGTAATCCCGCACTTTGGAAGGTCCAGGCGGGTAGATAACTAGGTCAGGAGATCGAGACCATCCTGGCTAACACGGTGAAACCCCATCTCTACTAAAAATAGAAAAAATTAGCCAGGCGTGGTGGCACATAGCTGTAGTCCCAGCTACTCAAGAGGCCGAGGCAGGAGAATCACTTGAACCCGGGAGGTGGAAGTTGCAGTGAGCTGAGATCCCGCCACTGCACTCCAGCCTGGGTGATAGAGCGAGACTCTGTCTCAAAAAAAAAAAAATTGACTTTTTTGTAAAACAGCTTAAAATACAAGCACATTGTATAGTAGTATGAAAATATTTTCTTTTCTTATATCCTTCTTTTATACATTTTTTCTATTTAAAAAATTTTTTGCCAGCTGCAATGGCTCATGCCTGTAATCCCAGCACTTTGGGAGACCAAGGTGGGAGGATCACCTGAAGCCAGGAGTTTGAGACCACCCAACATGGTGAAACTTTGTCTCTACTAAAAATACAAAATTATCTGGGCATGGTGGTGCACATCTATAGTCCCAGCTACTCAGGAGACTGAGGCATGAGAATTGCTTGAACCCGGGAGGCAGAGGTTGTAGTGAGCGGAGATCCCGTCATTGTACTTCAACCTGGTTGACAAGAGCAAAACTGTCTCCAAAAAAAAAGTTAAAAAAAAGATTTTTTTTTTTTTTTTGAGACAGCGTGTTACCCTTGTCACCCAGGCTGAGTGCAGTGGTGCCATTATGGCTCATGGCAGCCTCACCCTCCTGGTCTCAAGCAGCCCTCTCACCTCAGCCTAAGGAGTAGCTGGGACCGCAGGCACATATCACCAAGCCTGGCTAATTTTTATTTATTTATTTATTTTGTAGGGGTGGGGTCTTGCTCTGTTGCCTATGCTTGTCTTGAACTCCTAGGCTCAAGTAATCCACCTGCCTTGGCCTCCCACAGTGCTGCAATTACAGGAGTGAGCAACTGCACCAAATCTTTTTTCACTTTTTAAACTTGTTTTTTTAAAAACTAAGACACAAACACACACTTAGGCCTACACAGTATCAGGATAATCAGTATCACTGTCTTCCACCTTGAAACATCTTGTCCCACTGAAAGGTCTTCAAGGGCAATAACATACATGGAGCTGTCATTTCCTATTACAATACCTTCTTCTGGATGCCTCCTGAAGGACTTGCCTGAGGCTGTTTTACAGTTTACTTTTTATAAGTAAAAGCAGTACACTCTAAAATAACAATAAAAAGTGTAGTATAGTAAATACATAAACCAGTAATGGTAGTGGTTTATTGTCATCATCAAGTATTATATACAGTACATAGTTGTATTGCTGTACCTCTATACAATTGACAGATTGGTTTACACCAACATCAGCACAAACACGTGAGTAATTAGTTGCACTATGGCTTTATGATGCCTATGATATCACTAAAGTGATAGGAATTTTTCAGCTCCGTTATAATCATATGGGACTGCCATCATATATGTGGTCCGTTGTTGACTGAACCATCATGCCATGCATGACTGTACTTTTAGTGTTTCTAGATGATTGTAGCAAGAGATTTTCAAATTATCTCATTAAAATATTATATTAGAAGAAACTTTGAAACACTTAAAACAAAATTTGAATTTCCTGCCCACCCACTCCTGATAAAGAAACTACTTAAACAATCTGAACTCAAATTCTGACACCACCTTTTTTTAGCAGTATAATCTTTGGCAAGGTACTTGGCCTCCCTGAACTTTCTCCAAGCATTATATGGTGCTATTATGAGATTTAGCTGTTGTCAGTGGTACATTTTAAACACCCTAGAATGCTTTACGAAGTTCTTCTAATTAAACCCCTGCCTACGTCTTCAGCCTCCTCTCACCATTTCCCAGAAATAAACCAGCATAGGCCAGGCGTGGTGGCTCATGCTTGTAATCCCAGTACTTTGGGAGGCCAAGGCGGGTGGATCACCTGAGGTCAGGAGTTAAAGACCAGCTTGACCAACATAGTGAAACCCCATCTCTACTAAAAATACAAAAATTAGCCAGGCGTGATGACACATGTCTGTAATCCTAGCTTCTTGGGAGTCTGAGGCCGGAGAATCACTTGAACATGGGAGGCAGAGGTTGCAGTGAGCCAAGATTGCGCCATTGCACTCTAGCCTCGGCAACAGAGTGAGAATCCATCTCAAAATAAATAAATAAATAAACCAGCATAATAAACTACTTATAAGTTTCTTGATTATTCTTATTCTCTGTAGCTTCCCATCCTTTATACATAGTGTTCCTTTTTTTAAACACTCTCTTCCCCTTGTTTATTTTCTACCTAACTGTTCTTACTAATCCTCTGTGATTAGCTTATATATCAATTTCTCCAGGAAGTTGTCCCCACTGATCTCCAAGCCTGCATTAGGTTCCTGGGAGTCCTGTGTGCCTTCTGTAACACCTTGTGTTTTCCTATCATAGCTCTCAGCAGCCTGTTTACTTGTCTGAACGTTACTTGAGAGGAAGAATTTCTGGCTGTTTTATTCACTGTTGTCTCCCCAGCTCCTAACAAAGAACCTGGCACACAGCTCAATACATGGTAGCTATTATTCTTATCAGCACCTTCATCTATCATAATTCTCAAATGTCTGGTTGTTGTATAAATAACTCTTAAGTATGCCAAGAAGCTTAGAGTTAAATTACAAGACTGACAAGGGCATGCATTGTTTCAGAGCTGTGTTTGGGGCCTTTGTTTTTTACTTATTCAATCATTTGCCCTTTTTCTACCAGGAACTAACCCAGGAGTGTGATGAAAAGAAATCCCAGTATGATAGCTGTGCAGCAGGCCTCGAAAGCAATCGGTCCAAATTAGAACAGGTAAGAAGAGAATTTTTATTTTAACAATTTAGCAAAAACTACCCATGTGTACACCTGTAGTCCCAGCTACTCGGGAGGCTGAAACAGGAGGATCACTTGAGCCCAGGAGTTTGAGGCTACAGTGAGCTATGATCACACAACTGCATTCTAGCCTGGGCAATAGAGCAAGACTCTGTCTCTAAAAAAAAAATGTTTTAAATACTGCCCATGTACACACATTTACATTAATGTCAAAAGATTCCCAAATCTTTGTCATCATCTCCCAAGTCTGTCTCCTAAGCTCCAGAGATCTTTATTTCTTTCAACTGAATTTGTACACACTGAATTTTCCATCTGTACCACTACCATCAAAGTGCAAGTCTCATTATCTGCTGCCTGGCCTTCCACAGTAACATTTTACCTGTTCTCTTGCTTCTACTGTTGCTCTCCTAAGGTTTATTCTTCATAGGGCAGCCTAGGAAACCTGTTTAAAATTTTTGCCACCCTTCATTGGCTTCCTGTCGCACTTAAAATCTGACCTCCAAACTATGGTCTGCAAGGCCCCACCTGCCTTATGAACTTACGAGCTTCAGCCACTCCGACCCTCTTCCTGAACTTCAAACAGGCCAAGCTTGTTTTCACTTGTGGGATTTTGCATGTGCTCTTCACTCTGCATGATACACTCTGCTCCTAACTCTGCCTTCCTCTCTCCTTTTCATTACTAGGTCTCAGCCTCAGTGTCACCACCTCTCAGAGATCTGTGATCACCTGATGTTACCCACTCTCCTTCCCAACCTGGCCCACCTAGTCCCTATATCACATTCTACTGCTGAATTTCCTTCATAGCACTTATCTCCATCTCAAATAACCTTCATTGTGTTTCCTTGTTTATGTTGGTTTCTTCTACTTAAGTGAAAGCAGGGAACATGTCTGTTCACTGCAGTCTCCTTAGCACTTAGGACAGTGCTGGCCACACAGTAGGTACTAAATAAATGTATGATTGGGCCAGGCGCAATGGCTCATGCCTGTAATCCCAGCACTTTGAGAGGCCAAGGCGGGAGGATCACTTGAGACCAGGAGTTCAAGATCATCCTGACCGACATGGTAAAACCCCATCTCTACTAAAAACACAAAAATTAGCCAGGCGTGGTGGCATGTGCCTGTAGTTCCAGCTCCTCAGGAAGTTGAGGCATGAGAATCACTTGAACCTGCAAAGAGAAGGTTGCAGTGAGCCAAGATCGCACCACTGCACTCCAGCCTGAGTGACACAGCGATACTCTGTCTCAAAAAACACAATTGAACTTGCAGGTTAAAGAGTGATATGAGTATTCTCTAGAAAAAGATTATTTCCTATTGTGCTAGAATAAACAAAGTTAAAATTACAGAAGAGAAAATGACTCTGATGGTAGTCTATTGTTGTACATCTAAAGTCATTGCCGCCATATCTGTGTCATTCTTTCAATAATGTCTAAAATTATATATTATAGGAAGTTAGAAGACTCCGTGAAGAATGTCTTCAAGAAGAAAGTAGATACCATTATACAAATTGTATGATTAAGGTAAGACAAAGTAGATCAAAAACGTTTCTGAAGTTTTTTCTATATCAAAGTCTTCCCTAAAACTTAAGTCTTTCTATTTAGAACCTAGAAGTTCAACTTCGTCGTGCTACTAATGAGATGAAGGCATACATCTCTTCTGATCAAGAAGAAAAAAGAAAGGCAATTAGGCAAGTAATTTTGTTTTTATATTGAGATACTTCATATTTTCACCTATAAAAGTTTTATAAATAAGATAGAATTATACAAATTTAGAGTATTTGAGTAGACACTAATATATTATTTAGTACTAAATCTTGCTAAACATCTAGATATTTCAGCCCTGCTAAGTAGGAACGCATAAGATTTTATTAGTTTCTTGCTTACTTTTTGATTGTGGTAAAATATATGAAACATAAAATTTGCCACTTTATCCTTTTTTTCTTCTTTTTTTGAGACAGAGTCTTGGTCTGTCACCAAGCTGGAGTACAGTGGCGTGATCTCGGCTCACTGTAACGTCCAACTCCCTGGTTCAAGCGATTCTCCCAAGTAGCTGGGACTACAAGTAGCCTCAGCCTCCCAAGTAGCTGGGACTACAGGTGCATGCCACCACGCCCAGCTAATTTTGTATTTTTAGTAGAGACGAGGTTTCACCATGTTGGCCAGGATGGTCTCAATCTCCTGACCTCGTGATCCACCCCTCAGGCTCCCAAAGTGCTGGGATTACAGGCGTGAGCCACCGTGCCTGTCCTTTTTTTTTTTCTTTTTTGAGGTGGAATTTTACTCTTGTTGCCCAGGCTAGAGTGCAATGGCACAATCTTGGCTCCCCACAACCTCCGCCTCCCAAGTTCTAATGATTCTCCTGCCTCAGCCTCTCGAGTAGCTGAGATTACAGGCATGCACCACCACACCCAGCTGATTTTTTGTATTTTTAGTAGAGATGGGGTTTCTCCATTTTGGTCAGGCTGGCCTCGAACTCCCAACCTCAGGTGATCCACCTGCCTTGGCCTCCCAAAGTGCTGAGATTACAGGTGTGAGCCACCACGCCCAGCAAAAGCTCTCTTTTTTGTTTTTGAGACATAGTCTCGCTCTGTCACCAGGCTGGAGTATAGTGGCGTGATCTTGGGTCACTGCAACCTCCGCCTCCCAGGTTTAAGTGATTCTCCTGCCTCAGCCTCCGTAGTAGCTGGGATTACAGGCACCTGCCACCATGCCCGGCTAATTTTGTATTTTCAGTAGAGATGGAATTTCTTCATGTTGGTCAGGCTAGTCTCAAACTCCCAACCTCAGGTGATCCCCCTGCCTCGGCTTCCCACAGTGCTAGGACTATAGGCGTGAGCCACCTCACCCAGCCCACTTTACCCATTTTATATATATATATTTATAAACCGAAAGTGCAATTAAAAAAAAACATATATATATATAT
>NW_022436942.1:68361374-68410071 GCF_009761245.1 Sapajus apella
TAATGGAATGTAAGAAACAGTGCTTTCTGAAACAACAAAGCCAAACTTCCATTGGTCAGGTAATTCAGGAGGGAGGAGAGGACCGGCTAATACTATGAATTCATGTGTCATCATTTGGGGTTTTAATTGATACCACTAGCTATAAGCCTACTCTCATAATGTATTTCTTTTTTGAAACTGATTTGTACAGCATTTTGCTTTCAGATTAGCCATTCTTTATTAAGTTTTCATGGAAAATAATGTTAAGGCACATTTAGTTTTAATGTTTTTTCATATGAAAAAGAGGCTTTTATTGTTTTGCTTAGTTTAGACATCAGTGGCGTCTTCTGAATTTTATGAGACAAGAAACTAAGTTTACTATCTATAAATGTAAACATATGTCCATTAAGAAACTTGTAGTTTTTTAAGAATGTAATAACCTAATGGCTTACTGTTTTTCTTAATCTTTTTTTGAAACTTTAGAAGAATCTTTTAGGAAGTAATATCTCTTGTTTTGAAGAAACATTTATCTGAAGTTCAGCATTTCCTACAGTTTCACTTCAGTTTCTTTTTCTTCTGTAAAATGCAAGAAAATTTAATATTTTGACTAACATATTTGTTCTGATTATATAATTTAAAGGCAAATAAACTTGGTACATATTTCATGGCTATTTAAAAAATGTATAGTTGTCTTGTGTCAAAATTTATTCTTTTTAAAGTAAGTATTCATATCAAGTATTAAATTGAAGGATTATTATTTATTTTCACCAAAAATCTATTACAGATTTTTTTTTTTTTTTGACATGGAGTCTCATTCTGTTGCCCAGGCTGGACTGCAGTGTCGTGATCTCGGCTCACTGCAACCTTCACTTCCAGGGTTCAAGTGATTCTCCTGCCTCTGCCTCTCAAGTAACTGGGATTACAGGCAGCCACCACCACACCTGGCTAATTTTTGTATTTTTAGAAACAGGGTTTTGCCGTATTGACTAGGGTGGTCTTGAACTCCCAACCTCAGGTGATCTGCCCACCTCAGCCCCTCAAAGTGTTGGGATTACAGATGTGAGCCACCCATGCCTGGCCTATTACAGATTTAATAATATAATAATCAGGCTGGGCACAGTGGCTCATGCCTGTAATTCCAGTACTCTGGGAGGCCGAGGCAAGCAGATCATTTGAGACCAGCCTGGGCAACATGACAAAACCTCATCTCTAAAAAAAATACAAAAATTAGCCGGGTGTGGTGGCACGCCTGTGTTCCCAGCTACTCAGGAGGCTGAGGCTAGAGAATCACTGGAACCCAGGACACGGAGTTTGCAGTCAGCTGAGATCACACCACTGTATTCCAGCCTGGGCAACAGAGCAAGACCCTGTCTCAAAATAATAAAATAATAATAATAATAATAATAATAATCTGATAGTTATGGGAACTGTTATTTTATTTTATTTTTGAGACAGTCATGTTGGATGGTGAATGGAGAGCCAGCACATTATATGGAAAGAGCAGGAGCAAGAGGTCAGGGTCAGGTGCCATTCACTTTTAAAGAACGAGATCTTGTGGCCAGGTGCGGTGGCTCAAGCCTGTAGTCCCAGTACTTTGGGAGGCCGAGACAAGTGGATCATGAGGTCAGGAGCTCAAGACCAGCCTGGCCAACACAGTGAAACCCCTTCTTTTGTAAAAATACAAAAATTAGTGAGGCATGGTGGCCCGCACCTGTAATCCCAGCTACTTGGGAGGCTAAGGCAGAGAACTGCTTAAACCCGGGACGCTCCAGCCTGGGCAACAGAGCAAGACTCTGGCTCAAAAAAAATAAATAAATAAATAAATATCTTACGTAAACTCAGAGCTAGAAATCACTAATCACCACAGGAATGGTACTAAGTTATTCACAAGGGATCCACCCCCATGATCCAGGCACCTCCCACCAGGCCTCACCTCCATTACTGGAGATTACATTTCAGCATGATATTTAGAGGGAACAAACATCTGAACCATATCAGATGAGGTCTCTTTGTTGCCCAGAACTCCTGACTTCAAGTGATCCTCCCATCTTGGCCTCCCAAAGTACTAAGATTATAGGCATAAGCTACCATGCTTGACCCAAAACCATTTTTTTTTTTTTTTGAGACAGAGTTTCATTCTTGTTGTCCAAGCTGGAGTGCAATGGCACAATTTCGGCTCACTGCAACCTCCGCTTCCTGGGTTCAAGCATCCTGGGAGCTCAGTCTCCTGAGTAGCTGGGACTTTAGGCGTGTGCCATCGTGCCCAGCTAATTTTTGTATTTTTAATAGAGATGGGATTTACCATGTTGACAAGGATGGTCTTGATCTCTTGACCTTGTGATCCACCCGCCCCAGCCTCCCAAAATGCTGGGATTACAGGCGTGAGCCACCGTGCCCAGCCTAAAAAGTTTTTTATTGGTAATCAAAGAGCCTCACTAGCTAGAGATAATTGATAATTCTAGGAGGTGTAGCAAGAAGAGATGGGGTCCATCAGAATAAGGAAGAACTGAACTTACTGGGAAAGTATGGAGAGAAATATCTTTAAATTTTTTTTTAAGAAAAAAAGAAGCATTTCAGTGTTCGTAAGCGATTTGAATTGGTCCTCAGCTTGTTTTATCCTCTTATTTGGACAAGTATCAGCTGCCACCATTGTCATTAGTGCCTTTAGATCTGCTAGTAGATCAGCCATCCCCCGAAAGAGGAAAAGCTGTGTTTTAGTATGTAGAAACAAATCTTTAATTCAGTCATGATTTTTTGGATAGTGACATAAATATATTTGTGTGGTGTTGGCTACTGGTATGTTGTTTTTTATGCCAATAGATGTTCCTTTAAACAGAATATAAGTTCCTTTGCAAGTGTTTGAAAAAGACTAGATGCCCATTATAGAAACAGCATTTTATTTCTCCAGAGGAAAGTCAGTTCACAAAATTGTTAAGTCTAGTGGTTATTTTTTTAGCTCTTCACTGTCTTTGGTGCTCCTCTTGATTTTTAAAATGGTTAATGACAGATACTCCATGGAATCCTTAGAAATCTACTGATTTGATTATTGCTTGCTGTCCTTATTCCATACAGAAAGAATACATGGGTTAAACGCAAAGGCAGCTCCAAAATTACTTTAGTCACTGAAGCAGAACGCCATTATTACTTCAAGAAAAGCAAATTGAAAAACACCCTAAAAGTACAAAGTTATTTATAGATTGTATGTAACATTGGGCATTTTGTAATGCAGCTTAATGGGTTTAGTGCAGTGACTTTCCACTCATTTCATGATCTGATTGGAACATTAAAAAGCTTTAACTAACCCTGACAGTCTTTGACAGCTGGCACTTACTAAAGAGCTTATTACATTTTTCCTCCAGGATTGATACTCTGGCTAGCTAATTGATCAGAGTACTTAATCATTTTGGAAAATAATTTGTCTTTCATGTGATGGCCCAAATAAAGGAGAAGAATGCAGCCTGTGAAATCTGCCTCTGTGTTCACCGATATCCTTCTTCTAGTTGCCAACTGTTGCATGGGACTGACTGTATAAATTGTAAATTTCAAAAGGCCACTGCTTATCTTGCTTTCTGTATTAGTTCAGGAAACAATCCAACTTTAAATGATGTCCTTTAAGAAGAATCTTTTTTTTTTTTTTTTTTTTTTTGAGACGGAGTTTCACACTTGTTACCCAGGCTGGAGTGCAATGGCGCGATCTCGGCTCACCGCAACCTCCGCCTCCTGGGTTCAGGCAATTCTCCTGCCTCAGCCTCCCGAGTAGCTGGGATTACAGGCATGCACCACCATGCCCAGCTAATTTTTTGTATTTTTAGTAGAGACGGGGTTTCACCATGTTGACCAGGATGGTCTCGATCTCTTGACCTCGTGATCCACCCGCCTCGGCCTCCCAAAGTGCTGGGTTTACAGGCTTGAGCCACCGCGCCCAGCAAGAAGAATCTTATAATAGGATAATGTGCTTTCTGTTATATATCTATTAACAACTGAATTCCAAGACCATTTATTTCCTAGGTCTGGAGAGTGTACCAGAAGGGTCTTAGAACATTGTTCAAATGCATATGGAAATCAAAGCAGAAATTGCAGACCACCTACCTTTTTCTTTTTCCTTTTTTTTTTTTTTTTTTTTCTTGAGATGGAGTTTAGCTCTGTAGCCCAGGCTGGAGTACAGTGGAATTATCTTGGCTCACTGCAACATCTGCCTCCAGGGTCCCAGTTCAAGCAATTCTCCTGCCTCAGTCTCCCAAGTAGCTGGGATTACAGGCACACACCACCATGCCCAGCTAATTTTGTATTTTTAGTAGAGACGGGGTTTCACCATGATGGCCAGGCTGGTCTTGAACTCCTGATCTCAGGTGGTCCACCTACCTCAGCCTCTCAAAGTGCTGGGATTATTGGCGTGAGCCACCACACCCAGCCCTTTTTCTTTAGATTAACACTTGCCCTCATTTTGCTTTAATTAGGAGACAATAATAAAATAAGCCACTTCGTTTAAACTATCAAATAAATGCAAATGTGTTATGTGCCTAATTAACATTTATACATTTTTAAGGTCTATGCACTTTCCAAGTATGTTTCTTTTTTTTTCTTTTTTTTTTTTTTTTAGCATAAACACATTTATTTATTAACCAATGGGATGATCCTAATTAATCCAACACACTTTGAAATAGCTCCATGTAGAATGTTTGTGATAAAGATAAATGAACACAGTAATGAGAAAAAAAAGAAAGAAACAATAGTATGAAGATTTGCTCATTGAACTGAGCTTGTTCATTCTCATAGTCAACTCCTGTCCAAAGTGATGATAGAATTTTTATTCTACTTTTTCATAGATCCGAGTACAGGTGACATTGTTCATGACACAGTCCACCACTAATTTCCCATCTTTCAATTTTCTTGTTATTGTGCTTTCCTTTCCATCCCACTCCTGATGCTGAACCAATGCACCATCGGTAAAGTTGCAGACAGTCTGAGTTTTTCTGCCATCAGCTGTCGTTTCTTCAAATTTCTCTCCCAGGGTACAAGAAAACTGTGTTGTTTTCAAAGTGCTCTCAGTTTTTATGGTGAGGTTTTTGCCATCACAAGTGATGATACAGTCTGGCTTGGCCATTGCGCCCATTTTTCTCAAAGCTATTCCCACTCCTAGTTCCTTCATGTATTCATCAAAGCCTTTGCTGTCCACCAGGCACCATCTTCCTTCCAGCTGCTGAACTGTGGCCATGGTGGGCGCCGGCGGGCGTGAGAAGCTGGCAGAGCTGGGTCAGCACGGGTAGCGTGCAGTCCCAAGTATGTTTCTTAACTTTTTGAGGTAACACAGTACAGAGCACTTTTTGGTAATTTGAGTAAAATAAAAGGCTAAATATATTGCTGAAACTAAAAATATATAAATTTGCAGAATTTTTCTGAATTCAATATGAAAATATGAACAAATTAGTAACTTGCCAAAACTGTCTTTACAAAGGCAAAGTCAAAGTTTATATTGAAAAATGACTTTGTATGCAGGTTTGTGTCTTTTTTTTTTTTTTTTTTTTTGTATATTTTGCCTGAAGATTGGGTTCTAAGGTATGTGTCTTATAGAAGTCTTGTCTTACACAGGCATTCTACCCTATGTTAGTGACTAATGAGTATGAGTAAATGACTTGTTTCTACAAAGGATTCTAGGTGCTTACATCATTCATCTTTCTTGGCGTAAAGGAGTCTTTAGCCCAGGGAGTGGGTAAGATAGCATCCTGATGATTAACTTTCTTTAAACTTGGTTATATCAGTAACCAATCAATATCATTATTGCAGAGAGGTGAGGAGTAGATTACATATGCAACAGATCCCTCTTTTTTAGACAATTCATGCAGCCAGGAGAGAAATAAATCTGTACCTTTATTAAATATGTAAATTATTCCTCCACTCATACCAGTTTAGCTCCTCTTCCTCTTCCTTTTAATGAGAGAAATTTAAATACAGCTGCTTGGTGTGTGGCAGCCAGGCCTGGGGTGAGCGTTTGTCTCAGGGGATGGATAGGGATCATTAAAAGTTATCTGTGTAGGCCAGGCGCGGTGGCTTAAGCCTGTATATCCCAGCACTTTGGGAGGCCGAGGCGGGTGGATCACGAGGTCAAGAGATCAAGACCATCCTGGTCAACATGGTGAAACCCCGTCTCTACTAAAAATACAAAAACATTAGCTGGGCATGGTGGCATGTGCCTGTAATCCCAGCTACTCAGGAGGTTGAGGCAGGAGAATTGCCTGAACCCAGGAGGCGGAGGTTGCGGTGAGCCGAGATCGCGCCATTGCACTCCAGCCTGGGTAACAAGAGTGAAACTCCGTCTCAAAAAAAAAAAAAAAAAAAAAGTTATCTGTGTGTTTTTTTATCCTTGACCCTACTGTCTTAAGATAATCTTAAAAAGAGAAAGTTGACTGTAAACATTGTTTAGCCCTACCCCATCCTTGCAAAAGATATCAAAAAATGAAACACAGATCCCAAAAAAGTATTTTTAAGAGACTTGGACAAACATATGCTTTCTGCTCCTATGCTCCCTCTTTTGGCAAACTGGAAGTACTTTCTTGGCAAACACCAATATTTTCACAATTTCCTTTCTAGAATTGCTGAGAGGCTTGAGTTACCAAACCTGGTTTACTGCTATGGAAATTCACTATTCCAAGCACAGGAAGAAATTAAAGATTTTTGTTTTTCAGTGAAAGTATGTGTTTCCACCTCAGTTCAGAGCGTAACAGCAGGTTCCTGGCTTGGCTTAATGCTGCATGCAATATCCTGGTAAACAGTCATAGAATTTTGGAGCTTGAAAGGAACCTCAGAATGATTCATGTAATCATTTATTAGATTGGGACCTTTGAGGGATCTCTTCCAACCTCTCTCCAGTGTGCAAATCAATTCTGTAGTGCATGTAGTGAATCACTTTCCAACCATGGTGTTGTACCCCCAAAGCAGTTCACTCCTCATGAGGGAGCCTGTTTCATTGTTAGAGCACAGGCTGATTAAGTTATTGGTTCTGAAAGTGAATCGAACTTACAGAAAAAGGACTTTTTATAAACATCTGTTATGCAAAGCAAGATTTAACAAGTTTTATTCTCTGAAGCTCTAATCATGATCATATGACTGATTCAAACAACTAACCTGGTACTGAGCACTCCATTTGTACCAGGCACTGTCCTAAGTGCTTTATGTATGTAGAACTAATGTAACTCTCACAATAACCTTATGAGGCAGCTGTAATTATCCCCATTTTGTAGATAAGGAAACTGAAACAAAGAGAAACTTTCACAGTATTACACAACTAATGATTGTGGCAGAGCCAGGATCTAAAACCTTTGCTCATAACTACTATGCTATATTGCAGTGTGACCCATGTATATATACCCATTGTATATAAGGAAACAGATTGATGTCTATTTATGAGTTATGGTGTAAAATAATTTTTAGTGCTTATTATAAGATTATAGTACCTTTTTTAAAAAAAAAAAATGTGTTTGCTTGCTATACCTGAAGAACAAACTTTACTAAATGATTAACAGTAACCTCAACCAACCAGAAGAGGGAATTACACTGAAATTGAATGTCCAGTAAATGAATGAAAGAAATGAGTAGCAGTTTTAAATAGAGAGCACACTGAAACTTTGTAGGGTTATCATTTAAATCTCTCTGTGAGTATGTTAAAATCGTGCATGTCTGCAATTGCTGGACGTTTAGATCAAGTCCAATTTTTCACTTTATGAACAATGCTACAATGAAACTTAAAGATTGAAATACAGCTGGGTGTGGTGCTCACGCCTAGCACTTCAGGAGGCTGAGGCAGGAGGATCACATGAGCCCAGGAGTTTGAGATCAGCCTGGCCAACATGTTGAAACCCTGTCTCTACTAAAAGTACAAAAAATTAGCTGGGTGTGGTGGCACACGCCTGTAATCCCAGCTACTCGGGAGGCTGAGGCAGTAGAATCGCTTGAACCCAGGAGGTGGAAGTTGCAGTGAACCTAGATTGTGCCACTGCACTTTAATCTGTGAGAGAGCGAGATTCTGTCTCAAAAAAAAAAAAAAAAAAGATTGAAATACAATAAAATATTAAGCAAACCACAAAATTTATCAAATTTGGTTAAATCCAGAATCTGTTGAACAGTTTTATAGATATTTCTTGTCTTTTTCTGTGAAAATACCAACAGGTAATTTCTTAACCAAAGAAATTAGCAAGATAATACTTGATTAATTGGAGAATGAAATTGAAAGTCCATTCATTTATTTTTGTACAAATGTTTGTTATCTTGTGTGCCTGACACTGTGCTAAGTGCTAAAACAGAAATTGAACATGACCTCGTTTTTGCTCTCAAAGACCTCACAGTCTAGAAGACTCAAATATTATGCAGCAAAATAAGTGCTATGTTTGCAAAGAACAGGGAGCTCAAAGGAAGCAGCAATTAATTCTGATGGGGGATTGTGGAAAGATTAACAGAGGAGATGGGAATTGAGCTGGATTTGTAAGGATAAGTTAAAATTTTGATAGGCATGGGAAAAGTGAAGACATAAAGACATTTAAGGATATGGCATGTTAAGGAAAGGACAAGAAGTCTAGTATGGCTCAGTAAGTTACACAGGTGCATGGGGGATGGGGAAGGAATTCCTGTTATTTATCAAGCTCTTGGATTCTGTAATGTGCTGGACACTCAGCTAGGCTGAATGAAAAGGTGCAGTAAAAATGTAAGATATGGCCCCGGTTGTTAACAGGACTAGCAATACATTAAACAACAGTAAACACATCAAGAAGTAATAACCAAGTGCTAAATTTTGTGGAGCAATATAAATTCAAATTGGAGATACAGGGAAGACAAGAAGCTCAAGAAAGAGTAGAGTCAAGGAGGCTTTATCAAAGAGGTAGGAATTCATCTGGGCCTGGTAGGATGGGTAAGATGCAGACAGGTGAATGGGAGAGCATGGCAGAACAGCAGCAGTGAAACCGGCAAGTATTTATCACTCACTTCTCCCTTATCCAGCTCTATAGTAAGTATATTGAGCAAGAAAAGGCATGACTGCAACTTTTCAGCAGCTTAAAGTCTGGTTATCAAGATAAGCGATGTAACCAACAAAGCAGTACTGGATTAGCCAATAGGCAAATGCACTGCAGATTTTCTGAAAATATTTGATATTTCAAAAATCAAAGAAGTTTCCATTAGAAAAAGCAAAATTCGGCCAGGCGCGGTGGCTCACGCCTGTAATCCCAGCACTTTGGGAGGCCAAGGTGGGCCAATCACTTGAGGTCAGGGGTTTGAGACCAGCCTGGCCAACATGGCAAAATCCCTGTCTTTACTAAAAATACAAAAATTACCCAGGTGTAGTGGTGCATGCTTGTAATTCTAGCTACTTGGGAGGCTGAGGCATGAGAATCGCTTGAACCCAGAAGACAGAGGCTGCAGTAAGCTGAGATTGCACCACTATACTCCAGCCTGGGTGATGGAGTGAGACTCTGTCTCAAAAAAAAGAGAGAAAGAAAAAGCAGGACTCTGTTAGACTTCTTTATATTTGTTTTATGGTTTAGGTTTCTTATTGCATATAGTGGGGAGGGAATTATAATCTTTTGGGAGTTAGAGTCTCCTAAAATTTTATTTCAGGTTCCTGGAATGGGATAAAAACCACATGGATAGTAGGGTTTATAATCCCCACAGAACTCAAAGGGGGAGAAAACACAGGTTGTAGCAATCTGTTCAGACTAGAGGAGAAAACGTTCAAGTTAAACCTCTTATGGAAGCTTGAGTAGAAATTGGCTCCGAGAGGAAACAAGACCTCTGTAGAGAAGAGGAAGCCCCAAAAGGGAATGCCCTGAGGTACATGCCAGACGCGCCAGAGGGAATAGAGATGAAGCTGGAAAGGAGTGGGAGATTGAAGCTAAAGGTTTCTAGAAGGTGCAATTATCAGTCATGGTCTGCTGGTAATAACTATAGGAGTTCTTTTTTTCCTTTTTTTCTTTTTTTCTTTTTTTTTTTTTGAGACAAAGTCTCACTCTGTTGCCCAGGCTGGAGTGCAGTGGCACGATCTTGGCTTACTGCAACCTCCACCTCCTGAGTAGCTAGGATTACAGGTTCATGCCACCACACCCAGCTAATTTTTGTATTTTTAGTAGAGATGGGGTTTCACCAGGTTGGCCAAGCTGGTCTCAAACTCCTGACCTCAGGTGATCTACCCACCTTGGCCTCCCAAAGTGCTGGGATTACAGGCGTGAGCCACTACAGCAGGCCAGGAGTTCTTCTTAATATCTCTTTGGACCATTGATGAAATGAGATTCACTGCATTATAGGGAATGAGAAATTATCATCTTCCACGGAATTGCTATTATGGACTAAGTTTGGTTTATTTCTTGTGACAGAGAAGAGCAGTATAGGTGGTAAGCCAATTAATTTGTTTCATTGTATTTTGGGGTTATATTTTACACTAATTCAAAGATTCCACATTTTTTTAATTTACTTATTTATTTTTGAGACAGAGTTTTACTCTTGCTGCCCAGGCTGAAGTGCAATGGTGCAATCTCAGCTCACCACAGCCTCCGCCTCCCGGGTTCAAGCTTTTCTCCTTCCTCAGCCTCCTGAACAGCTGGGATTACAGGCATGCACCACCACACCTGGCTAATTTTGTATTTTTGGTAGAGATGAGGTTTCTCCCTATTGGCCTGGCTGGTCTTGAACTATTTACCTCAGGTGATCTGCCTGCCTTGGCCTCCTAAAGTGTTAGGATTACAGGTGTGGGCCACTGTGCCCGGCCTCTTTTATTTTTTTTTTTTTTTAGAGAGAGAGATGGGATCTCACCGTGTTGCCCAGGTTGGTCTTGAACTCCTGGCCTCAAGTGATCCTCCCACCTCGGCCTCCCAAAGTGCTGGGATTACAGGCATGAGCCACCACACCCAGCCTCATTTTATTCTTTGATTCAGTTTACAACTCTGTATCATCTATGCCATCACTTTTTTGTTACATGTAACATTTTCAGATTTGTGAAAAAGATTTGATAATTCTAAGGAATTAAGCTGAGAAACAGAATATTTAGAAGTTATATTTTTATTGGGAGACATTTTTATAAGTTTATGTGATTTCCTATATTTAAAAAAATGTGCGAAATATTCAAAGCTGGTTTTTCTCTGTGCATGATTTTCTTTTTTTCTTAAGAGGAGGCAAAAGAACTTTTTACAGAATAATTGCCAAGTCGGCAAGGAGAGCCTCAGCCCTTGAAGAGACCCACTTGCTAGTGACTTGGCAGTGTCAAACAAATGTTCAACTTTTATTCTGACACTTCTTGAAGAATTTGATTGAAACTATATATGTCCAGATAACACTCAGCAAAGTGCCCTTCTTGCATTTGTTTCAAGATATATTTGGAAACAAAGAGATGACCTTGGACTCAGCTGCTTTTCCAATTTAGGACTCCTCTCTAGGTCTGCTGAATAATAATATTCCCCAACATTGAAAATTCAACGAATGGAAAAACATTTTAGTTACTATATGCCATAAGTCCTATGATAGAGGACTTTTTCTCCCAGCAATATGTTCAGCTTCTAAAAGAAATGATATATTTAGCCCACAAACTCTATATTAGCTTTCTAACCATCTACTTCAAAATACATTTAGGAACACATTTGCTTTTCATCAGAGTGCCTTTTTGTAATCTAAATTGAGCTACCCTTGCTTTTTAAAATATTTTAGCATCTAAGAAATAAAAAAAAAAAACCCGCAGTTAACTCTTCGCCTTTGCTTTCTGGCATTCAAATTTTCATTTGAAGCCAGGGTTCATTGTAGCTTGATGTAAGATCTAAAAGAAGACTTTGGAGGCCCTGACGTCCCCTTCTAAGGCTATTGCCACCTGTCCAGATGACAATAGAAGTCCTGCTGGTCTAACCTCAAGCCTGAATGCCAAGGTCCAATTGTGTCTACATTTAGCCCATGGAGATGGATGTTTTAACTGTCATTAAAGTGACATCCTTTCAGTTACCATTTTGCATATTTTGGAGATTTCAGCAATTCCGTTTTTAATTTGTTGTCATGGTCACAGGATAAGATGTAGGTAACCTCTCTGATAAGGTGGTTTTACTTTTAAGCAATTAAATACTTATTTTAGTCTGATCATTGTTCTACATGGTGTATTACCAGGGATAGTCATATTTTCTATTTTCATATGGTTTCCTAAGATGTTATAGGCAATTAGAGGATTTATAGAGATTAATATATTAATATATTAGCTACAGTCTCCAGCATGTGCAATACATTAATTCCCAATAAAATGCTGTGTTACACATACGCACATGCAAACACACATGGAAATAGATACACCGTATTATAACCCTTTATTAAAAGATAGCTTGTTCTCAAGAATTCCTTCTTGCTTGATTTGGAACCAAGTGTTAGTCATGTGTTAGCCACAAGGTGAGTGATTTTGAAAAGATAGTCGAGAGATTTTTAAACTATTACCACAAAGTAAATAAAAAATAAGCTATTACCAGTTAAGATAATTTTAAAGATGACCCATCTCATCAGATGACAGACTGATCTTAAATTTTTAATTGTTATACATTACTGCACCAGTATTACTTTGCAGTCTCCTAACTCAAAAACTGGCAACTTTTATTTTTAATCTGACATTTACTCCTTTATAAAAACAGGTTTTACATGGGAGTGGCTATACTGTGTACATTTCCATTATTGTAGTGAAGTTGAACTAGAGCAATTGCTAAAGTCACCACACTGCCCTAATTAAGTAAATAAGATCAGGTACTACTCAAGCTAATTGATTTTATAGAATACACAGGAAAAGTAAAGTTTGATTTTCCTGGTGTCAGAGATGCTTCCAGCTATACAACTTTGGAGCTGTGCTTTTTAAAGTTTTGAATAAAGAAAATAAGATGATCTACAGGATGTTCCTAAGGTCTGTAGTGCTCAAGGACGATTTTAATGAGGAAAATGTCTCAGAGAAAAGGTAATTTTAAGTAATAGATTAAATCTGAGTTTTGCTGAATGTTTTTATGGAACATTATGTGTTTTCAAAAGTAAGTTTTCTCATCCTTCTTCTAAAAACATGGACAAAAGTTTGAGCCAAAAGGTCAGAATATCCCTGCATGGTTTGTGGTTATTACGTTTGTCAGTATGTTTCAGGAGTCTTTTTCTTTCTATCCATCTCTCCTTATATTTTCAGATACTCTTAACCAAATCAGTATTATTGATGTTCAGTGAGTATTCATTGCTTGAGGGTGAGAACCTCTCTGTCAGCCTTCCTAAAACAGGAGAGATTTCTGGAAATTACGGATAACATGGTTCCCTAAATTCTTTTTATGTGTCTTCCATAGATGGAATTCATATCCAGCTGTCTACACATTTATATGGAATCTGGTTTATCCAAATAAGAAAAAGAAACCTTTGATTTGATTGGATTTCCAGTCCCATCAAATCAAAGGTTTATTTTTCTTATCATGCCCAAATATCTTACCTTGATCTTTTAGTTACAAAATCCAGATGTGTTTATTTAAGGATGCGGATCTGGCTGGCACGGTAGCACACGCCTGTAATCCCAGCACTGTGGAAGGCCAAGGCAGGCGGATCACAAGGTCAGGAATTCGAGAGCAGCCTGACCAACATGGTGAAACCCGTCTCTACTGAAAATACAAAAATAAGCCGGGTGTGGAGGTGTGCTCCTATAGTCCCAGCTACTCGGGAGGCTGAGGCAGGAGAATCGCTAGATCCCGGGAGGCAGAGGGTGCAGTGAGTCAAGATTGTGCCATTGCACTCCAGCCTAGGTGACAGAGCAAGACTCTGTCTCAAAAAACAAAAAGGCCAGGAACAGTGGCTCATGCCTGTAATTCCAGTACTTTGGGGGGCCAAGGCGGGTGGATCACGAGGTTAGGAGTTCCAGACCAGCCTGGCCAATATAGTGAAACCTGTCTCTACTAAAAATACAAAAAATTAGCCGGGCATGGTGGCACATGCCTGTAATCTTAACTACTATGGAAGGGGAGGCAGCATAATCACTTGAACCTGGGAGGCAGAGGTTGCAGTGAACCAAGATCACGCCACCGCACTCCAACCCAGGCAACAGTGAGAGACTGTCTCAAAAAAAAAAAAAAAAAAAGGGTGTAGATCTAACATGCTTTTAAAAATCTTTCTTTAGCCAGGAATGGAGGGTGAAGCAGGAGGATATCTTGAGCCAGGGAGTTGTTCAATGTTGCAGTGAGCTATGATCATGCCACTGCACTCTAGCCTGGGCAACAGAGCAAGACCCTGTCTCTAAAAAAAGAAAAAATAAACTTTCTTTGTTTTCTATCTCTGACCTCTATCTTTTTTTGTTCATATATATTTTTTCCTCCCTGTTTATGAGTGTTATACTTTTCCATTTTTTTCTGATTCTCACACACATTTTCTTGTCAGTACTAAGTTCACTTTTGAAGCATCTTTCAAAAATATTTTTTTATTTAAAAAAATATATGGCCGAGCGCGGTGGCTCAAGCCTGTAATCCCAGCACTTTGGGAGGCCGAGGCGGGAGGATCACGAGGTCAAGAGATCGAGACCATCCTGGTCAACGTGGTGAAACCCCGTCTCTACTAAAAATACAAAAAAATATATATATATATACCACAGGCATGATTGCATAACTCTGAATATACTAAAAACCACTGAATGCGTAAATACACAAAAGTCCTCTTTAAATTGGTGAATTGTATTACATGAGTTACGTCCCAATAAAATTGTTAAAAATTAAAATGCATGCTCAATGTATCAAAATTCAAATAATATCAAGGAATACTAAATTAAAAAACAAAAAACCCTCACCTGCCCCAATCTTCTCACTCGTCAGAGATGTTTCCACAATTCAGTTTTGAAATACTCTTCCAGATACTGTAATATGCATAAGCAAAAATATGCATTTACATTCTTTTAAAATTTTATGCCAGTGCCGGGCATGGTGGCTCATGCCTATAACCCCAACACTTTGGGAGGCCGAGGTGGGCAGATCACTTGAGGTCAAGAGTTCAAGACCAGCCTGGCCAACATGGTGAAACCCCATTTCTACTAAAAATACAAACATTAGCCACGGGTGGTGGTGTGTGCCTGTAATCCCAGCTACTTTACTTGGGAGGCTGAGGTAGGAGAATCTCTTGGACCCAGGAGGTGTAGGTTGCAGTGAGCTGAAATTGCGCCACTGCACTCCAGCCTGGGCAACAGCAAGACTGTGTCTCAAAAAAAAAAAAAAAAAAGTGTTATATTCACTGTTCAACAACTTGTTTTTTTAATTAAACCATAAATTGTAAACATAGGTATACAGTTATCTTAATAGTTGCAAGTATTCTACGATATGGATATAGCACAATTAATAAGTTCCTTATTGAATGTCCCTCTACATATGTCTTCCCACCCTTATGCAAGCATATCTCTAAGAAAAATACTAGAATTGTTGGGTTCAGAAGTGTGTGCTTTAAAATTTTAATAGATATTGCCAAATTGCCCTCCAAAAAGCTGGTGCCAATTTGTATGCCCATGAGCTGGATATGACCATGCCTAGTTTGCTGTCTTCTTGCCAATACTAGGAATACTAGCTTTATAACAGCCTTGCCAATATGATGGGTTTAAAGAATCATTTTGATTTATATTTTAAAAATGATGAGTGTGGTTGAGTTTTTTATGGCGCAATTTTAATTTCTTAGGTAATATTTTTCTGTAATTGAAAAATAAACCCGTACAATTATTATAGAAATTTTGAATGATACAGCAGATAATTAAGATCACCCAGAGATTATTACAATTTATAATTTTCCTTTAGGCTTCTTTCTATGAAATTCATCTCGTGATTATTTTTAACAAATAATGAAGATTGGTAAAGGAGTTTTTTTTAAATATGCAATTTATAAAATAAAGTTATAATTTAGCTACTTAGAGTATTACTTTGAGCTCTTTTAATCAAGGCGCTATATAAATATTCAGTGGATTGAGCTCCACTCTGCCAAGCTTTTGGGATCAGCTAGTGGAAAAATCATTAACATTCTTTCCTTGACACTGTCCTGTCACTACCAAGTCTCAAACTGGTTGAGATTTCCTTGGAGCCAATAGGTCTGTTAGTGGCGGAGGTGCAGCCCTATGATCCCTTAATGGCAGGGAAGATAGAGGAATCCTATACCTTTAAAAAGGAACATACACATTTCCTTAAATATATATTTGTGTGTTTACATACGCATGTATATTTATGGTTCTGTGTATATATATTATAATTACACATATACATAATATGTAAACAGAAGATGAGGTCAGTAAGCCAGGACAAGAACATACAGAAGATGTGGTAAACCCTGGGAAACAGTAAATGATTAGCATGTAGGGTCAGCCATTCAAAGACACACACCCTGGATGCTTCCGTACCTGGTTCTCCTTTTGGACTGTAGGAGCATGGAATGCAGGACTCGTTTCTGTTTCTAGTTGTATTCCCTGTGCCTCCTTAGGCAGATAGGCAGGGTTGATAAATAAATATTAGTTACATGAAGAATGAATGACAGGGAAAGAGTATGCCTTGAGTAAATCACTTAATTGCTCTGGACCTCGATTTCTTTCCCTACAACTTGCAAGAATTATTGAAAGGATCAATTCAGGTAATGTGTGAAAATGGTACATGAGACTGGGAAACCTCTTCAAGGAAACTGTCTCCTCATTCTTTTCACAGAGCTCAATATGGTTCCCATTCAGGCCCCAGTCAAGGAGGTCCTAGTGTATAGCAACTGCCCAAGCATTCAATTGTTTTGGCTAAACAGATAGAGAATAAACATAATATCACTTTATAATTACAAATAACCCTCCCCAGTGTCTCTAGTATACCCTACATGGAAAGACTTTTGTCCTCTTATACAAAAAGAGGCAGCCAATGATATTGTCACAAAATTTACTAGAGAACAATTTAATAGGATCTGATTGTAATGAAAAAACTTGATATTTGTAGTATGTCCTGGGGACTTTGACATCTTAGTCACTGCTGCTTTCTCAGTAGTTCTAGGTACATACATTTAATAATAGAGCACCCACCAGGCTTAGGATAAAGTTCATAGCAAATGGATGCTATTGTGACTATAAGGCACTTAGAAATGCATCTGTGTAATTATTGTTTAAAGGCAGAGATGCTAACTCGGGAAATCACATGATGCACGTATGGAATAGTAGCTATTCTGGGAGCTGGCCTTTTGGTGATTGTAATGAACATCTGTCCTTTTTAGCATATCTTGTATCAAATTGTCAAAAACAGAAGCATTTTGAAGTTGTGATGAAATTTTCAAAAGCTATGCAACATTTTCTGTATTAAGATAGATTCTATAACCTTTTAAGTTTGTTGAAAGAGGAAGCTAGTATATTATAAATCAGTTAAAATAAGAATGAATTTAGAATATAAAATAGCATCAGCTCATAGACCTTAGAGAAGATGTAAGTTGTTTTTTTTTTGTTTGTTTGTTTGTTTTGAGACAGTTTCACTCTTGTTACCCAGGCTGGAGTGCAATGGCGCGATCTCGGCTCACCGCAACCTCCGCCTCCCAGGTTCAGGCAATTCTCCTGCCTCAACCTCCTGAGTAGCTGGGATTACAGGCACGTGCCACCATGCCCAGCTAATGTTTTGTATTTTTAGTAGAGATGGGGTTTCACCACGTTGACCAAGATGGTCTCAATCTCTTGACCTCGTGATCCACCCGCCTCGGCCTCCCAAAGTGCTGGGATTACAGGCTTGAGCCACCGCTCCCGGCAGGTGTAAGTTTTTATTAAAACCTTATATAAATAGAAACATGTATCAGTCTTTTTAAATGTAATACCATAAATATAATAGACTGGCACGTAAACTTTCCCTTTTCTATGTGTAACCAAAAGAATTGCATTAATCAGGCAGGAACCAAAAAGTAAAAATAATTAAAATTAAACCAAGTGGTCAGTTTTCACTGCTCTAGGAGGAGTAAAAAAACAAAGGTAAACACAGCCAGCAAGTTTCTTTATCAAATTTGAATTTTTTTCCACATCAGTTATAGCTTAATAGCATTATAAAAATGAATTTTTTTTTTTTTGAGACAGAGTCTCACTCTGTCTCCAGGAGCCAGGCTGGAGTGTAGTGGTGCGATCTCGGCTCACCGCAACTTCCGCCTCCCAGGTTCAAGCAATTCTCCTGCCTCAGCCTCCCAAGTAGCTGGGACTACAGGCACGCACCACCACACCCAGCTAATTTTTGTATTTTAGTGGAGATGAGGTTTCACTGTGTTGGCCAGGATAGTCTCGATCTCTTGACCTCATGATCCACCCTCCTTGGCCTCCCAAAGTGCTGGGATTACAGGCGTGAGCCACCGCGACAGGCAAAAATGAATTTTTATTAAGGTTTTTTACTCAACACCATGCTTTTTTAAAAAAAATAAATTACGGTTTTAAAAATCCAGAACATAAAATTTACCATTTAACCATTTTTATATGTGACATGCAGTAAACTATGCACATTGTTATACAGCAGATCTCCAGAACGCTTGTCATCTTGCAAAACTGAAGCTCTAAACCCATGAAATAACAACTCCACATTTTTCTTTCCTTCCAGCCTCTGGCACCTGCCATTCTACTTTCTATCTCTATGAATTTGACTATAGGTATTTCCTATAAGTGGAATTATGTGGTATTTGTCTTTTTGTGACTGGCTTATTTCACTTAGCAGAATGTCCTCAAGAACATTGCTATCCATTGTCATCTGTGTGTAGGAAGTGTCACAATTTCTTTTCTACTTCATTCCTTTTTACGATTGAATAACATTCCATTGTAGAGATATACTTCATTTGTTTATTCATTCATCTGTTGACATTTGGGTGGTTTCCCCTTTTGGCTCTTATGGATGATGCTGCTGTGAACATTCAGGTACAAGTTTTTGTGTGGACATGTTTTCAGTTCTTGGAGTAATTCCACATGTAGGAGTGGAATTAATGGGTCATATGGTATCTCCATATAGTGACTTTTTAAGTAACTGCAAAAACTTTTTCAAAGCAACTATATCATTTTCTATTCCCAACAGCAAAGTATGAAGGTTCCAATTTCTCCACATCCATCACCGATACTTGTTATTGTCTATCTATCCATCGGTCTATTTATTTGTTTATTTGTTTGTTTTTTGTTTTCTTGCTTGTTTTTGTTTGAGATGGAGTCTAGCTCTGTCGCCCAGGCTGGAGTGCAGTGGTGCCACCCTGTCTCACTGCAACCTCCGCCTCCTGGGTTTGTTTTTTCGTTTTGTTGTTGTTGTTGTTGTTTATTTTTGGGTTTTTTTGAGACGGAGTTTCACACTTGTTGCCCAGGCTGGTGTGTGATGGTGCTATCTCAACTCATTGCAACCTCCGCCTCCTGGGTTCAAGCAATTCTCCTCCCTCAGCCTCCCGAGTAGCTGGGATTACAGGCATATGCCACCATGCCCAGCTAATTTTGTACTTTTAGTAGAGACAGGGTTTCTCCACATTGGTCAGGCTGGTCTCGAATTCCCGAGCTCAGGTGATACAGCTCCCAAAGTGCTGGAATTACAGGCATGAGCTACCGTGCCAGCCAGCCTCCTGGGTTTAAGTGATTCTACTGCCTTAGCGTCCTGTGTAGCTAGAAATTTTTGTTTTGTTTTGTTTTGTTTTGAGATGAAGTCTCGCTCTGTCGCCCAGGCTGGAGTGCAGTGGCACAATATCAGCTCACTGCCACCTCTACCTCCCAGGTTCAAGGAATTCTCCTGTCTCAGCCTCTCAAGTAGCTGGGACCACAGGCGCATACCACCACGCCCAACTAATTTTTGTATTTTTCGTAGAGATGGGGTTTCACCATATTAGCCAGACTGGTCTCGAACTCCTGACCTCAGGTGATCCACCCACCTCAGCTTCCCAAAGTGTTGGGATTACAGGAATGAGCTACTGTGCCAGACTGTTTGTTTCTGAGATGAAGTCTTGCTCTGTCACCCAGGCTGCAGCATAGTGACACAAACAGGGCTCATGGCAGCCTTGACCTCCTGGGCTCATGCAATCCTCCTCCCTTAGTGTTCCATGTAGGTGAGACCACAGGCGCATGCCACCACACTTATCTAATTTTTTTTAGCTTTTGTAGAAACAGGGTTTGCAATGTTGCCCAGGCTGGTCTTGAACTCCTGGGCTCAAGCAGTCCTTCTGCATCAGCCTCCCAAAGTGCTGGGATTACAGGCATGAGCCATCACACCCAGCCTCCATTTTTTCTATTACAGCCAACCTAATATATGTGAAGTAGTATTTCATTGTGGTTTTGATTTGCATTTCCCTAATGGCTGATTTTCATGTGTTTATTGGCCATTTACATATCTTTGTCAAAATGTCTTTTCAATTCCTTTGCCTACTTTTGTTTTTTTTTTTTTTTTTTTTTGAGACAGAGTCTTGCTCTGAAGCCCAGACTGGAGGGCAGTGGTGCAATCTTGGCTCACTGCAACCTCTGCCTCCTGGGTTCAGGCAATTCTTGTGCTTCAGCCACACACAGCTAATTTTTTGTATTTTTAGTAGAGCTGGGGTTTCACCATGTTTGCCAGGCTGGTCTCGAACTTGTGGCCTCATATGATCCCACCCGCCTTGGTCTCCCAAAGTGCTGGAATTACAGGTGTGAGCCACTATGCCTGGCCTACTTGGCCTACTTTTTTTTTTTTTTTTTTTTTTTTTTTTGAGACATAGTCTCACTCTGTTGCCAGGCTGGAGTGCTATGGTGCAATCTCGACTCACTGCAACCTCTGACTCCCTGGTTCAATCAGTTCTCTTGCCTCGGCCTCCCAAGTAGCTGGGATTATAGGCACGTATCACCATGCCCAGCTAATTTTTGTATTTTTAGTAGAGACGGGGTTTCACCATGTTGGCCAGGATGGGTTTTGCCTACTTTTAAATATATATATTTAATTTTGGCTGGGCACAGTGGCTCACGCCTGTAATCCCAGCACTTTGGGAGGCCAAGGCAGGCAGATCACGAAGTCAGGAGTTCGAAACCATCCTGGCCAACATGGTAAAACCCCTTCTCTACTAAAATACAAAAATTAGCTGGGTGTGGTGGCGGTTGCCTGTAGTCCCAGCTACTCTGGAGGCAGGAGAATCACTTGAACCTGGGAGGTGGATGTTGCAGTCAGCCAAGATCACGCCACTACACTTCAGCCTGGTGACAGAGCAAGACTACGTCTCAAAATATATATATATATTTTAATTTTATTTAAAAATAAATAAATTTTTGACCAGGCACAGTGGCTCACATCTATAATTCCAACACTTTGGAAGGCTGAAGCGGTAGATCACTTGAGATCAGGAGTTTGAGACCAGCTTGGCCAACGTGGCAAAACGCTGTCTCTACTTTTTTTTAATAAGGGAAGCAGAGCATAAAAGTTCATATCTCTACTAAAAATACAAAAATTAGCCAGGCCCAGTGGCACCCACCTGTAATCCCAGCTACTTGGGAGGCTGAGGCAGGAGAATTGCTGAACCCAGGAGGTGAAGAGTACAATGAGCTGAGATCACGCCACTGCACTCCAGCCTGGGTGACAGATTGGGACTTTGTCTCAAAAAAAAAAAAAATTGTGAGGGTTTATTTCTGAACTTCCCATTTATTTCCATTCATGTATATCTCTATCCTTATGGCAGTACCACACTGTCTTAATTACCTTCGCTTTGGAGTAAGTTTTGAAATTGGGGAAGTTTCAGTCTTCCAACTTTGTTCTTCTTTCTCAGGATTCTTTTTTTTTTTCTATTCTGGGTCCTGTGCATTTCCACGTGAATTTTAAGAGCAATTGGTCAGTTTCTGCAAAATGTTAGAGATTGCATTGAATCTATAATCAACTGGGAAATGTCATCTTAACAGTACTAAGTCTTCCAATCCATTAACATGGGATGTCTTTCCATTTATTTAGGTCTTCTTTCATTTATTTTGACAATTTTTATAGTTTTCAGTTTTCAAGTCTTATACTTCCTTTGTTAAATTTATTTCCAAGTATTTTATTCCCATTGATGCAATTATAATTATTCTCTTAATTTCATTTTCAGATTACCATTGCTAATGAACAAAAAATGAATTTTGTATATTGATCTTGTATCCTGCAATCCTGCTGAACTCACTTACTAGTTCTAACAGTTTTTTATATAGAAAATATTTTCTATAGTAATACTATTTCTATGTGCAAGATTATGCCATTTACAAATAGAGATAGTTTTACTTTTTCCTTTCCAATCTAGATGACTTTGGTTTCTTTTTTGCCTAATTGCCTTGGCTGGAACTTCCAAGCAATGTTGAATAGAAGTAATGAGAGTGAACATCCTTGCCTTACTCCTGATCTTCAGGAGGCAGTAATCGGCCTTTCACTATTAAGTATTATTTTAGCTGTGGGTTTTAAGTAGATGCCTTTTTCAGATTGAGGAAGTTCTCTTCTAACTCTAGTTTGTTGAGTGTCTTTATCATAAAAGGGTGTCGGTTTTGTTCAGTGTTTTTTCTGCATCTATTGAGAAGATCATAGATGGGTCTTGTCCTTTATTCTATTATTATGTTGTATATATTAATTGCCTTTCAAGTGTTAAACCAAACTTTCGTTCCTGGGATAAATCCCACTTGGTTATGGTGTATTATCACTTTTATATGTGCTGGATTCAGTTTGCTAGTTTTGTTTTTTTGTTGTTGTTTGTTTGTTTGTTTTGTTTTTTGAGAGAGAGTCTCACTCCGTCACCCAACCTGGAGTGCAGTGGTACAATCTCAGCTCACCACAACCTCCACCTCCCGGATTCAGGCGATTCTCCTGCCTCAGCCTCCCAAGTATCTGTGATTACAGGTGCACACCACCATGTCCAGCTAATTGTTGTATTTTTAATAGAGAAAGGGTTTCGCCATGTTGGCCAGGCTGGTCTCAAACTCCTGACCTCAAGTGATCCTTGCACCTCAGCCTTCCTAAGTGCTGAAGCTACACCATGACCAGCTTCAGTTTGCTAGCATTTTCTTGAGGATTTTTTTGCTTTAATTTATAAAATATATTCGTCTGTAGTTTTCTTATGTCTTTGTCTAATTTCCTACCTTACTTTTGATCTTTGCTTTGTTCCTTTTGATCATTTATTACATAGAATGATTTTTTTTTTACTTATCCAACTTTTTTTATGGAACACCTATTCTATACCAGACACTATTTTAGGCACTGGGGATCCTCTATAGAAAAAACAAAGTCCTCCCTTATGCAGTTTATATTCTTTAGGATAAGACACAAAAACTTAAATGAGCCTGAAAATATCACAAAATAGTAAATTAACATCTTGCCCACTTTAGATGATATGCACAAGGCAAGTTTCTCTGAAGATGTGTCATTTTAGCTGAGATATGATAAGGAGCCATCCATGGACAGATTTGTGAGAGGAGCATTCCAGACAGAATTACTAACTCATGGCCGGGGGCGGTGGCTCATGCCACCCAGCACTTTGGGAGCCGAGCAGGCAGATCACCTGAGGTCAGGAGTTCGAGACCAACCTGGTCAACATGGAGAAACCCGTTCTCTACTGAAAATACAAAAATTAGCCAGGCATGATAGCACACACCTATAATCCCAGCTACCCAGGAGGCTGAAACAGGAGAATCACTAGAACCTGGAGGCAGAGGCTGCAGTGAGCCAAGATTGCGCCACTGCATTCCAGCCTGGGCGACAGAGCAAGACTCTGTCTCAAAAAAATTAGTAGCTCATACAGAGGCCACAAAGTAGGAAGAAGTTCTTTGTGTTTGAGAACCAGCAAGATGGCCAATGTGGCCATGGCAGAGTCAGGGAAGAACGGTATAAAGTGAGGTAGAAAGCTGAGCTCGGTGACTCACGCCTGTAATCCTAACACTTTGGGAGGCCAGGGAGGATGGATCACCTGAGGTCAGGAGTTCAAGACCATCCTAGACAACCTGGTGAAACCCCATCTCTACTAAAAATACAAAAAATTAGCTAGGTGTGGTGGCAGGTGCCTATAATTCCAGCTGCTCAGGAGGCTGAGGCAGGAGAATCACTTGAACCTGGGAGGTAGAGTTTGCAGTGAGCTGAGATCACGCTACTGCACTCCAGCTTGGGTGACAGAGTGAAACTTCATCTCAAAAAAAATGAGTTTTGTACTATCTAGGACGGTGGTTATAGTTACACAACAGTGTGAATGTAGTTAATGCCACTGGACTTACATTTTAAATGGTAATTATGTATTATGCTTTTTGTTTTTTTTTTTTTTTTTTTGAGACAGAGTCTCACTCTTGTTGCCCAGGCTGGAATGCAATGGCGCGATCTTGGCTCACCACAACCTCTGCCTCCCGAGTTCAATTGATTCTCCTGCCTTAGCCTCGCAAGTAGCTGGATTACAGGCATGCGCCACCATGCATGGCTAATTTCATATTTTTAGGAGAGATGGGGTTTCTCCATGTTGGTCAGGCTGGTCTTGAACTCCCTACCTCAGGTGATTTGCCCTCCTCAGCCTCCCAAAGTGCTGGGATTATAGGTGTGAGCCACCACACCCGGCCTCATATTTTTGCAAAAAAAAAAAAATATTTCAAGATCTGAGAACTGGATCCTAGGACTTAGAATATTTCTCTGGCCCAAACTACCTCTTTTTCTGCTATCAAGGGATCCAGGACACCCAGATGCTAATCAGGAGCTCTTATGGGAGCCTGGAAATCAGCTGCAGAAGAGTATCTTGACTTCTACCTGTGTAACTACAGTTCTATGTGGCCAGCTAACTGGCCAGGAGACCGTGTCTCTGTTCTTGTATATGTAATGCTACATAAGAACTGCCAAATTCTTGGGCGGGGGGTGTCCCCTCGTGTCAGTATCTTGCAGACCATTTCCGCATTGTTAGAGAACAGCTGAGTGTGCCATTTTCTTGGATTGCCCGTGGTGGGGGAGGTGCGCTGGCTGTGGTGATGCAGGAGCAGCAGTTACCATGTAGAATGGGCTGAAGGTCCCCAGTGATTGAAAGTTCACAGTTGCCTCAGCTACACACTTTTCTTTTTTGAAACAGGGTCTCACTCTGTCACCCAGGCTGGAATGCAGTGGCGCGATCATGGCTCTCTGCAGCCTCGAACTCCTGGGCTCGAGTGATCCTTCCACCACAGCCTCCTGAGTAGCTGGGACTACAGATGCACGCCACCATGCCTAACTCATTTTTAATATTTTTTATAGAGATGGGGCCTCACTATGTTGCCCAGGCTTGTTACACTTTTAAAATTCTTAAGACCTGACAATATCATTTGAAACCATATCACTCCATTTCCCTCTCTTTATACCTTAAGGAAAACAGAGGCATCCTTTCATAGTCTTCGAGAGACAAAATTTGGGTGGCAATATGAGGGTTGGCTGGACGTGATGGCTCGTATCTCTAATCCCAACACTTTGGGAGGCCGAGGAGGGTGGATAACTTGAAGTCAGTAGTTAAAGACCAGCCTGGCCAACATGATGAAACCTCATCTGAACAGGCGCAGTGATTCACGCCTATAATCCCAGCACTTTGGGAGGCCGAGGCAGGTGAATCACCTGAGGTTAGGAGTTCGAAACCAGCCTGGCCAACATGGCAAAACTCCATCTATACTAAAAATACAAAAATTAGCCAGGTGTGGTTGTACACACCTGTCATCCCAGCTACTTGAGAGGCTGAGGCAGGAGAATCACTTGAATCTGGGAGGCAGAGGTTGCAGTGAGCCAAGATCATGCCACTGCACTCCAACCTGGGCGACAGAGTAAGACTCCATCTCAAAAAAAAAAAAGAAAAAGAAAAGAAACCCCATCTCTACTAAAAATACAAAAATTAGGCAAGCATGGTGGCACATGCCTGTAGTCCCAGCTACTACTTGGAAGCCTGAGATGCAAGAATCACTAGAACATGAGAAGCAGAGGTTGCAATGAGCCACAATCACACCTCTGCACTCTGGCCTGGGCAAGAGAGCAAAACCCTGTCTCAAGAAAAAAAAGAAAAAGAAAAAAGAAAGAAATGAGGGTGGCTCTGCAGAAGCCCCTCTGCGTGAAAGGGCAGTGGAGATGGCTGGCAGTGCGCAGAGCTGCTGGCGTTCACGCAGAGCTATGGGCCCTGATAGAGCTGGTCCTGGAGGTTCAGCAGCTGTTCGGCATAAGCCACTCCAATCCCCTGGCAGTGAGTTTGGAGAATCTTTTAGCTTTGCTCCTAAAGGTAGATTCCAGGCGCTCTCAGAAGAATGGTAAGGGGAGGGAGAAACAGGGCAGACGAATTAGACAAAAGTAGAAAACGATTTGTACTGATGCTAGAAAAAAACGAAAGCTTTTTGTAGGTTTATTTATGCAAAGTAGAGTGCAAATACCTTGACTTGGCGGTGGTTTAGCACCTTCCCTCCTCCCCAATTACCTTCCAAACTGACACACACAGACACACCCCAAAGCAATTCAGAGCTCTGGTCTGGAAAATCTTCCCACTGGGATGTCAGTAGCTTGCCCTGTGATGACAGGTTTAATGGCTTTCTATCTCCGTATTACCCTAGGACCACCTACCCAGAGGCCACACCCTATGACCAGGTTAGCCAGAGCCTGAGAGTAAGCGTGAGGAGACAGAGGGTAGCGCCAGCACAGGAGCTGGGAGAGCTGCGTTTTGCTCTGAGTGAATCACTCTAGTTGGCTGTGTGACCATGCCCATGTTGCCTGCCCTCTCTGTAATTCAGGGTCCCAAATTATAAAATGAGACTGATGGTTCTTGTCTCCTAGAAATGTCATGAGGACAAAGTAAATTATTGGTCTTCAACTTTTTTTTTTTGAGGTAGGATTTCCTAGGCTCTATTATATCAGAGAACAAAATGTCCTTAGAAGACATTTAATCAGAGAATAGACACCTGCTCACAACCTGCCTTGAAGTCTCTTGCAAGAGAAGTCCGAGAGAATTTTCAGTAATTTCTGGCCAGCAACCTTCAGTAGGGGATGGAGGTGATGTCCCCTTTTCAGTCCGATCTCTCTTTAAGTGACACTTGTTGGGGTGGACCATGGGTCATGGATGAAAACAATGTCCCCACTGCTCAGGTCTGCCTAACTGGGTAATTCACCCATCAGCCTGCCCTCTCTGTGGGCAAAACCCTAGCCTTTGTATTGATGTGTTTGATTGTTTAAAGGCAGCCCCGCTGGCTCAGTGCCCCCTGCTGGCCTCCATTTGTAGCAAAGAGCACACAACCAGAGGGCAGCAGTCACTGAGGGCCAAGGCCAGGGCTGCACCAGGCTTCCCAGTCACCTGCCTTCAGTGCCTGGGAACTCACTGTCGACTACTTGTCCTTATGAAAGTTACTTGTCCTTATGAAAGTTCCTTGGGTTCTCCTTTTCATGATTGTATTTATCTCCTGTTGTAATAAATCACCACAAATCACTACAAATCCGGTGGCTTAAAACAACATGAATGCATGATCTTCCATTTCTGGAGCCCAGAAGTGCAAAGTGGGTCTCACAAGGCTAACAAGGTGCCAGCTTGGCCGTGTTCCTTCTGGAGGCTCTAGAGGAGAAGCCATTTCCTTTCCTTTCTCAGCTTCTAGGGGCTGCCCACATTCCTTGGCTTGTGGCCCCTTCCTCGTCTTCAAGGCCTGTCGCTCCAGCCTATTTCCGTCCTCTCGTGTCCTCCCCAACTCTAACCCTCCTGCCTTCTTCCTGTAAGAACCTTATGATTAAGTTGGGCCCCAGCCCTATGTATTCTTAGGTTTCTAAGGATTTCTCAGGAACAGGAGTGCCATTCATTGTCAGCTGGGAGCCAGTGGGATAAGTGCATTGATTAGGAACGTTTCTGAGGACAGGAGGCACCCGAACTTACAGGCCTTTGACACCCCCTCAAAGCAGTTGGTGACCAGTGAGAGGACTGAGACTCAAGAAATAAAAAGAAGCAGGACCCCATATGTCTATATTATAAGAAATGTGATTCATAAGGGTGAGAGCAGACAAACAGGGACTGACGTCACATACAAGCAACCTGATCGACGACCTTCTCCCTTGCCCCAATTCTGGAATCACTTCACCATAGCGCCACCATGCTTTCCATCTCTTAATGCCTTTATTTTTAGTTTGGGGTATTTTCTATTGTTTGAAGGTTGCCTTGCAACCCATACGCCTGGAGGGTTTAAACAATATAGAGTTTCTTTGCTGAGCAGCAACAGTAGCCAAGAGAGACTGAATATAAACTTTTAAGTCTATTTTCTCAGGGTTCGTCCATCAGGAATGGCTTTAAACAGAAGAGCACACGCCCCCGGCCTGCCTCTCCCTGGGGGAGGGGAAAAGGGTGGCTGATGGAGAACATTTTGTGTTCTCTTATCTTTCATCCTAGTGGAAGGGGATAAGCACCAGAATAGAAAACAAAATATCTGGCTATTAATATACCCCAAGTCCTCCAGCACATGGATTGGGTTTGTTTGTTTGCGAAAGAGAAGGATGCTTTTCTCTGACCTTCGTAAGCGCTCCTGCCAGCTGGGAGGGACCTGGTGGAGGCGGTGCCCTCCATAATAAAGTGAAGGGGCTGGGGCAGAGGGTTGGGGGGCCAGGGTCTAGCTTCCTAGGAAAAGAGAAAACCCTCAGACTTTTTTCAAGAAAAGTTGCTTTTCAGGCTCAACCTGCTTCAAGCCCCAGCAGTGTCAACCAGGAAAAGAAAGAAAGGGGAAAAAAAAAAAGCAGGAGGATTTCCCATGAAAGAGCCAGAGTGTCCCCACCTCCCCACCAGACGTGTCTCTTTCACCCTATTTGTACCTAACCTAGGGAACCAGAGAACTGGGCAGCCTTGCCAGAAGAAAGAACACACAGGTTCCTCAAGACACCCACTTATATGGCAGTGAGCAAGGCTAAAAAAGGAGTGCTCCCCTGCCCCAGAGGACAAAGGCTGGCAAGAGGAAGGCACGCAACGCCACCCAGCTCAGGCTCCGCACCGTTCTTCTGTGCTTCCCTCGGACCCTGTAGTGGTCTGAAGGAAGGAGTGCCCCGGGGTAGGTCATCGTTTTCTGGGCGGCTAGTTAATGATAAGCTTTCTGCTGGGAAGGAGCCAGAAGGAAAGGGCTTCCTCGGGGGCAGGAACACACAGGCCTCCAAGCCCCACACCTGCTGTGTCATGTCAGCGGTGCCAGAGCACCCTTTGACTGCCTGAAGAGGTCTCAACTTGCCACCCAGCAGGGTCAGGTTGCCTCAGGTCCCCCAGGAGGTCTGACTACCCAAGAGCCCCAGGCAGAGGCACCAAGAGAGGACAGCAGCATTGGCAGGGCCTGCCCTCTCCCAGAGCAAACAGGGACAAAGGTTGGTGTACTCACGGCTGCCTCTCCCATCCTGCCTGTGCCTGCCCGCCGCGCCAGATACTCCAGGTTGTCCCGGCGCTGCTACATTAGGCAGGAATCTGTCATCTCTGCCTGCTGGGTCACTCATTACCCCAGATCCGATTCCCAGGCAGGGAAAGTTGGGGCATCAGAGCGCTGGAGAAGGCTTTGGCATTTGGGAACTTTGAAACAGAAAAGCTGTCGTGTCTGTACCTGTTCGGTGGGGAGCCAAACGTGTTTATTGCGTGTGTTATGATGCTATCATGAAAGTATGCGTGAGAGGAAATAATTTTTAAGCTCTCTCCTTGGCCTGTCTGGAAAAGTGGGGCCCTCTGTGTAAAACCCAGCTCTGCAGGCATTCTGAGAGCTTAAACATTCCTTGTGACTATTTCTCATACTACATTTCACTGCCACCCCAGTGTGTTTGAATTTGTCTCTGTGCCAGCAGGTCTGAGTACCCATTGGGATTCTCTGTGAGAATTCAAACAAGTTGGAGGCCGCTGAGGTTGCCAAGTGCGACCAGGTCTGGCACAGACTTGGCATGAGAGAGAGCAAGAGCAAGAAGGCTTGGACATCATGAATCACTGAAGCCCTGGCCCATAGCCTTCTTGTTTGGAATTCCAACACATCTGTATTAATCCTATAGATGTGTTGTTTTTCCTTCTTTATACCTGAGAGTGGCCTTCAGCTGCTGAAATGATATTTATTGAGGTAGTACTATACTAAGCACTCTGAATGAATTATCTCATTTACCTCCCACCTCAAACCCATGAGATAGATACAACTTTATACCCATTTACAGATGAAGACTGATGCTCAGAGAAGTTCAGTAACAGCTTAAGGTGACCTGCTACATTCATCTGCAGTTTGTTTGTTTGTTTGTTTGTTTGTTCATTTGAGATGAAGTCTTGCTCTGTTGCCCAGGCTGGAGTGCAATGGCACAATCTCAGTTCACTGCAAACTCCGCCTCCCGGGTTCAAGCAATTCTCCTGCCTCAGCCTCCTGAGGACCTGGGATTACAGGCGTGCACCACCACGCCTGGCTAGTTTTTGTATTTTTAGTGGAGACAGGGTTCCACCATGTTGACCATGCTAGTCTCGAACTCCTGGCCTCAAGTGACCCACCCCCCTCTGCCTCCCAAAGTGCTGGGACTACAAACATGAGCCACGTTGCCCGGCCTCATCTGCAGATACGACTCACTAGCACCCTATTCTGAAAGAAGAGGAAAAAAGAAGATGAGGATAAGTATTTCTGAGGGCTGTAGTTGTGTACCGGTTTCTTAGAAGCTAGGGCCCTCCTGATTTATATTCCATGGGGCCATCTGAGGAAGTTGTTTAGCTTCTGAGGTGATAGATGAGGGCTGGGTCACTTCTGTTTGCAGAGCGTGGGCTGAAGGGTAAGTCAGGACATTTCTCCTCTGGTCCCCATCAGGGACTCTCAGGCTGACTCCTGTGGCTGTGTTTATATCATCATTTTTAAGGCATCAGTACCAGCATAGCAGCTCTAAGCTCCCTCTTCCTTTCGCCGTCCTCCATGTGGAAAGAAGCCAAACGGGAGAACTTCCCCAACCATTTCCCCTCAGTGCAGCTGGTACCAGCTTGAAACCGAAGACACGTAGCACTGCAGCCCATCCGAAGCGTGGCTAATCCGTGTTTCTTTAGACACAGCAGGAAGCCGCTCTGGGGCCTGGTGTCAGGGACCATCGCAGGGCCCACGGGTGTTCTGCTTCCTTGGTTTGACCCCGAGGGGTCAGCAGGCAGATGAAGCTCTCAACACTGACTCTGTAGACGGGAACTGTCATCGGTAGCTTACTGAAGAGAGGGAAGAGGATGCCTGGGATTTCAGTCTTTTACTCAGGGCCTTTTCTGGAAAAGCAGCCTCTTTGGAAAAGGAGGATGACAGAGGAGTTTCTACAGAGTGGAAGCAGCTCCCTCCATGTGTGGCCGTGAGGGGGGAGTGGCAGTCCAGTGCCATGCCCCATCCCAACAAGCGGCCTCCAGCTGCCATCAGCGCCCTTTGCCATGCCTTTGTCCTGGGGGTGGCCTACAGTGTTGGTAGGGGACCCTGCCTCTCCTGGCCATCCCCATAGGTCACAGCCTGCCCCCCCCCCCACAGTCTGCTGCTCCAGTGTGGTGCCAAGCCTGGTTTCACCCTGCCAGGCACCTCTGTCCGGCACAGCAGCTGCACACATCAGCTCTGCCCCGCTCTGTGTTTCCGAATTATTCCCACTGGCAACCAGCGTCAGCCCTGCCCTCCCAGTGTCCTGATATCCTCTGGTTAATAAGCAGCTCACATAAAGACACCAAGAGCTGTTGCAAGTGGTAGAGAAAAGCCGCAGCTCTCTGAATACAGTCCAGGAAGCCCTGGACTTGGCCCAGGAACTTGGTGGCTGTTTCTGTTTTCTGCCCCTTGGTAACCTTCCTTATGGGGTATAGAAGGGAGAGAAGCTTGAATCCTCACCCTGAGGCGTAGGAGACCACAAGGCAGTGAGGGGTTTATTAGTCAACAAAAGAGAACTCTTGCTGAAGCCGGAAGACCCTTCCTGGAAGAGTCCTCTTTTCTTAAAGAAAAAAAATTCCTGCCCTTTATTCTTTCAAATCTATTTCTAGAAAAGTCTTAGGGTTCCTGCTAATTCAAACACCAGTCTCCCACCTTCCCTGTCTCCTGTCTCTATGAGCTGCCTGGGCGGCACACTTCCTCCTACCCACCCCCCCGTCTCCTATACTGTTTTATCCCCTGGGGTTTGGAGATGTCCCTGTGGAAGGGGGCAGTGGGGAGTGTGTGCCAGATCCCCCTGCCCATTGTCACCTTGGTCTGAATCCAACCCCACAAGGGGAGCTGGAGCTGTCTCCCTGCATCTCCCTGGGCCTGCCCATTGTCAAGGTCCTGGTCACCTTTGAAGCCTCCTGCAGGCATCCCCAGTGCCAACGGAGCCTTTTCCGAAGCCCAGTAGCATTGACGTTTTAGACTTGGAAATCCCTAGACAAATAAATCTCACTTAATCCTCACCAAGTTGGCCCCAGTGGAGACAATTGCATAGCCAAATTTATCAGGTACCTCTAGTTCTTGCAGCAAACATTCCTTCTGTTCCAGGCATCGTGTTCAGGCTGGGAATACAGGATAAACAAGACAAGTCTCTGCCCTTGCGGAGCTACCAGACCCTCAGAAGAGACACACATAAAACACGGGGGCCTGCTCATTTTGCATGCCTCGTACGCAACACCTCTCCACTCTCCCAGGCTCTCCCAGTCCCTACCTCTTGCCATTTCCCAGCTCTGTAATGTGAATTGTTTACTCTATGCCTCAGGTTCCTCATCTGTAAAATGGGGTTATTAATAGTGTCTACCTCATAGAGGCACTGTGAGGATTTAATGAGATACGTATTTTAGGGCACATAGCAGTGCCTGGCAAGTAGGGCTAAGTCGGCATTGGTTGTTATTTTCTCCTGAGGATAATATTTGCCAGGGAGAGCAGTGGACTCAGGCAGAACTGGACTGTAACCCTGGTTTCCCCACATTAACAACTGTATTCTTTTGGGCAAAACAATCTCTCAGTGTCAGCTTCATGGGTAAAGACAAATTACTTCATAAGAATAAGTTCAGGCCAGCTGGTCACAGTGGCTCACTCCTGTAATCCCAGCACTTTAGGAGGCTGAGGCAATTGGATCACTTGAGGTTAGGAGTTTGAGACCAGCCTGGCCAACGTGGTGAAACCCCGTTTCTATTAAAAGTACAAAAATTAGCTGGGTGTGGTGGCACATGCCTGTAATCCTAGCTACTCGGGAGACTGAGGCAGGAGAATTGCTTGAACCTGGGAGGTGGAGGCTGCAATGAGCCACAGCACTCCAGCCTGGGTGACCGAGCAAGAACCTGTCTCAAAACAAAATAAAACAAACAAAAAAGAATAAATTCGGCTGGGCGTGGTGGCTCACGCCTGTAATCCTAGCACTTTGGGAGGCCAAGGCAGGTGGATCACAAGGTCAAGAGATCGAGACCATCCTGGCCAACATGGTGAAACCCCGTCTCTACTAAAAAATACAAAAATTAGCGGGCGTGGTGGCGCACACCTGCAGTCCCAGCTACTGGGGAGGCTGAGGCAGGAGAATTGCTTGAACCCGGGAGGCAGAGGTTGCAGTGAGCCAGGATAGTGCCACTGCACTCCAGCCTGGCACCTGGTGACAGAGCAAGACCCTGTCTCCAAAAAAAAAGAAGAAGAAATTCAGGCCAAGTGCAGTGGCTCACACCTTTAATCCCAGAACTTTGGGAGGATGAGGCAGGATGATTGCTTGAGCCCAGAAGTTCAAGACCAGCCTGGGCAACATGGTGAAACCCCATCTCTACAAAAAATGCAAAAATTAGCAGGTCATGGTGGCAAGTGCCTGTAATCCAAGCTACTTGGGAGGCTGAAGCAGGAGGATTGCTTGAACCCACGAGGCAGAGATTGTAGTAAGCTGAGAGTGCATCACTGCACTCCAGCCTCAGCAACGGAGCAAGACTCTGTCTCAAAAAAATGAAATAAAATAAATTCAGGCCAAGTGTGGTAGCCTACACCTATAATCTCAGCCCTTTGGGAGCCCAAGGTGGGCTTGAGTCTAGGAGTTCAAGACCAACCTGGGCAACATAAAAAGACCTCATCTCCACTAAAAATAATAATAAAATAATACACTGAGTATGATGGCATGTACCTATGGTGCCAGCTACTCAGGAGGCTGAGGTGGGAGGATCACTTGAGTCCAGGAGGTTGAGGCTGCAGCCGTGATTGTGCTACTACAGCCTAGGCAACAGAGCAAGACCCTGTCTCAAAAAAAAAATGCCTTCGCTGATGTATGTGAATATGTGAAAGTACCAAACAGGTAGCAAGAGCTCAACACATGCAGCCTCCTGGGACTTCTTGAGGCTCTGCAGACCCAAGGCGCCAGGAAAGCAGAGGAGACTCAGAAGCCAGGGCCTCCCGTAGGAAGTAGCCCCCAATTCCACCAGTTAGTCCCACAAGCTGGACCCTCCCTGATTCAGTCCTGATTGTCACAGAGAAGCGCGTTCCGTGATCGACTGTGTCCCCTCCCTCTGTCCTCTGTGCCTCTGTACTAAGTACCAGGAGGCCCTCGTCCTGTCCACACTCAGCCATCGCTTGGCCGGAGATAGACATGTAGCTCCTCTAATCTCTCCCTGCAGCTCAGCCACCTCACTCCCCTCACCCCTAACTCCATCCCTTGTTCCCCTAGCTCCTTAATCAAATTAAGGGAAAGAAGAGGATTTAGATAGGGTTGCTAAATATATTTCTGTTCAGGGGAGAGAGAAAAAGAGAAGAGTTTGGAGGAGGAGATAGAGTGTGAAATTCCTTAATGGAATGTGCTTTGAGAGCCTGCTTTCTCCAGAATAAGGCCTGCAATCACCTATCTGGATAGAGTTTTCTCTTTGGCAAAGTGCTTTCACATACATTATCTCATTAAGATATGGGCCGGGGTGGCAGAGTGCCCACTCCCCGGAAAGGTCTGCCGAGGCCACTGGGCCTCGTGAGCTGGCCTGACCCTGGTCTATATATTTCACAGGACATCCTGGCCCGAAAGGGGTGACTCGGCTTTCTGTGGAGCATGACACCAGCAGCCAGGCCACTCATGTCTGGAGGTCACAGTTTCCCTCTGTGTTCTCCCGGCAGCGGATTCCAGATCTTTTTTACAGTTTTACTTTTGAAAAAGCAGAAGAGTACTTATTTTAGAAATCTTTGAAAATGCACTAAAGAATAAAGGAGAGTCATTCATAATCGACAATTTAACTACTGGCAAAATTTGGGGCAAAACAATCTCTTTAAGTGTTTTTGAAATGCACCCATATCTTTATGCGTATGTGTACAGGTTGAAAAATGGGGTTACATGCACACACATTGTATCTGCTTTTCTATTTAACTTATTATTTTTGTGTTCCAGTTCATCAAAAATTCTTCTGAGGGCCGGGCGCGGTGGCTCAAGCCTGTAATCCCAGCACTTTGGGAGGCCGAGGCGGGTGGATCACGAGGTCAAGAGATCGAGACCATCCTGGTCAACATCGTGAAACCCCGTCTCTACTAAAAATACAAAAAATTAGCTGGGCATGGTGGTGCGTGCCTGTAATCCCAGCTACTCAGGAGGCTGAGGCAGGGGAATTGCCTGAACCCAGGAGGCGGAGGTTGCGGTGAGCCGAGATCGTGCCATTGCACTCCAGCCTGGGTAACGAGAGCGAAACTCCGTCTCAAAAAAAAAAAAAAAAAAAAAATTCTTCTGAAATGTTATTTTTAAATAGCATGAATTACAAGGGCCAGGCATGGTAGTTCACCCCTGTAATCCCAGCACTTTGAGAATCCAAGATGGGCAGACTTGAGCCCAGGAGTTTGAGACCAGCTGGCCAACATGGTGAAACCCCATCTCTACTAAAAATATAAAAATCAGTCGGCCAGGCCACTGACTCATGCCTGTAATCCCAGTACCTTGGGAGGCTGAGGCGGGTGGCTCACCTGAGGTCAGGAGTTCAAGACCAGCCTGAACAACATGGTGAAACCCCGTCTCTACTAAAAATACAAAAATCAGCCAGGTGTGATGGCATGTGCCTGTAATCCCAGTCACTCAGGAGGCTGAGGCAGGAGAATCGCTTGAATCCAGGAGGCAGAGGTTGCAGTGAGCCGAGATCATGCCACTGCACTCCAGCCTGGACAACAGAATGAGACTCTGTCTCAAAAAAATAAAAATAAAAAAAATAAAGAAGAAGAAGAAGAAAATAATTAGCTGGGTGTGGTGGCACACACCTTTAATTTCACCTACTTGGGAGACTGAGGCACAAGAATCACTTGAACCGGGGAGTTGGAGGTTGCAGTGAGCTGAAATCATGCCACTGCACTCCAGCCTGGGTGACGGAGTAAGACTCCATCTCAAAAAAAAAAAAAAGAAAAGAAAAAGCATGAACTGAGATTTTTTTCCTGATTGAAAATTATACATGTTTATTATTAAATAATTATTGCTCACATTTATCTAGTCTTTTTTTGTTGTTTTGAGTCAGGGTCAAGTGTAGCAGTATGATCACAGCTCATTGGAACCTCAACCTCCTGGGTTCAAGTAATCCTCCTGCCTCAGCCTCTCAAGTAGCTGAGACCACAGATACACACCATCACACCCAGATAATTTTTGTATTTTTTTTGCAGAGACAGGGTTTTGCCATGTAACTCCTGGCCTCAAGCAATCTGCCCACCTCAGCTTCCCAAAGTGCTAGGATTAGAGGCATGAACTTCCACGCCTGGCCTTATCTAGTGGTATAATAAACCAGGAACTCTCACATGTGATTCTCACAGCAACACTCCAAGATAGATCTCCTGGCTTCAAGTGACCTCCTGCCTCAGCCTCCCAAGTGCTGAGATTACAGGCGTGAGCCAGCACACCTGGCCCAATTACCCTCTTTTTTTTTTTGTTTTTTTAGACAATGTCTTGCTCTGTTGCCCAGGCTAAAGTGCAGTGGTGCAGTCACAGCTCACTGCAGCCTCAAGCTCCTGGGCTCAAGCAGTCTTCTCACCCTTAACCTCCTGAGTGGCTGGGACTACAGATGTGTACCACCATGCCCAGAAATCCGATTTTTTGTCAAGACAGAGTCTCACCATGTTGCCTAGGCTGGTCTCAAAATCCTGGGTTCAAGCAGTCCTTCTACCTTGGCCTCCCAAAATGCTAGGATTACAGGCTTGAACCACTGTGCCTGGCCCCAGTGACCATTTTTAATGACTGCATAATACTCTCCAGTATGGACTTACTGTGATGAACAGTTAAGGTTGTTGGACATTAAAGGTTTTCTTCTTTTTCTATGATCAGGAAATAATGAGGATCTTTGCATAAACCATCTTTGTTCACATCTCTTATCTCTTGTCATTTCTTTAGAATCTTTCCTAGAAGTGAAACTACTGAGTCATCCTTTTTAAAGTCTCATCACGTGTTATCAAGTGACTTTCCAGAAAGCCAGTATGTACCCCTACCAGCATGTGGAACAGGTGCTCACACCACCACGCCCAGCTAATTTTTTTTTTGTAGAGTTTCACCATCTTGGTCTGGCTGGTCTTGAACTTCTGACCTCAAGTGATCTACCCGCCTTGGCCTCCCAAAGTATTGGGATTACAGGCGTGAGCCACTGTTCCCAGCCTTGAGTTTCAGTCGGGACGCAGTTACTTTAGCGGTGCGTCATGAAGGGGAAGAATGTTTTCAGATTCAACATCTCCCACAGAACCTCAGTCTTAAGGAGGACTGTGTTCCTGGGTCCCTATTTTGGCCCCTCCTCCCTCCCTCTCACCCGTAACCTCACTGTGTGGCCCCTACAGAACTGCCCCACCTCAGAGGAAAGGTCAGAGATCAAGATTTCCCTTAAACGGAAGTTCAAATGTGCACTGTCAGGCTGTCCTGGAGATAGTACAGTTTTATTCAGGAAGTGCCAAGCCAAGCTAGCCGGCCCATGCCCTCTGCTTTCTCTTCTCAGGACACTTACATTCCTTTTTTTCTCATGGGAGGTGAGAGTGGGAACAGGGCCAGAAGAAGAAACTCGCTTTCCCATGAGCCCGTGGCAGAGGCAGCATGGCCTTCCCTGCTGAGCTTCTGACTGGGCTCCCCTGACTCAGAGGAGCCCTAAGGTCCTTGGAGCCAGCGAGAAATGCACTTTCATCTCCAGGAGGTTACACAATCGCCTTCGTGTGCCTAGAGCATCAGGAGGGCAGAATGTGCAGCCCCGCGCTGAGGAGAAGCAGGTGCTGGCTGCTTAGTCACTGTGCACTCACTGCTGGCCCGGCTGCCATCCGGATGGATGGTGCGCACTCCTTTGGGGTGGGGTTCCTGCCCCACTGCACTGCAGTTACCCGTCCTGCCAGCTGTTTCAGGAACACCTAACAGCTCCTTCCCAGGTTTACCATCAGCTTGCACCTCTCCCTGTCACTGGAGAACTTGGGACTCTCCCTTTTAGGGACTCTCTCTGAGGCCACACGCACCCCCATTTCCCTGCTTCCTCCACTTAGGATCTTTCTTTCTCTTGGATCTTTGGCCCACATACTGGACATTCAGTTCTGTCACCCAGGCTGGTGTGCAGGGGTGTGATCTCAGCTCACTGCAGCCTCTGCCTCTTGGGTTCAAGCTATTCTTGAGCCTCAGCCTCCCAAGCAGCTGGGATTACAGATGTGCCCCACCACATTCGGCTAATTTTTGTATTTTTAGCAGAGACAGGGTTTCACATTGTTGGCCAGGCTGGTCTTGAACTCCTGGCCTCAGGTGATCCACCCACCTCGGCCTCCTGCAGCGCTGGGATTACAGGCGTGAGCCACTTCGCCCGGCCTGGACGTTCCGTTCTATTAGCATCAGGTCTTCTCTGAATAGAAGTAAAGGGGACTTCAAATCCCTGCAGGCTGGGAAAATGGAGAAGGTGGAAGCCCAGCCTTGGGAATGGACGGAGAACCTTTCCTCAGCCCTTGGATGTGACTCCTGAGTGTCTTACAGCAGGATCATGTCTTCAACTCTGTCTTCTACTGAGTCCTCATTCAGAAGGCTCCCTTCTTTTCTTGTGGAGTGTCCCAGCCCAGGATGGGGTGGGTGTTCCATTCCATGAGCAGGTTGGCCTTGTGAAGGGACAGGAATGGTGTAGGGCCTCAGGAAGCTAAAGGTGGCCCTCCACTTCTGCTAACAGCGCTTCGGGGGCATCATGAACAAGTGTCCAAGGACATTTGCCAGGTAGAGAAGCAGCTAGGGTTAGAGACACAGAGATGTAGAAGCCCTTTTAGGGTCAGAGCGAGATAAAGGTGGGCAGCAGGCCATGTGAATGAGCACCCACAGTGCTGTTGAATTCAGAGGTGGGACTCCAACAGATCCGAGGCCCCCAGGAAGGCTTCACAGAGACAACTACTCAAGGTGGGCCTTGAAGGCAAGATGCAAGATGTAAGACATGAATGGTGTTCTCGCAGAAGCGGACATTTCCTCGGGGTGAGAAGCAGGCAACACCACAGAGGTGGGAAGGCAGCTGGTGCATTTAGGAATTGCCAGATCATTCTTGCTGCTGTGGAACACGTGTATAGGGTATGCACCAGGCAGGGTTCCACCAGAGAAACAAAACCAGTAGGAGACAGAGCCATGTGGCAAGAGATTTACTGCAAACAGTTGACTTAATGTGATTGTGGGGGCTGGCTAGGAAAATTTGAAATCCTTGGGGCAGGCTGTTAGGAAGGGCAGACTTGAAACTCAGCCAGGACCTGAAGCCACCGTCCGTAGGTGGGATTTCTTCTTTGAAAAAGCCTCAGCTCTGTTCTTAAAGTCACTCAACTGATTGGATCAGACCACCCGCCCCCCTGGCCAGAACATCTCAAATAAACTCATTAACTTAAAGTCAACTTATTATTTTTGTAGATAAGGTCTTGCTCTGTCACCTAGGCTAGAGTGCAGTGGCACAATCATGTCTCACTGCAGCTTCAATCTCCTGACCTCAAATGATCCTCCTACCTCAGCCTCCTAAGTAGCTGGGATTACAGATGCACACCACCACATCTGGCTAATTCTTGTATTTTTTGTAGAAATGGGGTTTCACCATGTTGCTCAAGTTGGTCTCCAACTCCTGGGCTCAAGCGATCTTCCTGCCTTGGCCTCCCAAAGAGCTGGGATTACAGGTGTGAAATCATGTGAGAAGATGGCACAGTGGGTGACTGTTGGAGATACGGGAGCTCGGTGTTCAGATAAAACTGAATTGAGAAAGGAAAAGACAAATTCTGTTTAAACTCTCAACCCTTCTGATTAACTAAGAGAAAGTCCCAGTTTGGTGCTGGGTTGATCTTTTAACATCTCCAAACTTGTTAACTCCCTTTTTAAGCAAAATGAGCAGAAGCTGGTAGTCACCAGTATTGGACAGTATTTATTAATAACATTTCATAATATTTATGCATTTATTTATTTACTTTCACAATTATTTTCTACACGTGGCAGGTAATCCTGGTGTTCTTTTTTCATAATTAAATATTTCCTTTTAAAATATATTTATGGCTGAGCATGGTGGCCCACACCTATAATCCCAGTACTTTGGGAGGCTGAAGTCATGAGTTCGAGACCAACCTCATCAACATGGCAAAACCCCGTCTCTGCTAAAAATACAAAAATTAACCAGACGTGGTGGTGCTCACCTGTAATTCCAGCTACTCGGGAGGCTGAGGCAGGAGAATTGCTTGAACCTGGGAGGTGGAGGTTGCAGTGAGCCAAGATTGTGCCATTGCCCTCCAGCCTGGGGACAGAGAGAGACTCTGTCTCAAAAAAAATATATATATATATAAAATAAAATATATTTACTTAGGTCAAGGCAGGGTGGCTCATGCCTGTAATCCCAGCACTTTGGGAGGCCAAGGAAGGAGGACCACTTGAGGCTAGGAGTTCAAGACCAGCCTAGGCAACATGGCAAGACCCTGTCTCTATGAAAAATTAGCAAAAATTAGCCAGGTGTGGTGATATGCATCTATAGTCCCAGCTACTTGGGAGGCTGAGGTGGGAGGATGGCTTGAGCTCTGGGGGTGGAGGCTACAGTGAGCCGTGATCACACTGCTGCACTCCAGCCTGAGCAACAAAGCAAGATCCAATCTCTCTCTCTCTCTCTCTCTATATATATATATATGTATATATAGATATATGTATATACGTGTGTGTGTGTGTGTAAGAGATGTGTGTATATATGTATGTATATATTTATATATATACATATTTATATATAATTACTTAAAATAGGTACTACTGGAAAGAAAAATCCTATGTAAATAACAGAAAAATAACACTTGGATATAGCCAAAATCATACGGCAGGGACACACAGAGAAACTGAAGCTTAGAAAGCCCAGTTACAGCCGTGAGGGATGGCATGAGGTGACTCAGAAATGCTCAGATTAACTGCTGAAGCCAGATAATGGTAAATAAGGGTTTATTATACTATTTTTCTCCACTTTTGTTATGTTTGAGGATTTCTATAATAAAGCTATTTTAAAAAATTAAGTTGGCGGGATATGTACAGGATAAACCAAAATGAGGGGAAACTAAGGGCAAAAAACACCGAATAAATTTGTCATGACCTTCCTGTGGAGTCAGATACTATTATTTGTTCCTGTTCCCAAATTATCCAACCGGGTGTCTTTTTGGTAGAGCCTTAGGCTCCAGAGAGGGAAATTAGGTTCATCATGAACCCCCTTTAGGGATGACACTTCATTTTTCCAAAGCTAATTCAAGATAGGTCAATTAATTGGTACAATTGATATAGGTTCCAGCCTGCTCATGTTTATTTTTTTCTTTTTGTGAGGCAGGCTCTCATTCTGTTGCCCAGGCTAGAGTGCAGTGGTTCAGCCATGACTCACTGCAACCTCGACCTCCTGGGCTCAAGCCATCCTCTCATCTCACCCTCCCAAGTGACTGGGACCACAGGCATGCACCACCACACTGACTGGGTGCTCGTATTTTTTGTATACTTGGGAGACTGAGGTGCAGGATCTCTTGAGTCTGGGAGGTGGAGGTTGCAATAAGCGAGATCATACCGCGACACTCCAGTCTGAATGACAGAGCAAGGCCCTGTCTCGAAAAAGAAGAAAAAAGAAAAAGACTGAAACTTTCTGGTCTTATGGGGCATAAAGAGGAAATCTAAGCAAGCATTCATCCTTCTGTGACTTGGGAATTGAATTCTGCGTGACTCGGGGCTTTTCCCTTTCAAAGCTCAGTGAGATCAAACCCTTAGAGCAGGTAGCCCTGAGGAGCAACAGCACTGAGAAGCTTCCACCAAAGGTTTAGATTCCATGCACTTGGGTCTCTGAGAGCCAGTTTTATCCCCTTCAGTGGCCTCAAGAACAGAATGACAGAATGAGGTTGATAGACTCCTTCTGACAGTTACATCTCCCTCCTTAGAAGAAACAGTAGGAAAATAACAAACAAGTAGCAATGCTTCCCAATTTTAGGAAGTGAAAAATAAAGGCCTGGCGCAGGTGGCTCACATCTGTAATCCCAGCACCTTGGGAAATTGAGGAAGGAGGATCGCTTAAGCCCAGGAATTCAAGACCTGCCTGGGTAACATAGTGAGACCCTGTCTCTACACAAAATTTTTTAAAATTAGCTGGGCATGGTGGCACATGCCTTTAGTCCCAGCTACTTGGGAGGCTGAGGTAAGAAGATCACTTGAGCCCAGGATGTCAAGGCTGCAGTGAGCTATAATTGCGCCACTGCACTCCAGCCTGGGTGACAGAGCAAGACCCTGTCTGAAAAAAAAGAAAAGAAAGTAAAAAATAACTGGGTATGCAATCTGAGATGCTTCCGCCCTGGGAACTTAGGTCGTGCACCTGAGCCCTACTTCACCTGGAGTCACCCTGGGAGGGCTGGCCAAGGGAGATGAACAGGGTGGAGCTGCCAGAGCCCGGGGCACCTAGTGTAGCTGGAGTTAAATTGCAGAATAGACAGCAACAGTGAAAGGTGGGCTTGCCAAACTGGCAGAGGGGCAGGGAGATCAAACTGATGGCCAAGGCAAGACAGTGCAGCAAAAGCAGTAGGTACTACTGTTGGTGGAAATGTAAAACGGTGCAGTCGCTGTGGAAAACAGTATGGAGGTTCCTCAACAAATGAAAACTAGAATTATCATATGACCCCCAAGCCCACTACTGGGTATATATCTAAAGGAAATGAAATCAGTATGTCGAAGAGATGTCTGTACTCCCGTGTTCATTGCAGAACTATTCAAGAGGTGCTGGGCGCTGTGGCTCACACTGTAATCCCAATATTTTGGGAGGCTGAAGTGGGAGGACCAGTTGAGCCCAGGAGTTTGAGACCAGCCTGGGCGATATGGTAAAACCCTGTCTCTACTAAGTATGTTTTTAAAAAATGGCCAGGCACAGAGGCTTACACCTGTAATCCCAGCAGTTTGGGAGGGCGAGGCGGGCAGATCACCTGAGGTCAGGAGTTCCAGACTAGCCTGGCCAACATGACGAAACCCCATCTCTACTAAAAATACAAAAATTAGCTGGGTGTGGTGGCACATGTCTGTAGTCCCAGCTGCTCAGGAGGCTGAGACAGGAGAATCGCTTTACCTGGGAGGCAGAGGTTGCGGTGAGCTGAGATCGAGCCATCGCACTCCAGCCTGGACGACAGCGTAAGACTCCATCTCAAAAAACATATATATACTATTCAGCCTTAAAGAAAGAAATCCTGTCATCTGCTAAAACATGGATAAACCTTAAGGACATTTGGCTAAGTGAAATAAGATAATCACAAAAGGACAAATACAGATAATGCATGATTTCACTTAGGTAAGGTATGTAAAGTAGTCAGACTCTTAGAAACAGTAGAATGGTGGTTGCCAGGGACCCAAGGGAGGGGGCAAAGGGGAGTGGTTCAGTGGAGATACAGTTTCAATTTTGCAAGATGGAAAATTTCCGGAGATCAGTTGCACAACGTGCGTATGGTTAACACTACTGTACTACTGTATACTTAAACATGGTTAAGACGGTACATTTTATGCTGTGTTTTTGACCACAAAAAAAAAAAAGGAGGTGAATCCAATTACACATGTGCCAAGGGCTGGGTGAGTAATGAATCTTGGGGTGGATGCCTATTTGTCGTGCAGGTGTACCCCGCGTGCGTGGCTTGGCAGGCTCCCCTGCCAGACCTCACCAGGCCACCTGGTCCACCCGGAACACATTCTCTGGAAATCCCAAAGCACCGTCTTCACACATATTGGCCATTTTCCATGATACTCCAAACTGAGTTTGTTCTTTTACGTTTGCAAATCCTAAGTTATGCACTTCAACTCTCCAATAATAATGACAAAATTAATAACTAGTATTTACTGAAAACTTCAAAGGAATTATATATGATGAGTAAGGCGAAAATTAACTATAGTCAAAACCCTTGAAAGTACCTTAAATTGCCAACAAAATACAATATACATGATTTAGTGCAAACAGCAGCCCCATACAGTAATTCCCAAGCAGCCTGGCCAACATGGCAAAAGCCATGTCTCTACTAAAAATGTAAAAATTAGCCTTGTGTGGTGGTGCACACCTGTAATCTCAGCTACTCAGGAGGCTGAGGCAGGAGAATCACTTGAACCGGGGAGATAGAGATTGCAGTGAGCAGAGATCTTGCTACTGCACTCCAGCCTGGGTGACAGAGTAAGACTCTGTCCCAAAAAAAAAAGTCTGACTATTAAGGCCAGGCATGGCGACTCACACCTATAATTCCAGCACTTTGAGAGGTCAAGGTGGGAGGATCACTTGAGCCCAAGAGTTCAAGACTAGCCTGGGCAACATAGAGAGACACCCCATCCCATTCTACAAAAAAATTTTAAAATTTAGCTGGGCATGGTGGTGTGCACCTGTGGTCCCAGCTACTCAGGAGGCTGAGGTGAGACAATCGTTTGAGCCCTGGAGGTGAAGGCTGCAGTGAGCCATGATCACAGCACTGTACTCCAGACTGGGCGACAGAGCAAGACCCTGTTTCAAAACAAAACAAAACAAAAAACTGACAATTGAGAAATGGTCATCAGCCAGTATCCCCACAGCGCTATGGCAGTGCCAGCCTTCACCATTTTCAATGGAGGAAGAACCTTCACAGTAGGAAAGAGGGCCGGGGACCTGATTATCATTCGAAAATAAATTCTCCACAGTGCAGAGCAGACAGGCAATTTACAGGTACTTGTAGTGTAAAATTTAGCAGCCGTAAAAGAAGCCTTATCCATTTTGGAAGCAGGGGAACAAAACAGAGCTGAGTCTTTTGGAGAAGAAAGAAAAAGTGAAATTTCACCTTTGATTTTATCTGGGAAACATTGTAAAATGGTTATAAGAGACTGCAGAGAGAAAGAATGAGAATTTCAGCTTTTTCTCTGTCCTTTTACTTGTTTATTTTAAATATATATGTAACTAGGCCGGTTGCAGTGGCTCACGCCTGTAATCCCAGCACTTTGGGAGGCCGAGGTGGGCGAATCACGAGGTCAAGAGATAGAGACCATCGTGGCCAACATGGTGAAATCCTGTCTCTACTAAAAATACAAAAATTAGCTATGCGTGTTGGCACACAGCTGTAGTCCCAGCTACTGAGGAGGCTGAGGCAGGAGAATCCCTTGAACCCAGGAGGTGGAGGTTGCAGTGAGCCAAGATGACACCACTGTACTCCAGCCTGGCAACAGAGCGAGACTCCATATCAAAAAAAAATATATATAGGCCAGGCGCAGTGGCTCACAACTGTAATCACAGCACTTTGGGAGGCTGAGATGGGTGAATCGCCTGAGGTCAGGAGTTCGAGACTAGCCTGACCAACAGTGAAACCCCATCTCCACGAAAAACAGAAATAATTAGCCTGCCATGGTGGCAGGCGCCTGTAATCCCAGCTACTCGGGAGGCTGAGGCAGGAGAATCACTTGAACCCGGGAGACAGAGATTGCAGTGAGCCAAGATCACACCATTGCACTCCAGCCTGGGCAACAAGAGCAAGACTCCATCTAAATAATAATAATAATATATGTAACTATAAAGCAACAAAAAAGAAGTCACTAGAATTACATGTATCTACACTTGTATTTTTAGCTTTTATGAATAAACCTTAAAAAAAAAAAGCCAGGTCTGGCATGGTGTCTCCTGCTTGTAATCCCAGTAGTTTGGGAGGTCAAGGCAGGTAGATCACTTGAGCCCAGGGGTTCAAGACTAGCCTGAGCAACCCATTGGAGAAACCCCATCTCTACAAAAAAATACAAAAATTAGCCAGGCATGGTGGCGCATGCCTGTAACCCCAGGTACTCAGGAGACTGAGGCAATTGCTTGAGCCTGACGGGCAGAGGTTGCAGTGAGCAGAGATTGTGCATGGGTGATAGAGCAAGACTCTGTCTCAAAATAAATAAATGAATAAATAAAAAATAAAATTATAAAAATGTGAGTAAAACAAAACAAGATACAGGATATGTATAATATTGGTGAGATTTGTGTAAACTATGAAAAATACCAAACAATACAGTTTGCAATTTTTTCTTTGTTTTGAGCCAGACTCTCGCCCTGTTGTTGCCCAGGCTGGAGTGCAGTGGTACCATCTCGGCTCGCTGCAAGCTCCACTTCCCAGGTTCAAGAGATTCTCCTGCATCAGCCTCCCGCGTAGCTGGGACTACAAGCACCTACCACCACACCCAGCAATTAAAAAGGGAGTCCAGTGGGGAGGGAAGGGAAAGGGCTTAGTGTATTAGAACCAGGCTCTAGGCTAATGAGACTCCTCAGAGAGGACTTTGTGCATGTTAAACAGGGGGTGTATTTTAACTTGTGATTTGCCCTGTTTTTCAAGCCACATGATTCAATATTATCACAGTCTTCAAAACAAAATTTTACACTAAATTTTGTATTTTTGGTAGAGATGGGGGTCTCACCACGTTGGCCAGGCTGGTCTCGAACTCCTGACCTCAGGTGATCCACCCACCTCAGCCTCCCAAAGTACTGGGATTACAGGCATGAGCCATCATGCCCAGCTCATAATTGTTCATGGATCTATATATCTATAGTAAAAAATACAAGAATATGCATGAGAATGATAAACCCCAACCCCAGGATAGAGGTTAACACTGGGAAAGAAGGGTCAAGAATGAGTTCGAGGAACATACAAGGAATTCCACTTTTATCAGTAATGTTGTATTTCTAAGTGGTGCATAGCTGAGTTTTTATTTTATTATTGTACTTTCTTCTGTGTCTGAAATGGTATGACTTCGTTTAAAAAAAAAAAAGGAAAAATTTGAAGCCTCTATATCTTCAATAATGTCTCTATATCTTCCATAATGTTAATGGATATGTTTGTTGCAGGATTAAACCAAAGGGTTTACGCTTTAGGAGGGCTGGGCCTTAAGATCAGCCTAAGATAAAGTTATATGCAACGTCTCTCTGCTAGTGCTACCAGGCATGTGCGAGGCACATCACATGCATAGTCTCTCATGTAACTCACATGAAAACTACATAAGGTAGATTCTATTATCCACTCTTTATAAATGAGGGACACAGATTAAATAACTTGCCTAAGAGCATACAGTACTACCTGGTCCCTGCAATTCTCTGAATTTGTCTCTCCACTTTTTCCAAAAGGTGATGTTTTGAAGACTGTGATAATATTGAATCATGTGGCTTGAAAAACAGGGCAAATCACAAGTTAAAATACACCCCCTGTTTAACATGCACCAAGTCCTCTCTGAGGAGTCTCATTAGCCTAGAGCCTGGTTCTAATGCACTAAGCCCCTTTTCCTTCCCTCCCCACTGGACTCCCTTTTTAATTGACATTTAATTGCCTGTGGTCAGATTTCCTCCAATCCCTGTGCCTCTGGGCCCCTGATCTTAGGGGACTGGGGAGCTAGACCTATATTTTCTTGGATTTCCACTGACTTCCCATTAAATTATCATCCCTGGGTACAGTGGACTCCGTGCATGCGTTGCTTTGTTTCACCTTTGAAGCGTACAGCTTTAATTGGGCAATCATAGTGCCTTTCTCCCATTATCATCAGCGGGTAAGTAATCAAACTCCCCATCTGACAACTTCGGTAAAATGAGGTCAGCAAGATGTGTTGTATTGACATGGCACCCAGCAAAGGAAAATGACTCTTGGTGGCTCACATTGTTGTGGGGCTTGTTTGCGTTGCCGTGCAGTTGTAATGGAAAATGAATAAAAATAAAAATCCCGGGGCCCTTTTTGGCCAGCACTTGGGAAGTTAATCCCACTATCCTGGCAGAATTCCAGCTCAGGTCACTGCATTCTGCTGGTGGAAGCCTCCTTGTGCAGCTTTCAGTGAAAGGGGAACTCTGCTCTGCCTCTTTTCCCAGCTCCATGTGCTACAAATTAAGCAGCTGTCCCTTCCCCACCCTGGCCAGGGCTGCATTTCAGTGACTCAGAATGACTCTCTCTCCCCTTGCCACTGCGGGGAGTAAGGACAGATCTGGGATCAGGAAATTAAACTGCTCAAGGACCAGCTAAGGAGATATTTGCTATAATCAAAATCTTCGTGTGTCTCTGAGAGCTTCTGCACAGTCAGAGATCACCGATTCTTAGCATTAAAAGGTTTTTCAGAAGTCATCTAGTTTCATTCCAAAACCCCATGCATATATTCCCTCTATTTGTTTAATAACATTTTATTATGCAAATGTAAAATGTTTCTATACCTGAAGTACTTAGAAATTTTATCACCCCTCCACCCCTATCTACTTTTTTTTTTTTTTTTTTTTTGAGATGGAGTCTTGCTCTATGACCCAGGCTGGAGTGCAGTGTTGCCATCTCAGCTCCACACCTACATATTTTGTTGCTTCTTTTCATTGTTTTACAGATTTTTTTTTTAATGTTTAACATTCTTTCCAATAGGAAACGTATTGCATTTCATGGTGTAAGAAATAGATCCAAGCTAATTCTTCTCCATACAAATAATCTTTTATTCCCAAAGATGTTTATTGAATAGCGATTTCTCTTTTTTTTTTTTTTTTTTTT
>NW_022436942.1:68410171-68410568 GCF_009761245.1 Sapajus apella
CCTTGGCCTCCCAAAGTGCTGGGATTACAGGCATGAGCCACTGCGCCTGGCCTTGAATAGTGATTTTTAATTTGTGTGACTTAACCTCTCTGAGAATCAGCTTTCAGTACCTGGAAAAATGGGAATGATAATGATACCTACCAGACAGGCTTGTCCTAAAGGTGCACTAAGACAACATGTGAAAAGGTCCCAGCACGTTGCATGCATGGCATATGCATGTCTATTCATTTTCATTTTCATTTTTTATTTTTTGAGACTGAGTCTCACTTTGTCACCCAGGCTGGAGTGCAGTGGAGTGATCTCAGCTCACTGCAACTTCTGCCTTTCAAGTTCAAGCGATTCTCCTACCTCAGCCACCAAGAGTAGCTAGGACTACAGGCATGTGCCACCACACCCA
>NW_022436942.1:68410968-68419670 GCF_009761245.1 Sapajus apella
TTTTACACATGTTCCATCCCGTAAAGGGTTCGCCACGAGGTTGTTGCAAAGGTTCAGCAGGAGAGCGAGCATGCAGGGTTAAGCATCGTGCTCTCACATAGGCAGTGAGCCGGCCACTGCTGTTGCCATTATTATTATAATTATCTTTGCCAATCGAATCGGTGAAAAATGATATCTCATCTTTGTTTTTAACCAATGTGTCTTTTTTTCGACTCCACAGGAAATTGAGCCCTTGAGGGGGAAATGAACCATCTTTCTTTCTTAAGCCACCTTTGTCAGAAACCTTCCTGTGCCCCTTGGGGAGGCAGGAAATGTCCAGGATCCCTGGTCCGCAGTCCCGTCCTCACAGGAGAGCCCCTGGGACTTAGAAATAACTCCAAGTCCACGTGGCTCTGGGCTTCCAAAGGCGAGTGCCAACCACAGAAGATAGAGAGGAGACGGGAGAGCGGTTTGGAACCTGCACAGGACGGTGTCGTCCCCGTGGGGAGGGGCAGGCAGAGAGGTGGGGGCCCTGGAGGCACAGTCCCATGCCATTAGGAGTGCTTGGAGATCCCAGGTGCTCCTGGGTGATATTAATGCAGCTATATGAATATTAATAGCATGGCTATTAATATTAATGACAATAATAAACAAGTGTGAGGATTATTTTTAAAGAGGGCTGCTGCTCCAGCTGTTGCCTCCCTTCGTTAATAAGCTGCTGAGGTTCTCAGCTGTCCTTTCCCCAGACCTCTGGCAAGACTCAGTGGCATCTTCATGACCTCTGTCTGGGTAGGGGCTGAGGCGAAAGAGCATTTCCAATGTTTTGGATGGAAGGAGAATCAATGCAGGAAACCCCGAGTTTCCATTCAAGGAGGTCTGGGCCATGTGAGCTCTGTCCAAGGAGCTCAGGGCACGGGGCAAGGGAGGGATGAATTGGCTTGTGTATGGGAGCCAGGTGTGAGGACACTACTTCTTTCCCTCGCGGGGCCTGAGGCCCCAGCGTCTGCATCCCTGGAGGAGGCTGGGCCAGGGAGGGGGCTTGCAAGGGACCAATCTCTTGCAAAGGTGGTGAGAGGAATTACCCTGCTAAAGTGGTCATGAATTATAGAAAGGAAGAGGGGGGAGGAAGACCCAGAATATCATATGTGTAAATAAAGCAGAGTGGCAGCCAGACATGAAAGCCAGCCACCAAGCCCTTGCACCCACAGAGCCCCTTCTCCTGTGGCCCCACCTCCCGCCAAGTATCACCGCAAGTCACTTCCAACCTCCTTCTTCAAAGGATCTGTTAATACGTCAATGACGAAACATCTAAAGGGGAAAAATATTTCTCTGTATAGTTGGAGATAATTGTCCCAGGAAAAAAAAACAACAAACCTTTAATTACAACTCACATGGAGAAAGCTTGATTTGTGGGCAGAGCCCAAATGCTGAGGAGCTGGATGTAAAATATTTGTAATATTTAGGGAACCTAGAGTTTTACATAAAAGTAAACAGCATTGCCTGAAGGCACAATTTCCAGCAACACAATAAAATGTGCAGTGAATTTATGGCGGCCATCCATTAGCTCTTACCAAGGCAACGTCGCCCCTATCTGTCGTCCATCATTATAATAGAGGGTTAATGCACCGAATTTACATAAAAAAGTCATATTGTCTGCATGAATTATTTACACTCGAAGCTGTTTTTACAGCTTGGTTTCAAGCTGGATTCTGGGAGAGATTCTGCCAGTAAATTACTCTGTGGAGACCTGGTTCTATAACTGTGCGCAGAGCCGGCAATGAAAAGAAAGGAAAATGGGCAGGCCCTGGCGGGTCGTTGGTGCCGACGCCTCTGGGGTGGGGGCTGGAGGCAGTGGTGGAGGCTTCTGGAGGTGGTTGGATGTTGCTGCAGATGGGTTTCTGCCTCTGGGCCTGTGGCTTCCCAGTTGCCGCCCAGCTGCCCGTGTGGCCAAAGCAAGTTTGGGCCCAGGGAACCACAGCAGTCCTCCAGAGGTGTCCGAGGGCTCTTGGTGACCGAAGTCTAAGGCCTGTTAGGGATCGGGGGATCCCTGCAGAGGGAGAGAAGCTGCCTCGGAGTGTTGGAGCAGGAGCCCAACTCAGCAGTGTGAGCAAGACCTATTATCCGCATTGTACAGATGGGAAGATGGAGGCCTCAAGAGGCACCAACTCAAGGGGCAGGAAGTCCATTCATCCCAGGTGGGCCTGGGGACTGTAGGAGGTACACGCACTTCAGACCTGGTGGGTGAGGGGGCTGGGGCGGAGCATCTTTGGCAGGACACGCAGAGAAAGAGGGTCCCTATGCCTCATATCTCAGCCCTGATTGTTTGCTGGGACCTTTAGTTGACGGATGGCAGTTTTAGTGGTTGGGCTGGTGTGGGATGCACTGATTTGTGCCGCTGGGTTCTTAAATCTCTTCAGGTGTGGAGCACTGGGGAGAACTGCTCACGCTTCCAGGTGATGTGGAGTTACAGGGAGCTGGTTGTGCAGTGGAAAGACCTGGGTTTTTATTTCTATTTATTTATTTATTTGTGAGACGGAGTCTCGCTCTGTCACCCAGGCTGGAGTGCAGTGATGCCATCTCAGCTCACTGCAACCTCCACCTCCTGGGTTCAAGCGATTCTCCTGCCTCAGCCTCCTGAGTAACTGGGATTACAGGCGTGTGCCATGATGCCAGGCCTTCAACGCCTGACCTCGTGATCCACCTGCCTTGGCCTCCCAAAGTGCTGGGATTACAGGCATGAGCCACTGCGCCTGGCCTTGAATAGTGATTTTTAATTTGTGTGACTTAACCTCTCTGAGAATCAGCTTTCAGTACCTGGAAAAATGGGAATGATAATGATACCTACCAGACAGGCTTGTCCTAAAGGTGCACTAAGACAACATGTGAAAAGGTCCCAGCACGTTGCATGCATGGCATATGCATGTCTATTCATTTTCATTTTCATTTTTTATTTTTTGAGACTGAGTCTCACTTTGTCACCCAGGCTGGAGTGCAGTGGAGTGATCTCAGCTCACTGCAACTTCTGCCTTTCAAGTTCAAGCGATTCTCCTACCTCAGCCACCAAGAGTAGCTAGGACTACAGGCAGGTGCCCCCACCCCGCGTTTCCTACCTTCCGCGAGTTCTGGTAGGCAGGAGAAACACTGGAACTCTGTCTTCCAGAGTTCAAGTGATTCTCCTGCCTCAGCCTCCAGAGTAGCTGGGATTACAGGCCCGTACCACCACACTCAGCTAATTTTTATATTTTTAGTACAGACAGTGTTCACCATGTTGACCAAGCTGGTCTCGAACTCCTGACCTCAGGTGATCTGCCCGCCTCAGCCTCCCAAAGTCCTGGGATTACAGGCATGAGCCACCCCACCCTGCCTCCTTTCTTGCTTTTTATCTGCATCAGCCTTTTTTTTTTTTTTTCTAGAACCCTTTTATGTGCCAATGAAATCAAGCCTTGCTGAAATGGTCCAATGGTTGTCTAGCCCTGGTTTTATATTGGGAGGCTACTAAGAAGAAAGGTTGTAGGAGGAGAGAAGGGTGAAGGTGCTTTCTGGAAGAGACCCATCCTAATGACACAAGCGCTGTGACTGCAGCCCCCTCTCTCCCCTCAGGTCAGAGAACCCTCTTAGAGGCTGTTCTGTGGTCTCAAAATGCTCCCCGCCCCCAAGTTGCCATGTCAGATGTTTGGGGGAAATCTGATTTCTGAGGACAAAGCTCTAGGTGTGGGTTGTTTTATTTTGGGGATGGGGTGGGGGTAGGAGTTGGCCATGGTTTGCTGCATTCCAGGAAGAGGGAGGACTGCTCTCCTCTGATGAGTCATGGAAGAGAAACGTCTAATGTTTGCAAACGGCTCTAGCCAAGCCTCTGCTTTCTTGGACTCTACCCATCCCCCATCCATGCAGATTGGACCCCCGTGAGAAGATGTAAATGTTAAAGTTGAAGGCCAGAGAGGCCATGGCTCTACCGACTGAGATGGGAAGCAGTTAAGAAAACAGGAACGGTTGTCCAGTACCTCTAGACTCCAGCTTGTGAGACACAGAGCCTTACAATGGGTGTATCTGTCTCCCAAATCAGGACATGCTCTGGGTGGTGCAGGAGGATCAGGTGAAAGAACTGGATTTTCACAGGGGCCCTGCCATCTGCAGAGGGCTTCCAATCAACACGGCATCTGCAGAGGGCTGAGAGATCAGAGAAGCCACAGTTGGAGAAGGAGCAGAGGGCATTGCAGAAAAGAAGGCCAGGGCTAGGGAGTCAGAGGAGGTCTTGCAAAAGACAGAAGCTGTGATCTGTTTCTTTCATGGGAAGATGAAGGATGATTGGGCTTGAGAGGGATGGAGCTGGTGGGGGTGTGCTGGGAGCCCACGGCTGCCTCAGTCTCAGCCTTAGCCAGACTGCTGGAGCCAGATGGGGTTCATGATGCATCCTCCCAGATGGAACGGATCAGGCATGTCAGACAAGCTTCTCTTAGGATACATGGTGTCCCCCTCCCTCCCCCTATTTGAAATCAGGAGCGAATCACAAGGTGACTTGGGAGGGCAGCCAACCTTCTGGGATCTTTTGTGAACTATCAGGTAACTACAGCAGGATCACAATAGGAGACCTAAACATGCCTCCACCACCAACCCCCCCCTTTTCTTTTCTATTGTGGGACATCAAGGGAGCAAGCTGGTCAGCTTGGGAACAAAGATCCTATTCTAGGAATTTGTCCACAGCAACCCTATCCACTGCATGCATTGTCCTTGGATTTCTGCCAGACTGAAACTCAACCTGCTTGGGGCTGCTACCACTACTGCGAGAGCGACACCCGGGCATCCAGTAGGGAAGGGAGAATCAGAACTCATCCTTCAGAATTAAAATTGCATTTAATCACTCTTCATTTTTCTACCAGGCTCAGGAGGCCATGCCACGTCTGCATTTTAAGTATTTCACTGTTTAAAGTCTATGCACCCTGGGGGGTGAGGAAGGAGGGCAATGGAGGAGGACTTTTGAAATCTTTCCACAAAAATCAAAGAACAACTCGACTGGAGGGAAAAATAGCTGCTCTATTTAAACTACATTATCCCATCAGGGAGCTATGGTTTTGAGAACCATTCCACAGTACTTTGTTTGGCACTGCTATATGGGTTTCTTTTCTTCCTTTTTTTTTTTTTCTAAGATGGCAACATTTTTTTTTTCTTTTTTTCAGAGCTGTGATTGCAAAGGAAGTAAAGGGCTTCACTAATTAATTTGGTAGATATTCACTGAGCATCTGCTATGTGCCTGGCACTACACTAGGCGCTGGGGGCACAAAATAAATAAGGAAGGACTCAAGGTCCTCATTGCAGATAATTATCAGGCATTTATTCAGGAAGTTTTGATTGCATGCCTTCTAAGTGGATATGATTCTGCTACAGGAAAGAAGTCCAGATCCAGACCCCAAGAAAGGGCTCTTGAATCTTTCGCAAGAAAGAATTCAGGGCGAGGCCATAGAGTAAAGTGAAAGCAAGTTTATTAGAAAAGTAAAGGAATAAGGAATGTCTGCTCCATAGACAGAGCAGTCCCAAGGGTTCTGGTTATTTCTTGATGAGATGCTAAACAAGGGGTGGATTATTCGTGGCTTCCCTTTTTAGACCATATAGGGTAACCTCCCAACATTGTCATGCCATTTGTAAACGGTCATGGCACTGGTGGGAGTGTAGCAGTGAGGACGACCAGAGGTCACTCTCATCGCCATCCTGGATTTGGTGGGTTTGGGTCACTTCTTTACTGCAGACTGTTTTATTAGCAAGTCTTTATGACCCATACCTTGTGCAGCTCTCCTATCTCATCCTGCGACCTAGAATGTCATAATCATCTGGGAATGCAGCCCAGTAGGTCTCAGCCTCATTTTATCCACCTCCTATTCAAGATGGAGTTGCTCTGGTTCACACGCCTCTGACAATTTCTATTCTCCTAGAGTTTATAAACTGGTGGAAGAGGAGAGACAATAAACAAGCGATTTAGGGTGATTAAGTGCCATGAAGGAAAGAGTTTTATTCATATGTGCATTTGCCCATTTGCTATTCATTCTGCCCAAAATGCTGCTCTTCTTGGCTCTAAATTTTCAAAGGGCTCTGTATTATTCCTGGCTCACTTCTCAGAGGGAGGTGACCACCCTACTGGCCCTCCTCCTGTCACTCTCACATGTGAGTCCATGACCCAGTCAAGTGGAGATGTCAAATTAGCAGCTGAGTATATGCGTAGTCAATAATATGTAGGCGGGCCGGGCACAGGGCTCATGCCTGTAATCCCAACACTTTGGGAGGCCAAAGCAGATAGATCATTTGAGGTCAGGCGTTCAAGACCAGCCTGGCCAACACAGTGAAACCCTGTCTCTACCAAAAAATACAAAAATTAGCCAGGTGTGGTGGTGCATGCCTGTAATCCCAGCTACTTGGGAGGCTGAGGCAGGAGAATTGCTTGAACCCGGGAGGCGGAGGTTGCAGTGAGCCAAGATTGTGCCCATCACTCCAGCCTGGGTGACAGAATGAGACCCTGTCTCAAGCAAACAAACCAACCCATTATGTAGGTGGAGTTTAGAGCGGTGGGATTGAGGGCAGGGAGCGGTGGCTCACGCCTGGAATCCCAACACTTTGGAAGGCTGAGGTGGGTGGATCACGAGGTCAAGAGATCAAGACCATCCTGGCCAATATGGTGAAACCCTGTCTCTACTAAAAAATACAAAAATTAGCTGGTTGTGATGGCTTGCCCCTGTAGTCCCAGCTACTCGGGAGGCTGAGGCAGGAGAATCACTTGAACTCAGGAGGCAGAGGTTGCAGTGATCGTGCCACTGCACTCCAGCATGATGACAGAGTGAGACTCTGCCTCAAAAAATAAATAAATGAATAATAAAGCAGTGGGACTAAGGAAAGATTATGGATAGGAAGACTGCCCCATCCTAAGCCCTGGGACACTCCAGGTTTAAAGTTAAGTAGAAAAGTCCAGACACAGTGGCTCACATCTGTAATCCCAGCACTTTGGGAGGCCGAGGTGGGAAGACTGCTTAAGCCCAGGAGTTCAAGACCAGTCTGGGCAACATGACAAGGTCCCCCATCTCTACAAAAAACAAAAAAATTTAGCAGGGTGTGGCAGCACTTTGAGAGGCTGAAGTGGGCGAATCACTTGACGTCAGAAGTTTGAGACCAGCTGGCCAACATAGTGAAATCCTGTCTCTACTAAAACTACAAAAATTAGCCAGTTGTGGTGGCGCATGCCTATAATCCCAGCTACTCATGAGGCTGAGGCGGGAGAATTACTTGAACCCAAGAGGTAGAGGTTGCAGTGAGGCAAGATCGTGCCACTGCACTCCAGCCTGGGTTACAGAGCAAGACCTTGTCTAAAACAAACAAACAAAAAGAAGGGCTGTTTGAGACTTCTAGCGTGCAGATGATGCTATCATGGAAGCAGCCTTGGCTATGTACCAAGTTGAGGTAGAATTTGAGCCTTCATCTTGAAGGGTGATAGAGGTTTACTAGGCAGATCCAAGCAGAAGGAACAGCCTGAGCACAGGTCCCAAGGAAGGGATAATGAGTCACTGTGTCAGCAGCTTGGAATTGGAGGAGAGGTTGTGGTGGATATATAGCAGAAGAAATTGCAAACTGCAATGGAAGAATGTAGGGCATCTCCAAACAGGGTTTTTAGTGTTCTGTGCTAGTTACTTCTTCTTCTTCTTTTTTTTTTTTTTTTTTAAAGCAGATTCTCACTCTCTGGCCCAGGTTGGAGTGCAGTGGCGCGATCTTGGCTCACTACAACCTCTGCCACCCGGGTTCAAGCAATTCTCCTGCCTAAGCCTCCCAGGCAGCTGGAATTACAGGTGCCTGCCACCACACTCAGCTAATTTTTGTAGTTTTATTAGAGACAGGGTTTCACCATGTTGGCCAGGCTCCTGACCTCGTGATCCACCCACCTTGGCCTTCCATTACAGGCGCGAGCCTCCGAGCCGGGCTGAGATCTTTGACTTTCCTCATGAAGTAACATTTGTTGTTAGGCACATCTAACATTTGCAGCCCTTTCTTCTGATAACAGCACCAGGATTTTCCTTTGGGGCTTTGTTTTCCAGCATGTGTGCCCTGAACTATCAGCATTAACATCAGGCAGGAACTCAGAAATGCAAATTCTTGGGTCCACCCCAGACCTACTGAATGAGAATTCTGGAGGTAGACCCCAACAAAAGGTGTTTTCAGAAGCCCTCCAGGTGAAGCTGAGGCAGGTGTGCGAAAACCACTGCTGTAGGGAACTACTTCTTCCCCCATCTCAGTCCGGGCAATTCAGATGGCACTGAGCGTAGTCTGCTTCCAGGGGTGTGCACAAATCGTGGAGAAAATCTTAGGTCTTTCTCTCCAGCTTAGTGCTCCAAAAGTACTAAACTGGAGAAACAGAAACTGGAGATGCTTGAACCATGTCTGCTACCACCTTGAGAGAGGCTGCCTGAGAGTAAAAAAGCAAAGGAAAAGCTGGGCGCGGTGGTTCACACCTAAAATCCCAGCACTTTGGGAGGCCAAGGCAAGCGGATCACCTGAGGTCAGGAGTTCAAGATCAGCCTAGCCAACATGGTGAAAGCCCGTCTCTACTAAAAATACAAAAATTAGCTATAATCCCAGGTGCTCAGGAGGCTGAGGCAGGAGAATCGCTTGAACCCGGGAGGTGGAGGTTGCAGTGAGCCAAGATAGTAGTGCCACTGCACTCCAGCCTGGGCAACAGAGCAAGACTCTGTCTC
>NW_022436942.1:68419770-68534874 GCF_009761245.1 Sapajus apella
GCTCACCGCAACCTCCGCCTCCTGGGTTCAGGCAATTCTCCTGCCTCAGCCTCCTGAGTAGCTGGGATTACAGGCACGCACCACCATGCCCAGCTAATTTTTTGTATTTTTAGTAGAGACGGGGTTTCACCATGTTGACCAGGATGGTCTCGATCTCTTGACCTCGTGATCCACCCGCCTCGGCCTCCCAAAATGCTGGGATTACAGGCTTGAGCCACCGCGCCCGGCCTACAAGTCCCTTTTTTATAAGCATAAGATAGTGAGTTGGATTTTTGACACTCAGCCATCTAAAGAATGCTTAAAATCATGCAGTGTAGAGGGAGGGCAGATTCTGGAAAAGACAGTCTGTTAAGTTTGACAAATTCTCAGATATTAAAATTATAGTTCTTGGGCATATAGAAAAAGTGGTGGTCACTAGGTGCTGGGGTGTGTTCAGTAACACAAGCCATACCAAAGTGGATGCATTACTGTGAAAAGAGCACTAGAGTGTGGATTTGGAGCCTGTTATGGACAATGTCTCTGCATCTTCCTCTCATTTTTTTTTTTTTTTTTGAGACGGCTCTGTCGCCCAGGATAGAGTACAGTGGCACAATCTTGGCTCAGTGCAACCTCCGCCTCCTGGGTTGAAGCAATTCTCCCTGTCTCAGCCTCTTGAGTATCTGGGATTACAGGCACCCATCACGACGCCTAGCTAATTTTTGTATTTTTAGTAGAGACGGGGTTTCGCCATATTGGCCGGGCTGGTCTCAAATGCCTGACCTCAGGTGATCCTCCCGCCTTGGCCTCCCAAAGTGCTGGGATTACAGGCATGAGCCACCATGCTCAGCCAGTCCTCCCATTAACTTCTTATGGACAAAATAGAGAAAAGCAATGGTAGACTAATGTCTGCATAATCATCTTAAGTGACTTTATATGACAAATAATTTAAATAGTGCAGGCAGTTCTGAGCACCTGGATCAAGAGATGACAGATGTGACTAAAGAATGGCTTTAGTTCTTATCGGTGTCTCAGCATAAGCATCTGACTGTACCAGTTCAGATTTTGGTACATAAATGGGTGTTTTCATATAACATGGCCCTTAGATCAAGCTGACTACCTCAGGCACTCAACCAAAAAAAGAATGATCTGTTCCAACACTGTATAATAAAGTATAGAAGAAAGGAGGCAGGGAGTGCCTTATAAGATTTTCACTTTACTCAATTTGGACACTGTAGTCAAGTTTATTTATTTATTTATTTATTTTTGAGATGGAGCCTCGCTCTGTTGCCCTGGGGAATACAGTGGTGTAATCTCAGCTCACTGCAACCTCTGCTTCCTGGGTTCAAGCAGCTTGCCTCAGCCTCCCAAGTAGCTGCTATTACAGTGCGTGCCACCATGCCCGGCTGATTTTTGTATTTTTAGCAGAGATGGGGCTTCACCACGTTGGCCAGGCTAGTCTCGAACTCCTGACCTCCAGTGATCCACCTGCCTTGGTCTCCCAAAGTGTTGGGATTACAGGCGTGAGCTACCACACCCAGCCTCATCCCCCGACTTTTATATTCAGTACTGGGTGCCTCTAGAACTGGATGACAAAGTTGCTGAGGGATTACAGACTCACAATCTAGGAAGAAGCTGGGAAGAGACTTTTAACACAATAGATAGCTTGAAATACTCAAAGGGGTCTCACACCAAAGAGGGATTAAACTCGTTCGGAATGGTTCCAGAGAGCAAAACAAGATTCAATGTATAGATGAAATTAGCCAATAGGAAGTGGATTCAACCCAGAATGAGACTGCTTTAATGATCAGAGCTGTCCAAATACAGAATGGACTGCCTTTTGGAATCTCCATCACTTTACACAGGGCTGTAGAGCTTTGGGAAGTTGTCTGGGGCCTCTTTTACAAGGCACTCCTTTCCACTGGCCATTTCTGTCTAACTTGCTTTTTAAACCAGCCTGCCTTTTAGCAGCTAATGTCCTCTTTTCTTAATGCCTTTGAAGTTCTTTGATCAAATCATCCATCTTTCTGAATCACAGTTTCTGTTTTCTCTCTCTGTCCTCAATTGATTGAATGTGCCTACAATTCTTGCTGAAAAATAGGGTATTTCTAAAACCTATTCTTACTTTTTAAAACCCTTGTTAACAAGAAGCAAGTATAACACGATGCATAAAATAAATTAAGCACAAGTTTATTTCTACATCAGAGAAACTAGATATTTCTGCCTTTGGGAAGCTGCGTTTCTGATAAATTTTGGCAACCCATCAACAACAGCTTTCAGAGACACCAGCAGGTTGAGGAACCAAGAGCATAATTGTTATGATGATGTCTACGGGGGCCAGTTCTGGGCTTAAAAATCACACTGTTTCTTTCAGCTTAAGGGAGAATTTCAGCCTCCAGTAAATAGAAAGCTTGCAGAGAACAGTGTAGGAGGGCAATGGCAATGTGCTAACACTGCCAATGTGAACTTGAACCTTCCTCTTTTCTGAGAAACCTATAATGCTGTCTAGCTTTATTTTTGTCTGTTTTAAACTGACTACACTTCACAGCCATTCTCATGAAGTAAGTAGTTCAGAGAGGCCTTCTAGTTTATTTCACAAATTGGAAATCAATAAACTTGAGTTCACTGAAAATTTGCTGAGGCCCTCCTATGGGGGACGCCCTTTGCAAGTCGCTTATGGGCTAGGGATGTTGGGACTCATTCATTCAAACAGCAGGCATTTAATAAATGAGGAGCATAGACGAGGGACTGTTCTTTGTACTGAGGATGGACAAGATGTACAAGGCCCTGTTCTTATAGAGCTTCTGTCTTAGAGCTCCATGAGACCCTAGGAGACGGGCAGTTAACAGCTAAGCCAAAATACAATGCCACAAGTAAGCACTGTGAAGAAAATAAAACTGGCCAGGCATGGTGGCTCATGCCTGTAATTCCAGCACTTTGGGAGGCTGAGGCGGGTGGATCACCTGAGATCAGGAGTTTGAGACCAGCCTGGCCAATATGGTGAAACCCTGTCTCTACTAAAAATACAAAAATTAGCCGGGCATCGTGGTGCACACTCGTAATCCCAGCTACTCGGGAGGCTGAAGCATGAAAACTGCTTGAATCCAGGAGTCCAAGGTTGCAGTGAGCCGGGATTGCACTGCTGTCCTCCAGCAAGGGTGATGGAGTGAGACTCTGTCTCAAAGAATAAAAAAGAAAACTGAAAAAATGTGATGAAAGGTGAACTGTGGAGAGTAGCCACTTTATTTTTTTAATTTCTTTTTTTCGAGACAGGGTCTCACTCTGTTGCCCAGGCTGGAGTGGAGTGGCGTGATCACAGATCACTGCAGCCTTGGCCTCCCGTGTCCAAGCAATCCTCCCTCCTTAGCCTCCTGAGTAGCTGGGACTAAAGGTGCAGGCCACCATGCCCAGCTAATTTTTTTTTTGAGACGGAGTTTCACTCTTGTTACCCAGGCTGGAGTGCAATGGCGCGATCTCGGCTCACCGCAACCTCCGTCTCCTGGGTTCAGGCAATTCTCCTGCCTCAATCTCCTGAGTAGCTGGGATTACAGGCACGCGCCACCATGCCCAGCTAATTTTTTGTAGTTTTTTTTTTAGTAGAGACGGGGTTTCACCATGTTGACCAGGATGGTCTTGATCTCTTGACCTCGTGATCCACCCGCCTCGGCCTCCCAAAGTGCTGGGATTACAGGCGTGAGCCACCGCGCCCGGCCCTTTTTTTTTTTTTTTAATTTTAGTAGCGATGGAGTCTCGCTATATTGGCCAGGCCAGCCTTAAACTCCTGGGCTCAAGGAATCCTCCCGCCTCAGCCTCCCAAAGTGTCATTACAGACATGAGCCACTGTGCCTGGGTAGCCACTTTAGACAGTCAGCAAAGACATCTCTGAGGAGTGGACATGGAAGCTGCGATCTGAATGGAAAGAGAACAACACAGGTGAAGGTCTGTGAGAAGAACATTCCATACAAAGGCTGAGGTCAGGAACTACTCCAGAAGCTCATAATTGCACCGGAGGCGCTTACAACCCCAAGCAGTGACAGTGGCACAGAATATTCAACATCAAATGCCTAAGATAATTTCCAGGCTGAGAAAGGCAAACCACCCTTCTGCCTGCCTGCAGTGCTTCCATCGTCCTGAAAGAGAGAGATGAAGTAAGGGAGAAGAATTGGTAGGAAATGGTGTAGAGCTGGTCTCAGAGGCAAGAACAGCCAGTCCTCCATGACCACGCCCCCACCATGCATTCACGTGTCCCTCCTGAAGAGGCTCTGATCCTGTGACCTAACCAGTTTCCACCTTGCTTCTCTCAGTGCGTTGCCATACAGTAGAATTTTTTGTTTGTTTTGTGTAGGGTTTTGTTGGTTCTTTTCCAAGTATCAATCAAAACTACATGCCAACCTCCACTCCTTGGAAATAATTAAATGACATGACGTGTCTGATTTTTTTCAGCTGGGTGATGCACTGTGATTTGCATCTGTTGAAGGAATTTATCTTAAGTCCTGAAGCCCAGCCACTTCAGACAACTAAGGTGATTTTTCTGCTCTGGTTTTGCTCATCTGGTTGGTGCATTATTGCTAAACACAAGAGTGGACCAAATGCTTCATTCTGCAACCTACTCCCTGAAGAAAGCTGCTCTTCTTTGTGAAGCGAATATGTTCATGTTTTGTTCATGAATTCCATGCAATTTCCCATCCCCTTGTTATCTCGCTTCTTTATGTTGGCAAAATTATCTTTATCTTGCTGTGACCTGTGCTTTGTACAACCCACCCGAGCAGAGCAAATCATCTGTGGCTTAACAGCAGATTTTGGATTCAAGTCCCCTTTTCTCCTCTCGGGGAAGTCAGTCTACCAATCGGCCTTCATCTGAAAGCCACAGCGAAGCACCTCCTAGCCCAAGTCTAGCTGCTGTGTGGCCGCTCCAGCGGCGTGACCTGTGACTTCCATGCAGACACCTATCAAGCGCTGCATGAGCTAATAATAATAAAATCAACTCTCCTCCCTCCCCTGCGAGGGGGGTTTCCTCGTCAGGGCCCAGAATCCGCTGGGGAAGAATCGGGGTTGGCGTGCGAAGGAGCCGGCGGCGGGGGTGTGGGATGCGGTGTTCCCGAGGCGACAGATGAAGGATTTGGGCTGTGTGGGAAGGGAATTGCGGAATTACTCCCCTTGGTTCCTGAGGGGGGCTCTGAAGGAGACAGATTAGGATGCAGAGCGCAACCCGGGCGACCGAGGGCGAGGAGGCGAGCCAAGGACACCAGCCAGAGCGCGCTTCGAGGACGCCCCTTGTGGACCGCGCTCCCAGCTCTTCGGAGTCGCCTTCCATCCTCCCACCGGCCACGGGGCAGCGAGTGCAGGGAACCCACTGTGAGCGTCCCACCCTGCGTCTGCAGGTGGACGAGCCCAAGAGCCGCACACGCCGAGGAGGGTCCCTGGTTTCCCCTGCACCAGCCCCAGGGCCGCGGCGTGCGCGGCCTCGATCCGGGTTCCTAGAGGCGGTGCGCGGGAGGGGGCGGGGCCAGCGCGGCGGCGTGGGCGCCAGGCGCGCGGGAGGAGGGAGCCGGGGGAAGGGGGCGGGGCCGCGCCGCCCGCGCCGCGCTGGGCGCTCTCGGCCAATGAGCGGCGTCCACATGCCGCGGCGGCGGCGAGAGGGGAGGCAGCGGCCGATAAATGCTATTAGAGCAGCCGCCGCTGAGCCGTCCCCGACGCCACCTCCTTCTCCTCCGCCGCATTTTCCTCCGCCGCTGTCGGGTGTGCGGGGCTGAGAGACCCGGGCGATCTTGCCGCGCACCGCCCCGCCTGCTCGCCTCCTTCGCCGCGTTCCGCCCTCTAGGGTCGGCCGGGCGCCCCCTCCTCCAGCCCGGGCGGGGCCTCTGATCGCCTTTAGAGAGCGGGGAGGGGGCTCGGGGGCCGCGGCCTGCGCTCCCGGCAGGCGGCTGAGGGCGAGGGAGGCCCTCCCTTCTGGCAAGAGGAGGGAGGGTCAGGAGCCCCCCACCCGCGGCGGAGCCTCGGGTCGCGTGAGGGGCGGTTGTCTGGGGGAGGGGGCGCGAGGTGATTCAGCGCCCGGCTAGGCGGAAGCGGCCGCAGGAGGAGGAGGGGAGCGCCCGTCTGCGCCTGGGCTCCCCGGGTGGCACGAGCCCGCGGCCCGAGTGCGAGGCGGAGGCGAGGAGGCCGCGGGGACGAGAGGCGAGGCCGGCCGGGCCCCAGAAGCCATGGAGAACGCGCACACAAAGACAGTGGAGGAGGTGCTGGGCCACTTCGGTGTCAACGAGAGCACGGGGCTGAGCCTGGAGCAGGTCAAGAAGCTCAAAGAGAGATGGGGCTCCAACGGTAGGTGCCCGGTGCCTGGCGCTCGGCTGCAGGGGCCCGGCGCGGGCCAGAGAGCCAGAGAAGATGGCTGACCGGGCTCCACCTCATGGGCTTCGGCTCCGCGCCCGCCGACGGCTGCGGACGGAGGGTCGGGGCCGCACGCCCGCCCCGCGGCGGGGAGACGGGCTGCGGGCCTCGCCTTGCCTCGCCTCGCCTCCTATCGACCTCCTCACGTCTCGGGCCCTTGACCTTCCCGGCGCGCATGGCTCGGCGGCTTCTCTCCAGCAGCAGCCGGGCCGGGTGGAGGGAGGAACGAGGCTCCTGCAGCTAGGTTGAGCCGGGCGAGACGTTTTCTCGTCCCCTGCCGATTTATGAGGCGTCGAGATCGTTGGGAAAGCCTCTGACCGTTCTTGTCTTACTCAAAGTTACACATCTGGCAGAAGTGATGACATCGCTGAAACCACTCCGGTTCAGGAGCCCTAAGTGATTTCACGCTTCGGGGTAGACCTCAGGCCATTGATTACAAAGAGTGCCTGCTTCCTTGAGATACTCTCGTTGTATGCTTTCTGCCAAAAAAAAAAAAAAAAAAAAAATCGGTTATTCCTATAGCTAGGTCTATTTTTTTAAAAATATTGATGCTTAGAATTATAGCGGTTCTTTTTAGAAAGACGGAGTACTAAAATGTCTCTCTTTTTTTAATCTCCCTCTTGACACATTGCCTGGCGAATTTCTACATTCTGCAGAGTTACCGGCTGAAGAAGGTAATCTTAACATGTTTTTTTTTTCTCTGTTGGTGTGCTGATGGTACGATGACAATTACAACACGTGTTTTTTCTAACAGGAAAAACCTTGCTGGAACTTGTGATTGAGCAGTTTGAAGACTTGCTAGTTAGGATTTTATTACTGGCAGCATGTATATCTTTTGTAAGTATAAAAAATATACATTTTATTTCCCCCCTAAAGAAAGTATTCCATAGATAAATCAGAAAACAAATGATGTTCATTGAGTGAAAACATATTAGAAGATACAATCTGTGTCTCCATGTTTAAAAACAATCTGGGTATTTTTAAATTACAATACTTGAAGCCATTGGTATTCAGATAATAAATACTTGACATTTACAGTGCAGTTAGGAATTGCCCCAGAGTGTGGCATGGTCTTATAAATTCTTGTGGTTTATCAGCTTTTAGTATCAAAAAGTTCTTCATTGGGAAGCCTTTTCTGTTTGGGGTTCTTCCATTGTTATCGTGTTGTAAGATCATACTAAGATGATGTTTGACTCTTTGTAGTCTGTAAATAGAACTTACAGAAGGAATATTCCAGTTGCTTTCCCTTCCTGGTAATGGCAAGGTGACAGTTGTTCCTGACGATGACGGCTGTGATGGCACCATTGTTGACCAAATTTGGTCACTGACCTTTAGGGTGGTATATTTATCTAAATTGGACCCCTGTCTTAAGTGATTCTTAGGTTGAGAGAACAAGGTTTAGTATAGTTGGTTCTAGATCTTAAAGGAAAAATAACCAGCATGGTGTTTTTTCGTGTGTGCTTACCCACTTGAGTTCTATATGGTTGCTAAGAAACTAGTGAAATGCAAAGAACTACAGCAGGAAAAAGGTGTTGGGGTGGCAAGTATATTTCTAGGTTATTAACTTTTTTTTAATGTTTGGTATTAATTTTTTGTTGCATTTTTCTTTCTTGGGCTGTAGACTGGTAGTTTTCCTAAAAATTATCATGAATAGGACACAGATGTTCCTAATCCTAACAGCATGAGATGCCTTTTATTATTAAATTACAGTAATCTTGCAAACACTATGATGAGAAGTGAAATTTGCCCAGTGCAATACTTCTTTCTAGTTGAGACAAAATGGACAAGACTTCACGGTTTTATTTTTGTACATATACGTATGCGTGTCCCAGGGGTCAGCCTCAGTCTTTATAACAACCATACCATAGGGGGCTATTTTGAGAATGAAATAAAGCAGTGGGCATTTATTTGGTTCCAATGAGGGAAAGATTAATTTTATACCCAATCTTTTAAGTAGATAGTGGTGGCAGGAAATAAATTTTTGGAATAATTTTTACATAAATCCTGCCATGAAACTTTATTATGCCATATTAGCCAAGTGGTGTGTAGCCGTTAAGAATTCAGTCCCCAAGAACCTTTTTTGTGGTTTTCATTGATTAAAATCGGCACTTACATAGCAACCATTCAGCATTGAGTCGATCGCTGACAGTGTATCTCTGACATATCTGTTTTTCCTTGATGGATTAAAAAATTTTTCCCCAGAAAGTAGATGCAGTTTTACCAATTCAGGGAAATGAGTAGAGCTGTCTGATTAACTATAGTTTGTCAATACATTGTCATGGGGCAAAATAAATGACATATTTGGAGGTAGTGTAAGATTTGTATTTAACTAGGTACATAATTCTGAAATAGTCTTAGCGTTGGCAGTTAAATACTGGAGTCTGATAAGGTCATTGGGAACTTCTTAGAAGTTAATCAGCTGATGTATACAAGCCAGAAGTAAAATATGTTTTTACTGAATTCTGTGTGTTACGAGTTGAAGCATTGTGGGAAACCATGGCACTGGTGTTACTATTGGGGTTCTATAGGGTCTCTTTTTTGAGTGGCCAGTTTGAGTGACTTTATATTAGCATTTTAAATTAATGTGTGTGAGTTTTGTTTTTGTTTACTTTGAAGTAGAGGCTTATAGTTTGTAGGCATTTCAAACAGGTTTTTAAATAAATGCTTTAATTTTTTTTATACGGTAGGACCTTGGCTTTTGGGAGCATTATAGAGCTATATTTTGGAGTTGAAATTTGAGTTCCTTTTTGGTAACTACCTGCAGTTATTACTTAGGAAACGAACTATGCTACCTTTTCATTTTATGAGTTGGTAAATAGCAAGAGAAAAGTGTTTAGGGAGTACTTCTAAAGAATTAATTTGCTCCAAGCCTGTAATCCCAGCACTTTGGGAGGCCAAGGCGGGTGGATCACGAGGCCAAGAGATCGAGACCATCCTGGTCAACATGGTGAAACCCCGTCTCTACTAAAAATACAAAAAATTAGCTGGGCGTGGTGGTGCGTGCCTGTAATCCCAGCTACTCAGGAGGCTGAGGCAGGAGAATTGCCTGAACCCAGGAGGTGGAGGTTGCGGTGAGCCGAGATCCTGCCATTGCACTCCAGCCTGGGTAACATGAGTGAAAATCCGTCTCTCATATAAAAAAAAAAAAAAAAGAATTAATTTGCTTTGGTTTGTTTGATCAAGGAATTGCAGTTGTAAGACCTGTTGTGTTGATTTTCTTCATGTGGGGTTGGTACTGCCACTGCATGTCATTCCTCCTGTCTTTATCTTTTAAAAGAAAGAGTGCTGATTCTTTTTTGTTTGTCAGCCTGTTTATTGCTGTTGACTTAACAGAAAAAAACATGGTAGAATATTCAGCTTTTTTTGGAGAAGTGACTAGGCAGTTCTTATATACATCATGCATCATTAAGTCATGCTCAAATTAAAAAGAATATTAGTGATTTATTTCAAATATGTAAGTAGTAAACTGTTAATTATAATTCATATTTTGCTGTAGATATAATAAGAAGCTGCATTAATGTTTTATGCTTGTGACCTGTAGGGATCAAGTTTAATTTGTAGTATTTGCCAAAGTTTTTTTTTTTTTTTTTTTTGAAAAGATCACTTGGATTGAAAGACGTAAGCTTCATCTCCCAGTGCATGTGAACATTGGAAATTGCTTAATTTGACATTCAAGACCCCCCTCTATCAATCACTTTATCTTTCCATTCTCTTCTTGGTTACCAACTTTGCTGTAAGTGTGACAGACACATCATATGGTTGCGTAACTGGAATGCCTGCCCTTTCCTCTCTTTCACTGCTTCATTAAGATATTTATTGAGTACCTGTCACAGATACTGGGGATACAGTAGTGAACAAAACAGACAAAGACCCCTACCTGGAGAATAATACTGTTGAGAAAAATAAAGCAAGGGGGCTCAGATATCAGAGTATGTGAAAGGGGGGTACAGTTTTCAAATTGGGTGATCAGGAAAGTCCTTGAGGAAGGTGACCTTTGAGAAAAAGACCCGAGGAGGTGGGCATTAGGGCCATGTTGGTCTCATTCCCATCTGTTTAAATCATAAAGTAATAATTAATATGGTAATAATTTGCATAGGTTTCTCTACCTTCCTTCCACCCTCATTTCCCATGTCAGCTACTTAGATTGACCCTAAAATGCTAGTAAAACTTTCCAGACTATAGCAGTTCTCAACCTTTGGTGTCTGTCTTCTTACTAGACCCCCTTGAAAAGCATTCCTTATTTTCCTTAGAGTTAGTGTGCCTTTTTTTTTTTTTTTTTTTAATTTTTTTTTATTTTATTTTATTTTTTTTATTTTTGTAGGTAGAGTCTCGCTCTGGTTGCCCAGGCTGGAGTGCAGTGCTACCATCTCAGCCCACTGCAACCACCTCCACCTCCTGGGTTCAAGCGATTCTCCTGCCTTAGCCTCTGAGTAGCTGGGATTTCAGGTGCCCGCCATCATGCCCAGCTAATTTTTGTACTTTTAGTAGAGACAGGGTTTTGTCATGTTGGCCAGGCTGGTCTCAAACTTCTGACCTCAGGTGATCTGCTGCCTTGGCCTTCAGAAGTGCTGAGATGACAGGCATGAGCCACCATGCCCGGCCTGAGTTAGTGCTTTTGATGTCACAAATATTTGGGTGAGTTTGTTTCAGTAGAATTTTCTGAAAATACATGAGATCTTTTTACTGTGATACCTCAGAAGAGAAACAAAGTATTTGAAATTGCATTTGTAGTCATTTTAATTTTCTTCTGTAACTATTTTAATTTTTGATTTTAAAAATGTGATAAAGGCAAATTGCTGATTAGTTTAGAGCTTTTCTTAAAATAATGGTATGAAAGGTAAATTTAATAGAGTACTTTTTTTTTTTTTTTTTTTGAGACAGAGTCTCACTCTGTCGCCATGCGCCAGACTGGAGTGCAATGGTGACATCTCTGCTCACTGCAACCTCCACCTCCCGGATTCAAGCAATTCACCTGCCTCAACCTCTTGAGTAGCTGGGACTATAGGCGCACACCACCACATCCAGCTAATTTTTTTTTATATTTTTAATGGAGACGGAGTTTCACCATGTTGGCCAGGATAGTCTCAATCTCTTGACCTCGTGATCCACCTGCCTTGGCCTCCCAAAGTGCTGGGATTACAGGCGTGAGCCACCGCGCCTGGCCTAGAGTACTTTTTAAAAAGAAGATTGTTTTCTCACGCCTGAAAAAATTAAATGTTTTTACATAGCTTTATGTCTGGATCAGAAGAAAATGAGTTCTAATTCATGCTCTTTTTTTCCATTTTACTAATCGTTGAAAGAATTGTTTCCTCTCTCAAAATTATCGTAACATTTATTGGTAATACTTTATATCATTCTGGAAAAGTGTTTAATTTCCATTTCCTCTTTTAAAAAAAAATCTAGATGTGGTTTCTTCATTTATTGAGCAATTGTTTGAGGGCCCAAAGGCACAGTGTGAGTTTCTGATAGTATAAGGAGCAAAATGTGCTTATGATCTTTTTAAGCACTTTGTTTTTCTTTTATTGAGTCTCAACATCATGACTGTCTCCCAGTTTACAGCAGAACTTGCTTTTTACCTTGGATTAAAATTTGCTTTATTTGGCCAGGCACAGTGGCTCACACCTGTAATCCCAGCCCTTTGGGAGGCCGAGGTGGGTGGATCATTTGAGGCCAAGAGTTCGTGACCAGCCTGGCCAACATGGTGTAAACCCTGCCTATACTAAAAATACAAAAATTAGCCGGGTGTGGTGGTGGGTGGTGGCGGGTGCCTGTAGTCCCAGCTACTTGGGAGGCTGAGGCAGGAGAATCACTTGAACCTGGGAGGTGGAGGTTGGAGTGAACTGAGATTATGCCACTCACTGCACTCTAGCCTGAGCAACAAAGTGAGACTCTGTCTCAAAAACAACAGCAACAGATTTGCTTGCTTTATTATACTTATCAGAAGTGAAATGCAGTACAGAGTGTTGTATAGCATTTCAGTGCTGTACAGAGATTAATCTTGTGGATAATAATTGGAAGATACCCTATTCTGCTCTATTTTAAGCAGTTTAATGTAGGTGAGTGTTCATTAGCAAGCGGTTACCTTGAATAATATTGGCATATTTGAAGCATTGAACTTGTTTGATAATGTAAGTCCCAGAAGACAGGTATTACTGTACTTAGGGCAAAGCAAAGGGAAGAAGAAACACTGTTTATGTCTAGAACTATGGGGCAGTGGTCTTCTCTTCCACTTTTCTTTTCTGCTGTTCATGAAGTTTGTTACCTTTTTCCCCTTTTTTTGTTTTGAAACTGACTCCTTCTCAGTCGCCCAAGTGCAGTGGTATGATCTCAGCTCACTGCAACCTCTGCCTCCCAGCTTCAAGTGATTCTCGTGCCTCAGCCTCCCAAGTAGCTGGGATTACTGGTGTGTGTCGCCACACCTGACTAATCTTTGTATTTTTAGTAAAGACGGGGTTTTGCCATGTTCACCAGGCTGGTCTGCAACTCCTGGCCTTAGGTGATCTGCCTGCCTTGGCTGCTTAAAGTGCTGGGATTACAGGCATGAGCCACCGTACCCAACCCAGATAATCCTTTTTACACATTGTTTAAAATTTTATATTTTCCTGAAGAGAGGGTCTGCTGTCTCCCAGTGGGGAATGCAGTGGTGTGATCATAGCTTACTGCAGCCTCAGACACCTGGGCTAAAGCCTGATTCTCCCACCTGAGCCTCCCAAATAGCTGTATAGGTGTGAGCCACCACACTTGGCCTTTTTTTTTTCCTTCTAAACAGAGTCTCAGTCTGTCACCTAGGCTGGAATGTAGTAGTGGCATGATCGTAGCTCACTATAACCTCAAACTCCTGGTTTCAAGCAATCTTCCCAAGTAGTCAGACTACAGGTATGCCCTGCCATGCCCAACTAATTAAAAGAAATTTTTTTTATATACGGATAGGGTCTCACTATGTTAGAGACCAGGCTGGTCTCTAATTCCTGGCCTCAAGAGATTTTTCCAAAGTGTTGGAATTATAGGCTTCAGCCGCGTCACCCAGCTAAAACAGATAATTCTTTTATTCTTTTTTTTTTTTTTCTTGACATGGAGTTTCACTCTTGTTGCCCAGGCTGGAGTGCAAGTGGCACAATCTTGGCTCACTATACCCTCTGCCTCCCAGGTTCAGGCGATTCTCCTGCCTCAGTTTCCCAAGTGGCTGGGATTATAGGTGTCCGCCACCATACCCAGCTAATTTTTTTGTACTGTAGTACAGACAGGGTTTCGCCATGTTGGTCAGACTGGTCTTGAACTCTGACCTCAGGTGATCTGCCTACTTCAGTCTCTCAAAGTGCTGAGATTACAGGAGTGAACCACCACATCCAGCCTGAAACAGATCATTCTTTATATTCGACCTATTGTCAAGATTGTTAGAAACATTTTCCCAGTTTCTTGTATAAATATACTTTGTATAATTTATGATAAACCATAATTTTGAACTCACATTACTACAGTAATATAATATTGCAATAAGTCATCTTGCATTTCATCAGTGTCACTCATCCAGTTTTCCTCCCCTTTCTCTTACCCCATCTCCCTCCCCATCTCCTGGATTCTTTTGTCAGCAATCCTCTTTCTCCTTATACAAGGCAGGAGGTTTTCTTGTCAATAGAACAGAACTGTGAAGGACTGCCCGACATGATCTGATATGGTTGTTCTTCATTTTGGGCTGCAGTATTTTAAAGTGGAGGTTTGCTCTGATAGTCCCACAGCTGCTTGCCATTGTCTTTCCCTTTGCTCTAGTTGTCAACGGATGTTGCTTTAAGTTTGTTCCCCAGGCATTACTGCCAAGAGGGAAATTCATACCTACTTTAACAAGGTGTGAAGCTTATCTTACAGTTGCTAATGCCTCACTGACCTTTTGGAAAGGTCATAGTTTCTCTTCAAGTTGAGCAATTTTTCTCCCCCAAGAGCTAATTAAAGTTTCTTATTTCTGATATGCTCTCCTTGGCCAATACTGAGAGTCTAGTATCAGAGCAGCTGTGATCCAGCATTTATCACAATTTACAACTTCCTGGAGAAATTTTCATTCTGGCATTACTCCTGGCCTTGACACTAGAATGCCCTGTTGAAAGCTTACAGTAACATTTGTCATATTCATTCTGGTTTTCTGCTTGCCCTAGCTCGCTGGATGTTGGTGGTGATTGGCATCTGTCAGGACCTGGTGGTCCTGGTGCCTCCTGTTTTTGTTTTGTTTGTCCTGCGCAAACTATATTTCTTATTCATGGTTACCTTCTTGCAGTATTCGTATTGGGCATTGCCTCAGTCTTCATGGTGGTTTGCTATTTGTGTGATATGTATAAAAGCTCACTGTTTAACATTCCACTAAATACAGGTGTAGTTGTTTGGATTCATTATTGCCATAAATCATTTGGAAGAGTGCTTTCATGGTTTACCAAGTAAATCTTTTTGTTTTTGAGACGGAGTCTCGCTCTTCCGCCCGGGCTGGAGTGCAGTGGCACGATCTTGGCTTACTGAAGCCTCTACCTCCCAGTTCAGGTGATTCTCCTGCCTCAGCTTCCCGAGTAGCTGGGACTGTAGGCATGTGCCACCATGCCCAGCTTATTTTTGTATTTTTAGTAGAAATGGGTTTTCACCATGTTGGCCAGGCTGGTCTCAATCTCTTGACCTCGTGATTCACCTGCCTCAGCCTCCCTAAGTGCTAGGGTTACAGGCATGATCCACCATGCCCGGCTTTTCTTTTCTTTTTTTTTTTTTTTTTTAAACCAAGTCCCACTCTGTCACCCAGGCGGGAGTGTGGTGGCATGATCTTGGCTCATTGCAACTTCCGCCTCCTAGGTTCAAGTGATTCTCTTGCCTCAGCCTCCCAAGTAGCTGGGATTACAGGCATGCCACCATGCCTGGCTAATTTTTTTGTATTTTTAGTAGAGACGGGGTTTTGCCATGTTGACGGGGCTGGTCTGGAACTTCTGACCTCAGGTAATCTGCCCACCTCAGCCTCCCAAAGTGCTGGGATTACAGGTGTGAGCCACTGTGCGCAGCTGAAATACAGTTTTGACTTCTAATAATTCTTATAAAGGAGACACAGCTGTTTGTTTATATAATTGTATTTTGCCACCATTTGTTTCTGGAGAAAGAAAATAGATTTTGTCTATCATAATCCTTTTAGTGCTAGCCACTTTTTTTTTTTTTTTTTTTTGAGATAGAGTTTTGCTCTTGTTGGCCAGGCTGGAATGCAGTGGTGTGATCTCGGCTGACTGCAGCCTCGGCCTCCTTAAGTTTAAGTGATTCTCCTGCTTCAGCCTCGTGAATAGCTGGGATTACAGGTGCCTGCCACCACACCCAACTTATTTTTTGTATTTTTAGTAGAGACGGGGTTTCGCCATGTTGGGTATGCTGGTCTGGAACTCCTGACCTCAGGTGACCTGCTTGCCTCAGCCTCCCAAGTGCCGGGATTACAGGCAGGAGCCACCTCGCCCAGCCAGTGCTAGCCACTTTTTTAAAAAGCAACATTAAACCTAAAACAACATACATTCTAACATGTGCCATTTCTCTTCTAACATGTGCCATTTCTCTTCTAGGTTTTGGCTTGGTTTGAAGAAGGTGAAGAAACAATTACAGCCTTTGTAGAACCTTTTGTAATTTTACTCATATTAGTAGCCAATGCAATTGTGGGTGTATGGCAGGTAAGCAAAAATTCTTGTAGTGTAAAATTTCAGTAAGTTATTTAAGTGACTGGGGCTGTATTAATGTTTCTGTTATCTGTTTTTCCTGATAGGTTGAGTAAAAATATATCTGTGGGAAGCTTACGTGTATTTTCCCTTTATTCCATTAATTTTTTTTTTTTGGCACAGTCTCACTCTGTTGCCCAGGCTGGAGTGCAATGGCACAATCTCGGCTCACTGCAACCTCTGCCTCCCAGGTTCAGGTGGTTCTCATGCCTCAGTCTCCCAAGTAGCTGGGACTACAGGTACACACCACCACACCCAGCTCATTTTTGTATTTTCTTGGTAGAGAAAGTGTTTCACCATGTTGGCCAGGCTGGTCATAAGCTCCTGACCTCAAGTGATCCACCCTCCTCAACCTCTCAAAGTGCTGGGATTACAGGCGTGAGCCATCATGCCTGGTCCATTAATTTAATTAATTGCAGTTTTTTGACCTTATGCATATAAACTTTGCAGTTAAGATTGCTTATTCTTCACCAAGCGTGGTGACATGGGCCTGTAGTCTCAGCTACTCAGGAGGCTGAGGTACGAGGGTTGCTTGAGCCCAGGACAAGCCTGCAGTGAGCCATGATCATACCACTGCACTTCAATCCGGGCAACAGAGCAATACCCTGTCTCAAAAAAATTTATTCATCCTTTATGATAAGAAGAAGTTAAAATGGATGAGAGAAGCTGCTTAAGGAAATGAGAATGTGAGAACCAGCATCTGTCTTTATGTCTCTTAGTTGCTTCCTGTGACATACTTTATAAAAGCTTCATGTCATTTTTGTTTTCCTTGGACTTTTTGGCAGGTTTAGCTATAAAATTTGTTTTGTTTCCCCTTCAGTGCATATTGTAGGCTCTGTGACTTAAAATTCATGTTAAGTATTGATCTTTTAGGCATTTGGATTGAAGTAGACACATCTTTTTAAAATTTTGTTCCTTTGTTTTTTCATCTCTGTTAACCAGGCTGGTATGCAATGGCACAATCTTGGCTCATTGCAGCCTCTGCCACCTGGGTTCAAGTGATTCTCCTGCCTCAGCCTCCCAAGTAGCTGGATTACAGGCACCTGATTCTATGCCTGGATAATTTTTGTATTTTTAGTAAAGATTGTGGTCTCACCATCTTGGTCAGACTGGTCTTGAGCTCCTGACCTCATGATCCACCCACCTCAGCATCCCAGAGTGCTAGGATTACAGGCATGGGCCGCTGCACCCAGCCATTTTTTTTTTAGGAGACAGTTTTGCTCTTGTTGCCCAGGCTGAAGTGCAGTGGTGCGACCTTGGCTCACCGCAACCTCCTCCTTCTGGGATCAAGCGATTCTCCTGTCTTCAGCCTCCCGAGTAGCTGGGATTACTGGTGATCACCACCATGCTCGGCTAATTTTTTGTATTTTTAGTAGAGACAGGGTTTCACCATGTTGGTCAGGCTGGTCTCAAACACCAACCTCAGGTGATTCATCCACTTTGGCCTCTCAAAGTGCTAGGCTTACAGGTGTGAGCCACTGCATCCGGCCTGACACATCTTATAAACATACTTAGTCCTGCTGAAATTGTAAACTTCTAATCTTTATCAATAAATGTTATGAGAAAGATGGCCTACTTAGAAATTTGTAATTGTGCTATATTCCTCTTCTCGTGTTTTTCTAAAAACAGTTGTATTTAGGCTGAGTGCCATGGCTCATGCCTGTGATCCCAGCACTTTGGGAGGCTGAGGCGGGGTGGATCACTTCAGGTCAGGAGTTTGAGACCAGCATGGCCAACATGGTGAAACCTTGTCTTTACTAAAAATACAGAAAATTAGCCAGGTGTAGTAGCATGCACTCCCAGCCACTTGGGAGACCGAGGCAGGCGAATAGCTTGAACCCGGGAGGCCAAGGTTGCATTGAGCCAAGATCACGCCACTGCACTCCAGCTTGGGCAACAGAACTAGACTTTGTCTCAGGAAAAAACAAATGATTTGTCTGAATTTTTAAAAAAAGAACATTCTTAAGTCTTTAGTATACTAAATGGTATAGCATCAATAGAGGGTTCTGGCCTTCTGAAAGTAAGGAAAATTATAATGACAGAATAAGGTAGTATGGGGGGCATATTATTTCTGACCAGCATCATCCAGGATGGCTTCTTGTTTTTTGTTTTTAATTTAAGACAGATTCTTGCTCTGTCACCCAGGCTGGAGTGCAGTGGCGTGATCTTGGCTCACTGCAACCTCCGCCTCGTGGGTTCAAGCAGTTCTTCTGCCTCCTCCTCCCAAGTAGCTGGGGCTACAGGTGTGTGCTACCACATGGCTAAATTTTTTGTATTCTTAGTAGAGACGGGATTTAACCTGGCTGGTCTCGAACTCCTGACCTAATGATCCACCTGCCTCAGCCTCCCAAAATGTTGGGAGTACAGGTGTGAGCCACTGTGCCCAGGCTTTTTTTTTTTTTTTGAGTCTCACTCTGTCATCTAGGCTGGAGTGCAGTGGTGTGATCTCTGCTCACTGCAACCTCCACCTCCGAACTCAAGCGATTCTCCTGCCTCAGTCTCCCAAGTAGCTGGGATTGTAGGTGTGTACCATCACACCCCAGCTAATTTTTTGTGTTTTTAGTAGAGACAGGGTTTCACCGTGCTGGCCAGGCTGGTCTCAAACTCCCAACTTTGGGAGGCTCAGCTACAGCCTCCCAAAGTGCTGGGATTAGAGGCGGTGACAAGCAATTGGTAACTCTTCAGAAACGGAGTTTTGTGAGTGAAGGAGGCTGTGGGAGATTATTCCAGAGAGGGAGTGGCAGGAGCCAAAAGGTACCAAATGTGTTTGAGCCACTTTGGCTTATCGTTCGATAAGCCACTTTGCATTTGAGCAGAAGTAACTGGAAGGGTATGGAAGTTGTAAACTTTTAGAACTAGAGGAAACCTTAGAAGTTTTGTAATTTATATTTTTGTTCTAGTATGTCAGGTATATTTGTATTTTCTTGTTGACATTTTTTTTGGTGTATACTATCTAAATTTATGGTTATTCAGTTCCTTTCCCCACTCCCTACATTAAATATTATATTTGGTAGTGTGAATATAGGGAGGAGAGGGGAGTATATTTTCAGTCATTTTATTTTTTTTATTCAATAATTTTTTTTTATTGAGACAATCTCCCTCTGTAGCCCAGGCTGGAGTGCAGTGGCATGATCTTGGCTCACTGCAACCTCCGCCTCCCAGGTCCCAGTTAAGCAATTCTCCTGCCTCAGCCTCCCGAGTAGCTGGTATTACAGGCGCATACTACCATGCCCAGCTAATTTTTGTATTTTTAGTAGAGACGGGGTTTCACCATGTTGGCCAGGTTGGTCTTGAGCGTCTGACTTCATGATATGCTCACCTCCGCCTCCCAAAGTGCTGGGATTACAGGCATGAGCCACTATGCCTGGCCTTTTTAGTGCTTTTAATTGTCATCTTTGTCCTCAGGGTCAGAGGTAATTTATCTTTTCTTTTCCCCACCAAGACAGCTTCACTCTGTTGCCCTGGCTGGGGTACAGTGCCACAATCACAAGTCACTGCAACCTCTGCCTCTTGGGCTTAGTGATCTTCCCACCTCAGCCTCCTGAGCAGCTGGGACTATAGGTGCTGTGCACCTGTAGTCCCAGCTGCTGAGTGGTATGGAAGTCTTGGACTCAAGCAATCCTCTTACCTTGGCCTTTCAAAAGTGCTGGGATTACAGGCATGAGCTACGGCGCTCAGCTGATAATTTAAGTGAATGCAAAATACAGTACTCACGCTATATTCGTTTAACCTTGAGCAGCACAGTTAAGCTCCACCCAACATGATCTTGAAGAGTAAGAATATCTGATACGAGTTTGAAATTAACTTTATCATGTATTTCTCAAATTTAAGGTTTTTTATACTTTTTCAGGGGTATATACATCAAAAGTGAGGCACACATGTTACCAGCTGTCAGCTTTGTGTCATTTAACTCTCTTTAGGCTGGTTTGGTTGTACATCTTCCATTTTGAAATCTGGAAGAAAATTGCTGTGACTAATGGTTGACAGTTCATATATGATGTCGTGAGAAATACATAGCTTGAGACTGGCAGTGCTGTGATGAGAATCTAGCCATTCATTGGTCTTTACCACTGGAGGGATAATTCTTAGGGTTGTGAGACATATTAATCACTCATAGCATTTACTGTGTGCCCAAAAACAATCTAAGCATGTTACATTTGACTTCTTATCCTCACAAGCCTTGAGGTAGGAACTGTTAGTGTCATTTTTAGAGACAGTAAATTTGTATGTTATGTAACCTTTCTACAGTCACATAGCTGTTAAGAGCCTATATTGAACCTGGGCAGCTTAGCCCAGACTATTAAACTGTACTACCTGTCATGAGACAGAACTGATTTTAAATGGTAGGGGGATTTGGCTAGAGTTGAAGGCTGTGTTTTGCAGTCTTAGGGACCGCAGAGTCTGTAATTGCTTTTCCTCATTGTTTTATCACCTTCCCTTAATTGAGGGTGCTTACTTTTCATTTTTAACATAAAATCACAAGTGCCCTTGTAAGGTAAGGTGTCTATTGCCTTAAGATATGAAGTGTTTAATACAAATGTTACTAGTGGACTTCTCTCTGTTTTTGTTTGTTTTTTTTTTTTTAACTTGAACATTTTATTTCTTGGGTTAGAAATAATTGCAGTGGCAGAAAGGTCTTTACTACTCTTCTGTTTTCTTTTATATAGGAACGAAATGCTGAAAATGCCATTGAAGCCCTTAAGGAATATGAACCTGAAATGGGCAAAGTGTATCGACAGGACAGAAAGAGTGTACAGCGGATTAAAGCTAAAGACATAGTTCCTGGTGATATTGTAGAAATTGCTGGTGAGTTGAGTTTGTCATTTTTGTTTCATTCTAGATTGTATTTCTGAATGTAGTCCTTTTCTCAAGGCTCGTAATTATATTTAAAATAATTGTTTTCATGTAGCAATTAACACATTTTAGTACCATTCATACAAATCCTGCATTTTCTAAAATTATTTTGAAGTGTTTTTGGCGGTTCTCTTCCTGTCGTTAAGGTTAAACAAGGTATTTTGAATTCTGCTTGTTTAAATACATTATAGAACACTAGTGCTAAAGAGATAAAACTTAGTATTGATTTGACGATTAATTATAGTGAGCAGTTTGTAAGAATACTGGCTAGTGACGGCACAGTTTTTTCTATTTTGGTTCTTGGCACAAATGTTAAGTCATACCTACAACTATCTAATTGAATCTATGGTCAAGGGAAATTTTATGACTCTAAAAGCTATACTTAAAAATACATCTGTGTGGCCGGGTACAGAGGCTCACGCCTATAATCCCAGCACTTTGGGAGGCTGAGGCGGACAGATCAGGAGGCCAAGCGATTGAGACCATCCTGACTAACATGGTGAAACCCTGTCTCTACTAAAAATACAAAAAAATTAGCTGGGCGTGGTGGTGCGCACCTGTAGTGCCCAGCTACTCAGAAGGCTGAGGCAGGAGAATTGCTTGAAACTGGAAAATTAAAGTTGCAATGAGCCAGGGTTGCGCCACTGCATTCCAGCCTGGCGGTAGAGCGAGACTCTGTCTCAAAAACAAACAAACAAAAAAAAAACTTCTGTGTTACACTGAGCCGGGGGTCTCTGCCTGAATTCCAGAGATCAGCTTCAAAGAGTCTGTGAATCCACTGTGAGTCCAGAACTCTCCATAGACCTCCAAAGGGTCAGTCAGTATACTCCCTGCTCTAGATAAGTGCTGCATTTATTTTCTTTCTTTTTTTTTGATATGGGAGTCTCACTGTGTTGCCCAGGCTGAGTGCAGTGTCATGATCTCAGCTCACTGCAGTGTCCGCCTCCCAAGCTCAAATGATCCTCCTACTCTAGCCCTCCAAATAGGTGGGACCAGAGGTACATGCCACCACACTCGGCTAATTTTTATAATTTTTTGTGGAGGCGGGGTTTTGCTATGTTGTTCAGGCTAGTCTCAAACTCCTGAGACCAAGTGATTCTGCCTTGTCCTCCCAAAGTGCTGGGATTACAGGCGTGAGCCACCATGCCAAGCAGCCATATTTCTGACAGTCCAAAATCACAACACCCCTGGGACCAACCAGGATAGTCTAGGTGGGTTGTTTGTTTTGGCTGTTTCATTTAAGAGAGTCATTACATATTGTTATTTAGATTATCTGGATTTTCACGCCCTTCTGAGTTAAGTATACTATTTACTTTGTTGTTATTTGTGAATTATCTCATAGTAATGCTTTTATACTGACTTGGAAAGGGTGTGCTTTGTCTTTATTGTCTTAGTCATTTTAATGAAAAGAATTTAAAGAGCTGCATCCCTTAACCCATGCTCTACAACTTTGGCCTGTGAAAGGAAATTGCCTTGTCATATTCTCTAATCCAGAAATTTTTGTAGTTCATCCAGAAAAAAAGGATAGAATTATATTTATGCCAGTAAGTCAATTATTTGGGTCTGTAAAGTATTTATGTGTAAATGGTGTGTGTAAGTGATTTAACAGCTTAAGTATATTGTTAATAAAAGTACAATGCAGAGTGAAATGTTTTGACTATTGGATTTTTTAAAACTTTGTTTTGATGCAAATGTGAACATTTTATCACAGGTGTATTATTCTGTCAGTCTATATGCACACATTTTTGTATGAACTATTGGAGGGTATATTGCAGACATGATGCCCCTTTACTCCTAAATATGTTTGTTTTATAAAATCAAGAATGTTCTGTTATATAACCCCGTTATGATTATCAGCATTTGGAAATTGATACAATAGTATATAAGATCTTATTCAGAATTTATCAGTTACCACTTTTTTTGGTGAGGGGAGGACAAGGTCTTGCTCTGTCACCCAGGCTGGAGTGCAGTGGCACCATCATGGCTCACTGTAGCATTGACCTCCTGGGCTCAAGTGTGATTTTCCTACCTCAGCCTCCTGAGTAACTGGGATCACAGTTACAAGCCACTGCGCACCTGGCTCATTTTTGTATTTTTTGAAGAAATGGGTCTTGCCATGTTGCCCAGGTTGGTCTTTCAAACCCCTGGGCTCAGGCAGTCCTCCTGTCTCAGCCTCCCAAAGTGCTGAGATTACAGGTGTGAGCCCACTGCACCTGGCCCACTTTTTTTTTTAATAGTAAAAGATATTTGAGTGAGGGAATTCTGATGGTGATGAAGAAAATAGGTCAGAATGGGGAAGGCTGGAGATACAGGGAAGCTATTTTAGTAGTCTAGGCAAGAGAAAATGAGGACAGTAACATTAAGAATAATGAAGGAAAGATTTTTGAGTTCATGAATAGTAGCACTTCAGCAGGCGTGCACATCAGAATTATCTGGGGACACTTTTTTAAAAAAAGTTTTTGTCAGGTCTCAACCTAGAATATTAACTCTGACTCTCCATTGGGTACAGAATTCTGGTCATGAGTAGTTTAAAAAGTGAGCCTCTGACTTAGATACAAAGCAGTAGGTTGTTTTTTTTTTTTTTTTTTTTTTTTTTTTTTTTTTTTTTTTTTTGAGATGGAGTTTCGCTCTTGTTGCTCAGGCTGGAGTGCAGTGGTGCTATCTCAGCTCACCTCGCAACGTCTGCCTCCCGGGTTCAAGCAATTCTCCTGCCTCCGCCTCCTGAGTAGGTGGGATTACAGGCATGCACAACCATGCCCAGCTAATTTTGTAATTTTAGTAAAGATAGGGTTTCTCCATGTTGGTCAGGCTGGTCTCAAACTCCCGACCTCAGATAATCTGCCTGCCTCGGCCTCCGAAAGTGCTGGAATTACAGGTGTGAGCCATCGTGCCTAGCCTAAAGCAGCAGATTTCTTTCTTTTTTTTTTTTTTTTTTCTTTTCTATCTCTCTCCCTCTATCCTTTCTCTCTCCTTTTTTTTTTTTTTTAATTTATTTATTTATTTTTAAACTTGGAGACAGGGTCTTGCTCTCTTGTCCAGGCTAAAGTGGAGTTGTGTGATCGTGGCTCACTGCAACCTCGAACTCCTTGGCTTAAGGGATTCTCCTGCCTCGGCCTCCTGAGTAGCTGGTGATACAGGCATGTAACACCCTGCCTTGCTTTTTTTTTTTTTTTTTTTTTTTTTTTTTATAAGTAAAGATGGCATTTTGCTTTGTTGCCCAGGCTGGTGTTGAACTCTGGGCTCAAGCAATCCTTCTGCCTTGGCCTTCTAAAATGTTGGAATTACAGGTGTGAGCCCCTGTGCCTGGCCCAAAGCAATAGATAGGAGGGTGTGTACTGGTAGGATATAGAATCAAAGATACTGGCAAGATTTCTAGTTTACATGACTGGGTGTAATAGTTCTGTACTACCTGTAGAAGGAAACACTGGAGGGAGATTGTTTTTCCACAAATAAGTGTGGTAGGTGCAGTTGTAGATGACATCACCTAAATATGTGTACAAGCTTCTGTTTGATTTTATTTAAGTTTTTAAAAAATAGAGACAGGGTCTTGCTATGTTGCCTAGGCTAATCTCAAAATCCTGGCCTCAAATGATCCTCCTGCCTTGGCCTCCCAAAGTTCTGGGATTTACAGGGGTGAGCCACTGTACTCAGCCTTATTGGGCTAGTTTAGTATGTTGAGTTTACTTGAAGACTTAGAGAAATTACCCCCGAAGCATTTATCCTTAGTTTGCATCAGTAGATGGCAATGGTAGACTGCTTCAGAGGAAACCATAACTCCAATACCACAAAGCACCATCCTTTTTGAATAAATAAACAAAAGCCAACGTCTCTTCAACGTTGGTGATTTTAGTTTCTCTTTTCCTCTGAATCCTGGTTTTTGCCAGTCCTTCCCATCTCCGTAAGGCACGCTAACCTAGTTCACTGTGAAAAACTTGGAATTCATCTTGATTTGTTTCCCTCTCTTATTCTTTGGTTTGTCTCTAAGACCATTGATTCTGTCTCCAGAACACACTCGTGTTCGTGAACTCTGTTTCTTCAGTCAGCACACTAGTCCAGCCGTCATCTCACACCGCAGCTGTCATCGTCTCCTAGCTAGGCTCTGGCGTCCTTTGTTATCTTCCTCCAGTCCATTCTCCACACGAGTGCCAGAGTAGTTTCTTAAAGATTGTGTTATTTATTCATCTGCTAAAAACCCTTAAGGGACTTCCCCATTGCACTTACAAGATGAAATTCTCTGACCTGATAAACTTGTATGTAGCTTGCTCCTGCTTCCTTCCATGATTTCATCTTTGCTGCTCCCTCATGCTGCAGACATGCAGGCCTCTTTTTCAGCTTTCAGTACCACCAAAGTTACCTTTTTATGGAAGGTTAGGCAAATTTTATAGAGTTTATTAATTTGCTCATTGCACAGATCTCATAGTGGTGAAGCTTTGGTTATTACCATGACCTGGCTTTCTCATACTGAAATTTCATTCTCCATATTGTAGCATAGTTTTGTTGTTGCATTTGATAGTTTAGAAAGGACAAATAGGCCAGGCGCAGTGGGTCACGCCTGTAATCCCAGCACTTTGGGAGGCCAAGGGGGTGGATCACCTGAGGTCAGGAGTTTGAGACCAGCCTGGCCAACATGGTGACACCCCATCTCTATTAGAAAAAAAATTAAAAGTTTAAAAAAAAAAGGCCAGGCACGGTGGCTCAAGCCTGTAATCCCAGCACTTTGGGAGGCCGAGGCGGGTGGATCACGAGGTCAAGAGATCGAGACCATCCTGGTCAACACGGTGACACCCCGTTTCTACTAAAAATACAATAAATTAGCTGGGCATGGTGGCACGTGCCTGTAATCTCAGCTACTCAGGAGGCTGAGGCAGGAGAATTGCCTGAACCCAGGAGGCGGAGGTTGCGGTGAGCCGAGATCGCGCCATTGCACTCCAGCCTGGGTAACAAGAGTGAAACTCCGTCCCAAAAAAAAAAAAAAAAAAGAAAGAAGGACAAATAATGTTTGATCTATAGTGTGTGTAACTAAAGATTTTCAGTCTAATGGAATTTTCCTTATTTATGTTGTAGTAAAATGTACATATTATAAAATTAGCCATTTTTACCATTTTTAAGTGTGCAGTTTTGTGGCATTAAGTACATTCACATTGTTTTGCATTCACATTGTTTTGGGACTGTTACCATCCAGAACTTTATCTTCCCCAACTGAAATGTACCCCTTAAACACTTAACTTCTTGTTCCCCTCTTCCCTGGCCCCTGGCAACCATTCCCTTTATTTGAATATTCAAAAGACAATGAATTTAATATTCAAAAAACCCTGAGTTTAAATCCCTTAGGTGAATATACCACTACTACCAAGCGTTGTACACATTTAAATCCATTTTCCTTTCACCTGTTTCTAAATCCTTCATGGATAGTGCTGATTTTGGTAGCTATTTACCACTTTTTTGTCCCACCTCTTCCCCCACGGTATGTATGGTAATTGCTAAAAGGCATATACATTAGCTGAACTTACTTCTGATTTCAAATTTTGTTCATAGAACACTTACGATAATGTTACAGCAGTCAGTATGACAGTTCTGTCCTTAAGATGCTCACTGGCTGGTAGTATGACAACAGTTGTTAGTTGTTGTTGTTGTTTTTGAGATGGAGTTTTGCTTTTGTTGCCCAGGCTGGGGTACAGTGGTGCGATCTTGACTCACTGCAACTTCTGCCTCCCGGGTTCAAGTGATTCCTGCCTAAGCCTCCTGAGTAGCTGGGATTATAGGCACACGCCCCCAAGCCCAGCTAATTTTTGTATTTTTGGTAGAGACAGGGTTTTACCATGTTGGCCAGGATGGTCTCAATCTCCTGACGACATGAGCCGCTGTGCCCAGCCACGCCTGGCTAATTTTTTTTGCATTTTTAGTAGAGATGAGGTTTTGCCGTGTTGGACAGGCTCGTCTTGAACTCCTGGCCTCAAAGGAGCCACCTGCTTCAGGCTCCCAAAGTGCTGGGATTATAGGCATGAGCCACTGCACCCAGCCTTCAATACAATTATTGAATGCCAAACTATTAATATATTCAAGGTCTGTGTGATCCTCATTATCTAATTCCAGAATATTTTCATCACCCTCAAAAAAACCTATACCCATTAGCAGTTGTTGCCTATGTTTTCCTCCCACCAGTTCCTGACAACCACAGTCTATTATCTGTTTTTCTGGATATTGCATATAAATGGAATCAATCTATGGTCCTTCGTGACTGGTTCTCTTAGCATAGCATGTTATATTTCGTTCATGAAAATAGCAGGTATTTCATTCCTTATTATTGCTGAATAATGTTTATCCATTAGTTGATGGACATTTGGGTTATTTCTAGTTTTGTTCTATAATGAGTAATGAATAATGTCTCACAGAACCTATTTCCTTCTCTGAAGAATAAGAAAAAAAAAGAATAATGCTATAATTTGTACATACATGCTTGTACCAATTTTTGTGTGAACATACGTAGATTTTCTCTCTGTTAGGTGTATAACTAAGCTTGGAATAATTGGGGCCTATAGTGATTGTGGACATTGACATTTTGAGCAGCTACCGAACTATTTTTCAAAATGGTGATGTTGTTTTACATTCCCACCAACAATGTATACAGGTTCTCGTTTTTCCACATCCTTGTCATTACACGTCATTGTCTGTTTAAAATTTTACCCATGAGGTAAGTATCTCATTGTGGTTTTGATGTGCATTTCCCTAATTTCCTAATGATGTTGGGCTTATTTCGATGTGGCTGCTGTCCATCAGTGTGTTTTCTTTGGAGAAATGTCTATTTAAATCCTTTGCCCGTTTTAATTTGTCTTTAATGTTGAGGTGTAAGAATTCTTTACATATCCTGCCTTATGAGGTATGATTAGTAAAATTTTTTCTCTGTTCTGTAGGGTTTTTTTCTTCACTTTCTTGACAGCATATTTTGTAACATAGAAGTTTTTAATTTGATAAAATCCACTTTCACATTGTTGTTGCTTGTGCTTCTGGTATGATATCTAAGAAACTGTTGCCTAATTGAAGGTCACAAAGATATTATATATGGGCCAGGCATGGTGGCTCCTACCTATATGACTCCAGCACTTCAGGAGGCTGAGGCAGAAAAAAAACACTTTTTTGAGACAGACTCTTGCTCTGTTGCCTAGGCTGGAGTCTGGAGTACAGTGGCACAATCTCGGCTCCATGAAACCTCCGCCTCCTGGGTGCAGATTCTCCTGCCTCAGCCTCCCAAGTAACTGGGATTACAGGCGCTTGCCACCACACTCAGCTAATACTTATATTTTTATTAGAGACGGGCTTTTACCATGTTGGCCAGGCTGGTCTTGATGTCCTGACTTCAAGTGATCTGCCTGCCTTGGCCTCCCAAAGTGTTGGGATTGTAGGCATGAGCCACCATGCCCAGCCTAGGAAAAAGGCACTTTTTAATTAGCCAGGCAAGCTGATACAGACCTGTAGTCCCAGCTACTCAGGAGGCAGAGGCATGAAGATTACTTGAGCCCAAGAGTTGGAAGCTGCAGTGAGCTACTATGATCCTGCCACTGAAAACCCTTGGCAACAAAGCAAGACCTTGTCTCAAAATAGCAACAACACAAACTGTGGTGTGAGATTGGAAGTCCAGCTTCTTTCTTTTTGCATGTGGATATCCAGTTGTCTCAGCACCATTTGTTAAAAAGACTTCTTCATTGGTTTGTCCTGTAACCCTTGTGAAAAAATAATTTACAAATGCAAGGATGTATTTCTAGACTCTTATTTATTTTTAACTCCACTGATCTCTGTCCTTAGGTCAATACCAAACTGTCTTGATAGCTAGCTGTAGTTTTGTATGAAGCTTGGAAATTGGGAACTTGGGAGTCTAACTTTGTTCTTTCAAGATAATTTTGGGTAGTCTGAGTTCCCTACATGTAAATTTTTAAGATTTGCTTGTCAATTTCTGCAAAAAGGCATGCTGGTATTTTCAGCAAGAATTGTGTTATATCTATAGATGAGTTTGGGGAATCATATTAACTCTTTCTATCCATGAGCATAGGATGTCTTTTCTTTTAAGGTCTGTCATTTCTTTCAACACTAATTGTCAGTGTACAGGTCTTGTGCTTCTTAAGTATTACATTGGTTTTGGGGGGGAAATATTTGTAAATTTTCTTTTTTTGAGACGGAGTTACTGCTCCCAGCCGATATTTTTAATTGAAATAATTTTTTGTAATTTGAAATTGGCCTATTGGTGGTATTTATTTATTTATTTATTTATTTGAGACGGAGTTTCACTCTTGTTACCCAGGCTGGAGTGCAATGGTGCGATCTCGGCTCACCGCAACCTCTGCCTCCCAGGTTCAGGCAATTCTCCTGCCTCAACCTCCTGAGTAGCTGGGATTACGGGCACGCGCCACCATGCCCAGCTAATGTATTGTATTTTTAGTAGAAACGGCGTTTCACCATGTTGACCAGGATGGTCTCGATCTCTTGACCTCGTGATCCACCCGCCTCGGCCTCCCAAAGTGCTGGGATTACAGGCTTGAGCCACCACGCCTGGTGGTGGTATTTATTTTTAATTAAAATTTTTAGATTTGGCCGAGGGTGGGGGCTCATGCCAGTAATCCCAGTGCTTTGGGAGGCCGAGGTGGGCAGATCACGAGATCAGGAGTTCGAGACCAGCCTGATCAACATGGTGAAACCCTGTCTCTACTAAAAATAAAAAATTAGCTGGGCATGGTGGCATGCGCCCATAATCCCAGCTACTCAGGAGGCTGAGGCAGGAGAATCACTTGATCCCAGGAGGCAGAGATTGCAGTGAGCTGAGATCACACCACTGCACTCCAGCCTGGGCGACAGAGCAAGACTCCATGTTCAAAAAAAAAAAATTAGATTCAAGGTACATGTAGTACAGGTTTGTTACATGGATATAGTGTGTGATGCTGAAGTTTGGGCTTCTACTGATCCTGTCATCCAGATAATGAATATAGTGTTTGACAGTTTTTCACTGCTTGCCCCTCTTTCTCTCCCACTTTTTGGAGTGCCCGGTGTTTACTGTTCCCATCTTTTTATGGCTGTGTAGTGTTTAGCTCCCACTTATAAGTGAGAACATATGGTATTTGGTTTTCTGTTTCTATGTTAATTCACTTAGGTTAATGGCCTCTGGCTGCATTCATTTCGCTGTAAAGGACACGATTTCATTCTTTTGCATGGCTTTGTAGTATTCCGTGGTGTATATATACCACATTTATTTTTGTGATGGGGTCTCACTCCATCGCCCAGGCTGGAGTGCAACGGTGCGATCTCGGCTCACTGCAACCTCTGCCTTCCAAGCTTAAGTCATCCTCCCACCTCAGCCTCCTTGTAGCTAGAACTGCAGGCACCCACCACACCCAACTAATTTTTGTATTTTTTGTAGAGACAAGGTCTCACCATGTTGCCCAGGCTGGCCTCGAATTCCTGGGCTCAAGTGATCCACCCTCCTTGACCTCAGCCTCCCAAAGTGCTGAGATTATAGGTGTGAGACACCATACCTGGCCACAATTTATTTTTCCTTGTAATATACCCAGTAATGAGATTGCTGGGTTGAATGGTCATTCTGTTTTCAGTTTCTTGAGAAATCTCCAAACTGCTTTCCACAAGGGCTCAACTAGTTTACATTCTCACCAGCAGTGTATCAGTTTTCTTTTTTGATGCAGGGTCTCGGTTTGTTCCCCAGGCTGGAATGCAGTGGCATGATTATGGCTCATTACAGCCGTGGCTTTCTAGGCTCTCGTGACCCTTCCACCTGAGCCTTCCAAGTAGCTGGGACTGTAGGCACTCGCCAGTATAACAGGCTAATCTTTTAATTTTTTCATAGAGATGATGTCTCACTATGTTGCCCGAGCTAGTCTTGAATTCCTGGGTTCAAGTGATCCTCCCACCTCAGCTTCCCAAAATGCTGAGATTAGAAGCGTGAGCCACCATGCCTAGCACTAACAGTCACTCTGACTGGGGTGAGATGGCATCTCATTGTGGTTTTGATTTGCATCTCTCTGACTAGTGATACTGAGTGTTTTTTTATGTTTGTTGACCACTTGATTGTTGTCTTTTGAGAAGTGTCTGTTCATACCCTTTTCCCACTTTTCAACAGTGATACTTGGTATTTTCTTGTGTGTGGATTTAAGTTCCTTATAGATTCTGGATATTAGTTCCTTCTTGAGTGCATAGTTTGCAAATATTTTCTCCCATTCTGTAGGTTATCAGTTTACTCTGTTAGTAGGTTTCTTCTGCTATGCAGAAACTCTTCGTTTAACTAGGGCCCAGTTGTCAAGTTTTTTGTTGCATTTGCTTTTGAGGATTAGTCATAAATTCTTTGCGTAGGGCAGTGTTAAGAGAGTATTTCCTAGGTTTTTTCTAGGATATATTTACAGTTTGAGGTCTTACATTTAAGTCTTTAATCTGCCTTGAGTTAGGAATTCTTTTTTCAATTTCATTTTCAGATTGTTCTTTGCTAGCATGTAGAAATAACAATTGGTTTTTGTGTGTTGATCTTGCACTTTGCAATCTTGTGAACTCATTAGTTTTAATAGTTTCTTAGGGGCTCCTTAAGATTTTCTGTATACAAGATCATGCATTTGCAAATGAAAATGTTTTTACTTCTTTCCAGTCTGGATGCCCTTTATTTCTTGCCTAATTGCGCTGGTTAGAATCTCCAATACAGTGTTGAAGTACCAAGAACAGACATCCTTGTCTTACTGATCTTAGGGGGAAAACATCCAGTTCTTGAATGTGAAATATGACATAGGTGTGGGTCTCACAGGTGGGTGCCCTTTATCATGTTGAGGAAGCCTAGTTATAATTTTAATATTAGGTTGTCAGTATGCTCTGTTGACCTTTCATGGTAAACTTATATCCTAATTAGAAATGATAGCTGGCTGGGTTACTAGGACCAGCAGGTCATTGAATTGGGTAAGATGTAATTCTAAGGCATTTACAATTACTATATGGAATATTTTGGAAAAGCATACCATGACTACGTAATCTGTGCCAGATAAATAGTCTTATTTTATTAAGACTATATATGTTGAGGCTTAGGGTTAGTAATCAAATTGACTGTGCAATTTAGCATTTAGCCCAATAATTCAGTTCTCTGAAACTTATAGAGTGAACTTCAATTTTGTATTTTTTCTTGTCATTTGAAGTTTTAACATAGCCTGAAAGGATAAATGGCATGAATTTTGCTTTTTAGACACGGTGACTTTTATGCTTTCATTTACATTATGAAGTTGGATGTGAAGGGGTCTTTCATTTGTATTGGAAAACTGGTGAATGTTATAAACTATTTTGAAGCTGAAAACAAAAACAGGTACTGACTTAACTATTTTGATATTTGCAGAAAGGAACAGACCTTTCTGTAGTCATTGTTTGAAATGTAAGAGTCATCTCCTGACTATAAAATTCTTTGTCAGCTTTTGGAAGATATCTGGTAGGATGGTTCTGGGTGAACTTTCTGAAGACTAAACTGGAATACATGGTTCTTTGAGGGAAATATGGGGAGAGAGTTAGGGAAACTAATTTTTTTCTTTGTTTTGTTTTGTTTGTTTTGACGCGGAGTTTTGCTCTCGCCCAGGCTGGAGTACAGTGGCGTGATCGCGGCTCACTGAAACCTCTGCCTCCTGAGTTCAAGTGATTCTCCTGCCTCAGCCTCCCGAGTAGTGGGATTACAGGCACGCACCGGCACACCTAGTTAATTTTTGTATTTTTAGTAGAGACGGGCCTTCACCATGTTGGCCAGGCTGGTCTCGAACTCCTGACCTCGTGATCCGCCTGCCTCGACCTCCCAAAGTGCTGGGATTACAGGCATGAGCCACCACGCCTAGTCAGGAAACTAAATTTTAGATGTTGCTATACCAGCTAATCATTCCAAAGAGAAATTGGGTAAGGATACTTAGCAAATGCTTATGTTAATCTTAAGTATCTAGAACACAGGAGCCAAACGAAATTGATATGGCAAATAAAAACATGGAGAAAATAACCCACACTTAGGCTGGGCTCAGTGGCTCACACCTGTAATCCCAGCACTTTGGAGGAGGCTAGTGCATGCAGATTGCTTGAGTCCAGGAGTTCAAAACCAGCCTGGGTAACATGGTAAAACTCCATCCCGACAAAAAATACAAAAATTAGCTGGGCGTGGTGGCGTGCACCTGTGTAGTCCCAACTACTTGGAAAGCTGAGGTGGGAGGGTCACCTGAGCCCAGGAGGTTGAGGCTACAGTGAGCCGAAATTATGCACCACTCTATCATGGGCAACAGAGGGAGACCCTGTCTCAAAAGGAAAATGACCCACATGTTCACAGCTTATGAAGCCACAGTAATTTTACATTATCTTAACACCAGGAAAATATTTCTCCAGATGGGTGGAAGCCAAAAGTGGTAAAGTTATACACAATCTTATAAGAAATGAAAATCATTGTTTTTAAGCTTTCTGTATTATCTGCTGACATTATTAAAGTGATTCAGGCTATAATAGCCTTAAGTCATTTGTTTTGTTTTGTTTTTTGTTTTTTTTTTTTTTTTTTTAGGAGAGAAAAAAATTTAACGTTGGCCAGGCTGGTCTCGAACTCCTGACCTCAAGTGATCTGCCTGCCTTGGCCTCCCAAAGTGCTGGGATTACAGGCATGAGCCACTCTGCCCAGCCATGGATTTTTGGTTTTAGTTTTGGTTTTTGTTTTTTGTTTCCTGGTGGCGGTGGTGGTGGTGGTGGTGGTGGTGGTTGTTTTTGTGACAGGGTCTCCCTATGTTACCCAGGCCAGTCTCAAACTCCTGGGCTCAAGGGATTCTCTTGCCTCAGCCTCCCAAAGTGTTGGGATTACAGGCATGAGCCACCATTCTGGGTCAGAAGTCTTAATTTTAGAATTTTGGGGGTTGTCATGTATGCCCCAGGGGTTATTTATTGACTTCTCAAGAGCACTGTTTTCAGGGTTGTTTTAAACAAACTTCATGTGTTTTGGTAACCCGGCATTGATGAGTAGCACTAGGAAATAAATATCCTCACGTGACTTCCATCCTGTAGTATACTCTGGAGCGGTTCATCTATTAAGATTATATAAGTAATGGAAGTAACATGATCTTAACATAAAATTGCATGTGCTTTAGCACTTGTACAGAAATTGATAATTTTATTTCCTAAAATGAAGACTGAATAGCCAACAGTGGTGCCAGCAATTTCAAGATTTACTCAGAAATAAAAACAGTAATTCTTAAACTTGACAGCAATTTAAAGGAAGGAAACTTTCACTTCAGACAGTCAACATGCAGTACTGAGATTTAGTAACAAGTATAAACTGCTTTCTTTCCAAGTAGTTGAGTAAAAGGCAGAGTTGTGAAATAGATGACTGCATTTATGTAAGAACCTGGATTATGATCCTAATTCTGCATGACATTGGCCAATGTACATTAACCTCTGCAGAATTAGGTGATTGGAGTACTGTTTTAAGGAGCTTTCTGGCTCTAAAAAAAGTGTGATTTAGATAGAATGGCCATGAGTCCATGTGGACTTTTTTTTGCTTTTAGAAAGCTGTTGGGATTGGAACCGACTGGCTTTAAACATTTAGCAAACATTAAATGCTCTTTAACAGAAAACAGAGTACAGGTAGTCAGTTCCGTGCTGTAGAGCCGAGGAGTTGGCATACTGTTTTTGTGGATTGGCTGGTTTGTTCATTTGCAGAGACGAGGTCTCACTGTGTCACTCAGGCTGGTCTTGAACTTCTGGCCTCAGGTGATCCTCCTGCCTTAGCTTCTCAAAAATGCTGGGATTGGCTGGGCACAGTGGCTCATGCCTGTAATCCCAACACTTTGGAGGTCAAGGCTGCAGTGAGCCAAGATTGCTCTACTGCACTCCAGCCTGGGTGACAGAATGAGACCCTGTCTCCAAAAAAAACCAAGTTAGCAAAGTGTGGTAGTGTGTACCTGTAGTCCTAGCTACTCAGGAGGCCGAGGTGGGGGAAGACAGCTTGAGTCCAGGAGGTTGAGGCTGCAGTGAACTGTGATTATGCCACTGTGCTCCAGCCTGGGTGACAGAGTAAAACCCTGTTTCCCAAAAATAAGGTGAGGGGTAGGGAGCCTTAAGATTTGGCACATTGCTTAGAACAATGCTTCTCTAATTTTATATGCATAGAAATTACCTGGGGGGTTTTGTTAAAATGCACGTTTTGATTGGTTCCATCTGAAATGGGGCCTGATTATTCTGCATTTCTAGCAAGCTCCCAGGTCAATGATGCTTTGAGTAGCAAGCCTCTACTGCAGATCTTAGTCATTTCAAGATTACAGTCCCTTTGAGAATTAATGAAATTTATGGACTTTCCTTTCCCAAAAACACATATTGAAAATCTTGTGTGCAACTTCAAGAGGTTCATTTGCCGTCGTCCTCAGAAAGTCCACCTCAGGATTCTAGCTATTTGGTTTTAAAAACTAAAGTTCAGGCCGAGTTTGGTGGCTCATGCCTGTAATCCTAGCAGTTTGAGAGGCTGAGGTGGGCAGATCATTTGAGCCTAGGAGTTCGAGACCAGCCTGCCAACATGATGAAATCTCATCTTCACTAAAAATACAAAAATTAGCCAGGTGTGGTGACAGGTGCCTGTAATCCCAGCTACTTGGGTGGCTGAAGCAGGAGAATCACTTGAACCCAGGAGTTGGAGCCTGCAGTGAGCCAAGATTGCACAACTGCACTCCAGCCTGAGTGACAGAGTGAGACTCTGTTTCAAAATAAAAAATTATTGTTGCTGTGTAAATCCTGGAAGGTATATCTCTGTTTTCAAAGCCAAGATATAGATTATTAGTCTAGAAAATGGGTAAGCAGAAGAGCAAAATAGTCTCAAACAAAAATCAGCATTGATGGATTAGAGGCAGAGTTTTTGAGACCTAGAGCCCCTGAGCACTGTCAGAATAGCTAAGACATTAAGAACTGTGAGAAATGAGAGATCCCCCCAACCCTCAGACCATGATAGGCCAGTTAATCTTGAAGCCTGACCTGATTTTCATGGGGCTGGCATTTCCTAATTTCCTGTAATCACCTCCTCTCCACTCCCCATGATTCAGTGGTAGTCATAGTACCAGGAAGTACCAGCCTTTTCATTCTTGCTACTGAGGTGAAGATTTTGGGAAAAGGTAAAGAAACCCTATGGTTTGGGAACCATAGGAACCTTTCCTAAGCGTTAACACAAAAGCACCTAGATGGGCAGATTTAACTATGACCAACTTTTATATTGAAGATAATGGAACTTTTGAAAAACAAAGGGCTTGGCATTACCAGTCCCAGAAAAATGCAAAATTGAGAGTATGGGGAAATACCAGGGACATAAACTTCGTGGGAGTATGTATTTGTATACAAAGGTAAAAGGTATAGACAAGGCTGGCAACGGTGGCTCACGCCTATAATCCCAGCACTTTGGGAGGCCGGGGTGGGTGGATCACCTGAGGTCAGGAGTTCAAGAGCTGTCTAGCCAACATGGTGAAACCCTGTGTCTACTAAAAATTCAAAAATTAGCCAGGCATGGTGGCAGGAACCTGTAATGCCAGCTACTTGGGTGGCTGAGGCAGAAGAATCGCTTGAATCCAGGAGGTGTAGGTTACAGTGAGCTGAGATTGTGCCAGATCTTCAGAGATCCAGCCTGGGTGACAAGAGTGAGACTTTGTCTCAAACAAACAAACAAAAGATATAGACAAAGATGTTAACCCTGTAACATTGTAAAAGGAAATGTTAGAACTAGATAGCCATAAAACTGGAGGCTGATTCATTTAGCTGATGGTAATGGTTGTGAAATACTGTGTCCTTGAACGAGTACCTTATAATGCCTCATTTTCCTCATCTTTAAACAGGGAGGGAGTGGAAATAATAGAGCCTTCCCTAGGGTTGTGAAGACTGAATTAGTAACCTGTAAAGCCCTTCCAGCAGTACCTGCTATAGAAATAATACTTTAAAATTTTACTGGTTATTGTTACTATGCAGCCACTTTTAAAAATGAGATAGATGCGTATATATACTACTATAAAAGGTCCTATTTTGTTTTAGTGAAGTCTTAGTAAATGTTACACATAAAGAGATGTCCAGAAGATATATTGTTAACAACTTGATGTATATTTGTGTAAAGAGGGGAAGAGGAATGGGGTTTGACATTTTAAATGCACATTTTTCTTTCATGATAAAAGTCTCCATTGATAGGTATGCCGGATATTGTGTACTTACTCTAACCTTGCTTAGTGTGTGGTTGTCGCTGCAACATCTAATGAGTTGGTTACCTTTCTGCCCCCTATAACTCTAGTAACTGGAAACTTGCCTGCTTAATGACCACCTATGCCATTTTTTTAGTTCATTATAAAATATTCCTTATGAGCTAAAATACATTTTGTCTGTTCTATTTGTTAGCTTTTTAATTTGGGGCCACATTGAAATCTGATTTATCACCTGTTTAGATCTGGAGAGGGAGCTTATGAAGCCCTATTTTAGGGGATCAGGAGACTAAAACTAGTTTGTAACTTACCCAGGAGCATGTGGCAGTTTGTGGCAGTAGTAGGACTGTCAAATGTTAGCAGTATAGCATATCCTAAAATTTTTATCTTCGATCAGACGCAGTGGCTCACATCTGATCTGCCCTGAGGCGGGCAGATTGCTTGAGATTGGGCGTTCGAAACCAGCCTGGCTAACATGGTGAAACCTTGTCTCTACTAAAAATAGAAAAATTAGCTGGGTGCAGTGGCACATGCCTGTAGTCCCAGCTACTTGGGAGGCCGAGGCAGAAGAATCTCTTGAACCTGGGAGGTAGGAGTTGCAGTGAGCCGAGATTGTGCCACTGCACTGCAGCCTGGCGACAGAGCAAGACTCCTGTCTCAAAAAAAAAAAATAGCTGGGCATGGTGGTGCGTGCCTGTAATCCTAGCTACTTGGGAGGCTGAGGTAGGAAAAGCACTCAAACCTGCGAGGTAGAGGTTACAGTGAGCCGAGATAGTGCTACTGCACTCCAGCTTGGGCAACAAAGCTAGTCTCCGTCTCAAAAAGTAAAGTAAAAAGTGTAAAGTAAAATAAAAGTAAATTTATTTCCAAGTTAGTCTTAGCTCTTTAAGGTGTTTCAAACCCTTAAGTTCTCTTTGGTACTCAGATTGAATGCATTTATGTAAACGGAGCCTGGTTGTCATTCGATGCTTTTTGTCTTATGACGGTTTAAGGAAACTTCTCTGGCAGCCTTAATTACTCTACCAGCTAAAACCACAGTCTTTCTTATGTGTTCGTCCCATTCCCCCCATTCTTAAATTTCTAGACCTTTATTAGCATAGATTATTTTGGTTTTAGTCTGAATGTAGAATTTAGGCAACTATCATTATTGAACCTCATTTAGCTCCAAGGCAGAGATCTCTTTGGACCCTGTTTTTTTATTGTTTCTAGCTTTGTGATGTTCTTCAGCTTGGTAATCAGAAGTCTTTTGATACATGTATACTACTGCAAATATGTGTGCCAAGTACTTCACTCATTAACAGATATTTTATTTGACACCCACTGTGTGCCAGGTATTGTGGTAGGGCTAGAAAATCAGTGACGTCTGAGTGACTCTGCCTTTATGGAGCTTTTGGTTTTAGTGGGGAAGATTCATCAAAACAATGCGAGTGTAAGGAAAGGACAGGATGCTCTGTGGGCACATAGTGAGGGATGCCAGCCTAATCTGGGAGTTACAGGAAAGTCTTACTATTTATGGGAGAAGAAAGGGTATGTGAAGGCCCAGAAAGAAGTTGGAGGAACTGGAGAGCATAGCATGTGATGCTTAGAGGGAGGTGAGAGGGTGAAAGGCAAACAGCACTTGGGTCATGGAGGCTGTTATAAGCCCAGGTTGGGATGCCAAAGAAGCTGTTGAGGAGATCACATTTGTCATTTTAAATGTGCTGTCTAAGAAACAGATTGGGAGCAAACCATAGTAATATACTATGGCATTGTGTGATGTTCCTTCCCTGTTCACTGTGAAGGCTGGAAGTAGTTTGAAGTACTCAAGTACAGCTTCTCAAATGAAGAATTTCATTCATTCTGTTAAAAACTACAAAATTTATGACTCAAATTGGAAACACAATGAAAATGTTTGAGTCACAGTTGAATGTTTAAGTAGTTTAGGATAGTTCTGTTAAGGCTTGCTTTTCCTAGGAGCCATTTAGATTCAAAAACAATAGTGGTATTTAGAAGGTGATTACTAGTTTTACATAGTGTTTTTCTTATAAAAATTTTAGGCTGGGCGCGGTGGCTCACGCCTGTAATCCCAGCACTTTGGGAGGCCGAGGCGGGTGGATCACGAGGTCAAGAGATCGAGACCATCCTGGTCAACATGGTGAAACCCTGTCTCTACTAAAAATACAAAAAATTAGCTGGGTATGGTGGCGCGTGCCTGTAATCCCAGCTACTCAGGAGGCTGAGGCAGGAGAATTGCCTGAACCCAGGAGGCGGAGGTTGCAGTGAGCCGAGATTGCGCCATTGCACTCCAGCCTGGGTAACGAGCGAAACTCCGACTCAAAAAAAAAAAAAAAATTTAATAATTTGGAATTTGCCACAATAAATTAGGTTTTCTAAATGCATACGTAACAATTGATTAATAAAAAGTTGAGGTTTTTGTGTGTGTATGTGTGGTTTTTGTTTTTGCTTTTTTGAGATCGAGTCTCGCTCTGTCACCAGGCTAGAGTTCAGTGGCATGATCTCGGCTCACTGCAACCTCACTTCCTGCATTCAAACAAATTCTCCTATCTCAGCCTCCTGAGTAGCTGAGATCACAGGCACACGCCACCAAACTCAAGGCATGCCATCACACTCAGCTAATTTTTGTATTTTTAGTAGAGATAGGGTTTCACTGTGTTGGCCAGGATAATCTTGATCTGTTGACCTTGTGATCTACCCACCTCAGCCTCCCAAAGTGCTGAGATTACAGGCATGAGCCACTGCGCATGGCCTAATTTACTTATTTATTTATTTTTTATGCTCCCACCTACCCGCCTAATTTTTATATTTTTAGTAGAGACAGAGGTTCGTCCTGTTGGCCAGGCTGGTCTCGAACTCCGGACCAGGAGTTCAAGTGCTTCGCCCGCCTCAGCCTCCCTAAGTGCTGGGATTACAGGCGTGAGCCACCATGCCCGACCTGAATAATGCTAGTTTTAACCATCGATATTCATATGTAACATAAGTAGTATAAATAATGTGTAAGTATCATGGCTTATAAATACTTCCTGTAAGGTAAAGAACACTTACATTGAGTTCTAAAATGTGGCAAACTAATAATTTAATGAACTCTTACTTGCACTCTTGGTAACCTAACTTCAAGTGTACTCTGAGGATTTTGTTCAGATTGGAAATCTTTATTGTAATAGCAAATTAAAGAGCTGTGGATTTTCAAGAGCTGAATTTGAAAGGTGTTAGATGTAAAACAAATGAAGGGTAGTTCAGAGTTTATTCTTTTATTATACCTGCCTCCACCCAAAGAGTCAGAGAAAAACATTTGGAAGAAAAAAATCGCACAGCGTCCCCTTGGCAAGAGTAAGAATTTTCCACTACCACTTGCCCTAAGGGCATTGACATGCCTCACTGGGGAAATGTTACTGGATGTGATCATCGGAACAGTCTTGCCTGCTCTTCATGCACAAAATCCTGTGCCTGAAATTCACAGAAGCCTCTCCGGACAAAGGGAAATTGTTTTGTCTTCACTTGAAAAGTATTCAGTGGACCTTTACTTTCATGGACGTTTTAACTCTAAGAGAACCTGTTTTCCTAATAGAGTCAACCCTAAATTGACTTTAATACCAACAAAAGGAATGTAACAGTCACACAGCAAGTTCAATAAAGGTTTTCATTAATTAAACTTCCTTGGAGAAGGCTTTTTTTTACTTCCTAGCCTGAGTTCCTATGCATAAAATGAAGAGGACATTGGTTGGTCAAGATGATTTGATGGTCCTTCTAGCTAAGAGAATACTAGAATGTGGCAGGTTTTTTGTTTGTTGTTTGTTTTTGAGACGGAGTCTCACTCTGTTACCCAGGCTGGAATGCAGTGGTGCACCTTCGGCTCACTCCAACCTCTGCTTCCCGGGTTCAGTGATTCTCCTGCTTCAGCCTCCCAAGTAGCTGGGATTACAAGTGCCCGCCACCACACCCAGCTAATTTTTGTATTTTTATTAGAAACAGGGTTTAACCAAGTTGGCCAGGCTGGTCTCAAACTTCTGACCTCAGGTGATCTGCCTGCCTCGGCCTTCCAAAGTGCTGGGATTACAGGCGTAAGCCACCACACCCAACCTATGGCAGATTTTTAAAACCAATTTGTATTTATGTGTCTTCAGTATCTTTCTACAAAGATTAGTTTCTAATGGAAGCCAGTTAAACGTAGAAACTCTAAAAATGCCATCTGCAAGTGTATGGGAGAATTTGTTTATTTGTTCTAATTTGTAGCTGCCCTTGCTTAAGACTTACAAAACCACCTTAATTATCTTTCAGAAAGTCACAGACAGCTGTTTTGTTGTTCTTGTTGTTTTGTTTTGTTTTTTGTTTTGAGACAGAGTGTTGCTCTGTCTCTAAGGCTGGAGTGCAGTCGTGTGAACTCAGCTCACTGCAACTGTCTGAGTAGCTGAGACTACAGTCACACACTACCACGCCCAGCTAATTTTTTGTATTTTTAGTAGAGATTGGTTTTTGTCATCTTGACCAGGCTGGTCTCGAACTCCTGGCCTCAAGTGATCCTCCCGCCTCACCCAGTGTTGGGATTAACAGACAGCTGTTTTAATGTCCAGCTGCTTCGTGTGATTGTGCATGTATTTGGCAATATTTTAATACCAGCAGGGGGCTGGTCAGTTTTCTCAAGGTGCATGACTTTATCTTTTACTAAGGTTATGTTGTGGCATTTTTTTAAATACACATCAAGGAAAGGGGCTGAGATTTGGGCCCTTTAAGAGCTATTAAAGGAACTTGGCCTAGGAAAGAAGACTCAGTTGACTTAAAGATCTTCAGGTTATGCAAGAGGTTTATTCATTTAATTGATATTTCAAAAGGTATCAAGGGTATATGCCCCAGCTGCCCAGTGCTACTAGTTTGCTACACCTTCCCAGAGGTGTTTCTTTATGCTATTGGTAGCCCCATGCACATGATGTTTCACATATTGTTTGTCCCCCACTTAATACACAGTATATTTTAGAGGAAGTTGTCGTTTTATTTAGTATGAATTGATTACATGTTGTACAAACATACCTGTAGAGTGAATTCTTCCGTGATGTAAAAAGATTATGCTGCAGCCGGGCCCAGTGGCTCACGTCTGTAATCCCAGCTACTTGGGAGGCTGAGGCAAGAGTATCGCTTGAACCCGAGAGGCAGAGGTTGCAGTGTGCCAAGATCACGCCATTGCACTTCAGCCTGGGTGACAGAGCGAGACTCAGTCTTAAAGAAAGAAAAAAAAAAATTATGCTGCGCAATTTTGGTATGTATTACAATTTGTCCCCCAGAGTTTGCAGCTATTGTTAACATAGTATGTATGCCTAGTTACATCATATACATTCAGTGTTTGTCCCTTGTCAGCAGTGCACTGACAGAATTTTTGTTAATCTTCAGCGCATGCACTGGATGAGTTGCCTCCAGTGATTTATACCTCTGATTTTTTTTTAACTGATTTAAACTGCAAGATTTCCAGAGCTTATGGTCATGCTGTATAAGAATCCCTCTTTCTATACATCCTTCATGACCAGGTGTATTTTCTCAACTCTTGTTGTCAAATTGACAGGTTTTTTTTCCCTTTTTTTTTTCTTTTAGGTTCAATTCAGGTATAAAATTGACAGTTTTTAAAAATGGCATTTCTGGCTGGGTGTGGTGACTCATGCCTGTAATCCCAACACTTTGGGAGGCCAAGGTGAGGGGATCACTTGAGCCCCTGTCTCTACCCCTCCTCCCATTACCCCCCCCCCACCAAAAAAGTCAGCTAGGTGTGGTGGTGTGCAAATATAGTCCTCACTACTTGGGAAGCTGAAGTGGAAGGTCAAGGGTGCAGTGAGCTGTGATCACCCCACTGTTCTCTACAGCCTAGGTGACAGAGCAAGACCTTGTCTCAAAAAGAAAAAAAAAAGTGGTGTTACTGTGTAGTTTTATTTTATTTTACATTTGCCATGTGAGTTGTTAATTGAATATCTTTTTAAAGGGAGCCATTTGCTTCCTGTTCACAATAATTAAGCCTTTTTGATGGAATGAATCATGGCATATACAACTTGATTCTCTTTGCTGTGCCTTGTATATAAGTATTAAATCTTAGAAAATATGTTACTTCACATTGCTAACTAGGAAAGTATTCTTTAAAGTGAAAGCTTGAAGGCCTGTCTGAAGATACAGAGCCAAGCTTTTTAGAATAATGTATAGTTAGGTTTCCTTAAGCTTCATTCTCTTCCTTCCTAATTCAAATCTTGAATCTATTCAAAGTTTTATGACCCTGAGATAGGTTGGTCACTTTGCTTGCTTTAACGGAATTTTATATATTTGTGTTATATGTAGATCATTTATTTTCTTTAAAGATTGAGTTTGATTTGGAGTTATTTATTTTTAGGTAACATGGTTGTAAAAGTTACTCATTTTAGCTGCCTTTTTTTTCCCCCCTAATTAGTTGGTGACAAAGTTCCTGCTGATATAAGATTAACTTCCATCAAATCTACCACGCTAAGAGTTGACCAGTCGATTCTCACAGGTAAATATGATATATTAGAAGGTCATTGAATTTCTGAAGACTGACCCTTTCATATCTCCAATGCCTGTAGAGTTGGCTCTTGCTTCACTGTCCCTTTATGGTATCCCATCTTACTCCTCTCTAAGGTATTTATTTCATGCTGCTTTATCAATTATGCTTTTTGCCAATATGGTGTGTTCTTTTTTCTTTTTAATTTTTTTTCAAGACAGAGTCTTGCTTCATCGCCCAGGCTGGAGTGCAGTGGTGTGATCTCGGATCACTGCGACCTCCACCTTCCGGTTTCAAACAGTTCTCCTGTGTCAGCCTCCCGAGTAGCTGGGACTACAGGTACCTACCACCACGCCTGGCTAATTTTGTATTTTTAGTAGAGGCAGGGTTTTACCTTATTAGTCAGGCTGATCTTGAACTGCTGACCTCTGGTGATCCACCCGCCTTGGCCTCCCAAACTGCTGGGATTATAGGTGTGAACCACTACACCCGGCTGCCTATATGGTTTTAAAGATATGATTTAAAAACAAAAAAAATGGCTGGGCGCGGTGGCTCACGCCTGTAATTCCAGCCCTTTGGGAGACTGAGGTGGGCAGATGGCTTGAGCCAAGGAGTGAAAGACCAGCCCAGGCAACATAGCAAAATCCTGTCTCTACAAAAAATACAAAGATTAGCCAGGTGTGGTGATGCACACCTGTAATCCCAGCTACTTCAGGAGGCTATGGTGAAAGGATCACTTGTGCCCAGGTTAAGGTTACAGTGAGCCATGCTTGTGCCTCTGCACTGCAGCCTGGGCAACAGAGCAAGACTCTGTCCCAAAAAAAAAAAAAAAAAAATTATTACCGTAGGTCATAATCTTGAGGTTGAATTGTGTTTTGTGAAAAACAAATTGTTTATTCAGTGTTCTTTTTACAGGCAAGGAAAATAGACTTTAGTGCTGTAATTTTTTTCATTGGAGGAATGCTAATCTTTCATCAATCTTTACAATATCCAAATACACAATTAACAAAAGCTAACCCCTATAAGAGGTAAAAGTTGTAATACCTGGAGTTCGTACAATTGTTTGAAACATTTTCCCGTTTTTGTGTTATAAAGGCACGATCTAGGGTAGAAGGTTCATACTAACTGGAAGTAAGGTTGTCAGAAGAATTAACTTTAAATACAATGCTAACCTGGATTAAATAGTAAATATAAAGTCTAAAGGCTATCAGGATTTTTCTGATTATCAGTTTTGAAAAGCAACTGATGTCATGGAGATGGTGATGTCACCTGGGCTTTTTTTTTTTTTTTTTTTTTTTTTTTCCCGGTATCCTTTCTTTATAAATAGCTTACTTATTAAAACTCCCACTCCCATTAGCTGCAACAAGCTGAAGGCCAATTAAGCCATAAAATGTTGGGGAAATGGTTGGGTTATATGTGTGAACTCATAGTGTGCCCTAAAGAGATAGTTGCCATTTAAAAACTTCCTTTTCCATTTTCACACTACTAAGAAAAAAAAAAAACTTTTAGGCTGGGCAGAGTGGCTCACGCCTATAATCTCAGCACTTAGGGAGGCTGAGGCAGTAGGATCACTTGTGGCCAAGAGTTTGAGAACAGCAAATAGTGAGACCCATTCTATAATGAAAAACTTTTTTTTTGTTTTTTTGGAGACAATCTCACTGTGTCACCCACGCTGGAATGCAGTGACACGATCTTGGCATGGTGCAACCTCTGCTTCTGGGGTTAAAGTGATTCTCATGCCTCAGCCTCCTGAGTAGCTGGAATTATAGGCACGTACCACCACGCCTAGCTAATTGTATTTTTTTTTTTAGTAGAGACGGGGTTTCTCCATGTTGGTCAGGCTGGTCTTGACCTGACCTGAAGTGATCTACCCGCCTCAGCCTCCCAAAGTGCTGGGATTACAGACATAAGGCATTGCGCCTTGCCTATAATAAAAAACTAAAAAATTCTTAAAATTTTTTTAAACTTCATAGAGGTTATCAAATGTTATCTTTCATTAAGTAATCACAATGTAGTTTTAGGCTGAATTGTGGAACCAACTTTTATGGTCAAATATTGAGAGTGAAGTTTGCTACCTGCAACATTTGGAGACATATTTTACTCAAATTGACACTGATTATATATCTATGACATGATTTTTAAATTGAAATCAGTCAGGCACAGTGGCTCACATCTGTAATCCAGGCACTTTGGGAGGCTGAGGTGGGTGGATCACCTGAGGTCAGGAGTTTGAGACCAGCCTGGCCAACATAGCAAAACCCATCTCTACTAAAAATATAAAAATTAGCCCTGCATGGTGGCATGCGCCTGTAATCCCAGCTACTCAGGAGGCTGAGGCAGGAGAATTGCTGTAACCTGGGTGGCAGAGGTTGCAGTGAACCAAGATTGTGCCACTGCACTCCAGCCTGGGCAACAGAGCATATAACTCTGTCTCCCCCGCAAAAAAAAATTAAAAGAAAGAAATAGTTCTTTATTTATCATGTGATCTTTCCAGTACACTTGCTAATTGCTACTTCAGAGTATAGCCAGATGTGGTGGCACACACCTGTAATTCAAGCACTTTGAGGAGGCCAAGATGGGCAAATTGTTTGAGCCCATGAGTTGGAGACCAGCCTGGGCAACATGCCAAAACCCCATGTCAACAAAAAATAGAAGAAAAATTAACCCGGCGTGGTACTGGGTGTCTGTAACTCCAGCTATTCAGGAAGTCAAGTTGGGAAGATTGCGTGAGTCTGGGAAGTTGAGGCTATAGTGAGTCACGACGGTGCCATTGCACTCCAGCCCGGATGACAGAGCAAGATCCCTGTTTCCAAAAAAAAAAAAGGATCGGTATATATGTTAAAGTATTTGTTAAAGTACTTTACAACAAATATATGTAAATATATAGTCACAGTATCAGAGTTGAAAATGGTTACTGAAAAATAAATTAACTTGAATAGTTTACTCCAGAAAATAAAGGTAATCAGTGGGGATTGTACTTGAAAATTCACTTATTTTACAATTGTGTTCATTTTCTTCCTGACACCCTTTGCTCTGGTGTGAATTTCCTTTGCGAAATATTTCCAGCTTACCTCCTTTGGATGAATTGGGCCATTAGCCCTTTTCTCACACTGACAGTATCCCAAGAGTGGTAATGGGTGGGCATCAATCAGAGGTTCCAGTTTCTTGGTGTGGATTGCAGAAATCTGTTTTTTCTGTCTTACAACCTGCTTAGGTGAATCTGTCTCTGTCATCAAGCACACTGATCCCGTCCCTGACCCACGAGCTGTCAACCAAGATAAAAAGAACATGCTGTTTTCTGTAAGTACTTTATGAAATGTTTTTATTTTATTTAGAGACATTTCCAAAGCCGAATGGTCCACGAATGTTATGTTTTTCATTGGCTATCATTCTAAAGGATAATCACACTTTTCATAGTCAGTCTTAGCTGTCAGAATATGGCAGTGACATATTATTGTAGAACGTGTGACTTTGATGTCTTTTAATTGGCAGGTTTGGGGAGACCAAAAAAAAAAAAGGACCAGCTCAAACATCTTCAAACTGTTACCTGAAAACATAGTTGAAGAGTAGATTTGTTTGGAAAAGCCTTAGCCTATAAAGGGTGTTTTCAAAATGTTGTAAATGACAGCTGCTATTTGTATGTGGTTCACAATAAAAAGGTGTGTGTTAAGAAAGAGAAAGCAAATGTGGCAAGCCGTTAATAATGGTGAGTTTAGGGGCAAAGTATATGAATGTTCATTTTACTATTTCACTTTTTCTGTTGATGTGAAAAATTTTTTGAATTAGTGAGGAAATGCAAGGATTTTTGGTTTGGAATCTGTAATGATTTTCAAGTTGGGGACATGTGTGGGTTTGTATCAGAGCCTAACTACTACCCATAGTAAGTAAATACAGGTACCGAAAATAATGAAGCCATGTCCTTCTGTTGTAACACTAGGAGTTAAAGTGGCATGGGAGAGAGTGCTCACACTTGATTTCGTTGGTTTTTGGACCCTGGCACTTGAATAGGGCTTCTCAAGATAGCCGGTGGGGCTGGTTGCCTTTCCTATTACAATGAGAAAAGTAGGGGTTGAGTTGTTGGAGCCAGAGGTGGAGAATGCTCAGAGTTGAACTATACAAGTTTGAAAAATGGAGAACACAGAGGGGTTAGAGCACTGCTTGAAGATCCTCTGCAAGCCAGGCTTAAATAGAAATTGAGCTGGGCTAGTACAGAGCTGCCTAGTGTAAGTAAGTACTATGTGGAGCATTGCTGGCTGTCACAGTTGTATGGCTGGTTGCTTGAACAATAGCCAGCAGAAGGGCTAGTAGAATGTGGTGATTCTACTAGTAGTGATTTTGCCCTAGTCAAAATCCAGTGTCAGTATTTGATTTGGGATGTGGTATTCATCTTGTGACCAGTTCTCTACTTCTATCCTAGGGTACAAACATTGCTGCTGGGAAAGCTATGGGAGTGGTGGTAGCAACTGGAGTTAACACTGAAATTGGCAAGATCCGGGATGAAATGGTGGCAACAGAACAGGAGAGAACACCCCTTCAGCAAAAACTAGATGAATTTGGAGAACAGCTTTCCAAAGTCATCTCCCTTATTTGCATTGCAGTTTGGATCATAAATATTGGGCACTTCAATGACCCAGTTCATGGAGGCTCCTGGATCAGAGGTGCTATTTACTACTTTAAAATTGCAGTGGCCTTGGCTGTAGCAGCCATTCCTGAAGGTCTGCCTGCAGTCATCACCACCTGCCTGGCTCTTGGAACTCGCAGAATGGCAAAGAAAAATGCCATTGTTCGAAGCCTCCCGTCTGTGGAAACCCTTGGTTGTACTTCTGTTATCTGCTCGGACAAGACTGGTACACTTACAACAAACCAGATGTCGGTCTGCAGGGTAAGAGGATTAATTTAGAATCTTCCCGGTGGTGGTTCTCTGTTCATCCTACCAATATGCCTTCATGCCATCAAAACTTTTGATTTGTAATTTCATACCTTTCTGTGGGCTCTGTGTGTAGCCTGAGCTTAATTTCTAATATTTGAGAGGATCTAATCATTTCATTCCTAAAACTGTTTCACAAAACATAGGATAACTGCGTGACTGATATACTTGTATTAGATATAAGTGAACTAGAGAAATTCTATTTTCCTTTAATTAAAAAAAAAAAAAAAAAGACCAGGTGCAGTGGCTCACACCTGTAATCCCAGCACTTTGGGAGGCCAAGGTGGATGGATCATCTGAGGTCAGGAGTTTGAGACCAGCCTGACCAACAGGGTGAAACCCTATCTCTACTAAAAATACAAAAATTAGCCAGACATGATGGCATGCCCGTAGTCTCAGCTACTCAGGAGGCTGAGACAGGAGAATTGGTTGAACTCGGTCAACGGAGGTTGCAATGAGCCAAGATCACGCCACTGCACTCCAACCCAGGCAACAGAGCAAGACTCAGTCTCCCAAAAAAAAAAAAAAAAGACAGGGTCTTATTCTGTTGCCCAGGCTGGAGTGCAGTGGCACAATTGTAGCTCACTGTAGCCTCACTTCCCAGGCTCAAGTGGTCCTCCCACCCCAGCCTCTCAAGTAGCTGCAACCACAAGTGCATACCACCATGCCCCACTAATTTATTATTTTTTTGTAGAGACAAGTTCTCAGTATGTCCCCAGGATCTTGAATTCCTGGGCTCAAGTGATCCTCCTGCCTTGGCCTCCCAAAGAGCTGGGATTACAAGCATGAGCCACCGCACTCATCCTCCTTTCTTCTTTGCCTGATCCTCTGTTTCTAGGTGTATGTTAACAGATAAGTTCTGTTAACTGAATAAATAATGCAATAATTATGCAGCTGAATTATTTTTGTATGATTCACTTTCCTTAGGTTTTGCTTAAACAACTTGGTACAAGTCTATTCCAGAAGGTACACATGACTCATACAGAGTAGACATGTGTCAAAGATTTTATTCAGCTCATTAATTAGCCAGGGAATCTGTATTTGAGGAAGTGTTCAATATTAGAATATTAGAATAGGATTGCTAGGTTAGATTACAAAACCAGTGTCTTACAGGGAAATCTCATATATTTGAACTTTTATTTAATAGCACAGTATAACGTTTTCCTAGAATGGGCTTATTAAATAATGCTTCTGTATGATATTGAAAGGATATAGTTACCTTGGCCTTATCGTCAGGTTTTAGATAATTATTTTTAACATTGGAAATTGTTTTATAATCAGTTAAGTACTGTGAATTTTTATCTTGCCAATTTTAATTTCATGATGATTTTTTAGATACAGGTTCTCCCTCCCCCGCAAGCTCCTTATGAAGTCCAAACCCACATTTAGAATTGACAGAACTGGGGTGTTCCAGCTTTCAAAGTGGAAAGCTTCTAGGTTTGTCTTAGGTTTCTCCAGGATATTAAGGTGTTTGAGCTACTTAAGTTCTTACTCCTTGGAACCAGAAGTTTGGGTGAATTGGCTAAAAGTTAGCTTTGTCATACTGGTTGTTTCAGGAAGAGAAAGGGAATTGTCTTTACTATTCTGTTTCTCCTAGTTAACTGTTTTAACTTAGCCTGAAAGCTTTAATTCCTCAAGAATAGTTTTTATGTCCATGAAAATAAGCCATATGTAAAATTGTAATTTTTTAAATTTCAGTTTCCCAGCTCATTATAAAAAATTTTCTGTTCTTCTATTCTCCTTGAATGGTTTGACTTAAAATGTTTTCTTATAATAAAGAAAAAGCTTGCCTGTTCTGAGTGAAGCTCTACCTTACCACAGGAAGCTGGTACTAATTGGTATTCTGCAGGAGGCTTCTTGCAGTGGTATTGCATAACCGCCCTTGACTTAGGAAGATTTTCATCCTGCATATCCTAAATGGTTGGCTTACAATCAGAAATGTCTAAGTACATTTCAATTTAGCTAATGTAGATTCAAATTCCGAATGTCTTTTAGAATATTTTGCTCTGGTATAGATTCAAAATTTTCATGCATGGTCGTTCATGCCTGTAATTCCAGCACTTTGGGAGGCCGAGGCAGGTGGATCACCTGAGGTCAGGGCTTCGAGATCAGCCTGGCCAACATGGTGAAACGTCATCTCCACTAAAATTACAAAAATTAGCCAGGCATGGTGGCAGTCATCTATAATCCCAGCTACTCGGGAGGCTGAGGCAGGAGAATCACTTGAACCTGGGAGGCAGAGGTTGCAGGGAGCTGAGATCACGGTACTGCACTCCATCCAGCCTGGGTGACAGAACAAAACTCCACCTCAAAAAAAAAAGTTATTTTAAAATAAATATTAACTAATTTCCTTATCATATGTGAGATGAATTGCTCTGAAAAGATATGTTTTTAAAACACAACATGGCCTTTTAAACTTGTTTTTTACATTTTAAAAATTCCCCTTAGAGAATGATTTGATCAAATTATTAATTGCTCATATTGCAAGAAAGCATGAGAAAATAGTTTAGACATCACTTTCTGTATTTCTTTTTCTTTTTAGAGAATGTTTTACAAGTTTTCATTTGCAATGAAAACACAAGTCTAAATCTTACTTTTCCATACTGGGCTTCTGAATTATAATTTGTGAATGCAAATCAAGCAAGGGGAAAAAATTATCTTTAAGAAAATAGCTATGTCGCTTTAAAAAATAAAAATCCTTTCCTAAGCATGCTTCCATCTGTATTGTCTAGGGAACATCAATTCATTCAGCTCTGCGGGCTCCTTACCGTATACATATAGTTATGCAGCTTCATAGAACATGAGCTATTGCCACAGTAAAAATAAGTGGGAAGGAGCAGAGAAGCAGTTTGTCTTATTTTGCTCGGGAAATGTTTATGAAGCTCTGAAATGTGAGTTTATTCTTCCCAAGCTTTTGTGCTTAGCTCTAAGGCAGGACTACCTAATAGCCCTCTCACAGCCAGCCATTTGAAATTTGGAATTCTGAGCAATCTAAAGAGTAACTTGTCTCTAAAACTGATCTTTTGCGGACTGGGAGTCCTCATAACTTGGATTTTGTGTGGGTTGTGTCTTTGGTGCCACTGCTGTTCACTGATACAGCACCTCAGTGATGCTGTTTTTCAGACTGTTCGATTGGTCGGGAGTGTGATGGGCAAGGCAGTCTAATGTAATAGCTAGAGTAAGGGACAGTACTGATGCTGAGTGAGCCTCAGTTTTATTAAAGTTGTGTTCGTAAATGAAAAATGTGGTTTGCCTTTGTCTTGAGCTAACAAAGACAGTATATTTGTATTTTTTTAAATCCCCTTTAAATATTTTGATGCCCTCTCCCCCTACAGATGTTCATTCTGGATAGAGTAGAAGGTGATACTTGTTCCCTTAATGAGTTTACCATAACTGGATCAACATATGCACCTATTGGAGAAGTGTGAGTAACCCTCCTCCTCATTTAAAGGCTCTGGTGTGGCAGTTTAGTATTTTATCGATTTGCAGCATGTCTACAAAGTTAAGACAGCCTTCTGAATGTGGCTCTCAAATCAACGCTTACTACTAGTGAATTTTTTTAAAACAAAAACTTTGAAAGATGAAACACAGGTTGTAATCCAGTCATCTTTTTGCATCTTCTGGGGTCCAAACTTTCAAGTGGGATTTGTGTTTGTTACTCACTGATACCAGTGGTGGAAGAATTAAATTGACTAAGAATTTCTGGTCTTCTTACTGGTTGATTTCTGACATCAGAGATGCATTCTCTCTTTTGTATTTGTCTAATACTAGCTCTGGCATCAGATTTTGAGGAACGATCACTCAGATTCTTTGGAATTTTTTCCAGTCTGTTGTCCCCAAAATTGTCTTTTCATTATTAAACAATTGGGGGAAAATCAATAGAGCTGACCACACCCTGCTCTTAAGAGTGTTTTCTCTTTCTCAGCAAACTGATACAAGAATCAAACACCGCATGTTCTCTCGCTCATAGGTGCGTGTTGAACAGTGAGAACATGTGGACCCAGGGAGGGGAGCATCACACACTGGGGTTTGTGGTGGGGAACTAGGGGAGGGACAGCGGGGGGTGGGGAGTGATGACATGGGGAGAAATGCCAGATACAGGTGATGGGGAGGAAGGCAGCAAACCACATTGCCATGTATGTATCTATGCAACAGTCTTGCATGTTCTTCACATGTACTCCAAAACCTAAAACGCAATAAAATATATATATATATTTTAAAAGAGTGTATTATCTTTTGGCAGGCATAAAGATGATAAACCAGTGAAATGCCACCAGTATGATGGTCTTGTAGAATTAGCAACAATTTGTGCTCTGTGTAATGACTCTGCTTTGGATTACAATGAGGTAAGTGTCTTCATAAATTAGAAGAAATGACTGTTCCTAGTTGAAGGGTGGGGTGGGTGGAATGAAAGTCCAGCCTTCCTTCCTCCCTTTTGAAAATCAAGGGTTCCTGATTTTATTTCCCCTTCCATTCAGGAGCCTGTGGTGGGGCCAGCATGACCACACCAAAGAAAACTGAGAGCCTTTCACTTATCGTCTGTGACTGAGCATTGCAGTTAGTTAGCTGAGAGTTGTAGTGTATGTGATGTTCTTATCTGTTGATAGCATACTTACTAGAAGTCAATAAAACCCAGGATAGAAAATCCTTTCCTGAAAGCAAATGGTAGAGTTTCTGTCTCAAAGGCAAGCCAATCCCTGTCAGAGACAGAATGTTAACTTTTCTGAATGATGAGCAATGACATGGAATTACGTTATTATGTGAAGTCTCTCTTTGAATTAATAGTGTGATCAGTGGCTTCTTATGTTTCTGTGAAATAGTAAATACTGTGATTGGTATCTTATATTTCAGGGAAATGAAAAACCTACTTATTAGAATAAGATCACATGCATACCCGTACTTTGAGTATGCTTTTAATTATTTGGGTCACCTGTTCCAGAGGAGGATTAAAAATGGCCATAGCATAATGATGTAATAGAGGACAGATGGTCCTTATATGGAAAAAAATATTAAAGAGAAATTTATCTGTGTATTTCTCCCTTTTTTCTACTTTCTATGCCTTTAACCAATACAGGCAAAGGGTGTGTACGAAAAAGTTGGAGAAGCTACAGAGACTGCTCTCACTTGCCTAGTAGAGAAGATGAATGTATTTGATACTGAATTGAAGGGTCTTTCTAAAATAGAACGTGCAAATGCCTGCAACTCGGTTAGTATTTGAACCTGGTTTATTGTTCATGCTGCTTATCATGAACTCCTAGTGTATGTACACTTAGTGTCCTCACTGTCCTCTCTTAGAAAACTAATTATACCTTATATCCTGAAACTTAACAGTATTTCCTTCCCCATATTCACTCTCAGGTAAGATGCTCTTCCTGTGTATTTGACCATGAAAATAAAAGCAATTAATAGATAATTTCCCTGAGCGACCATCTGTGCCCACAGGGGCTGCCTTCTCCTGTAGTACTGTGAACAGTCTTCTTGGTCCTCGCAGAAGCCATCTCCTCCCAACATCTCTGCTGTATTACTGATTTCCATCTCTATTACATATTCAGCAGCATAGGGGAAATAATAGCCTGTGACTGTTTTAAAACTTTCCTTTGACCTTATTTCCCCTGTCAACTACCACACTTTCTTTTCCTGTACAGTTAAACTTCTTGAAAGAGCTTTCTGTATGTATTATCCCATGTCACTCCTCTCACTTTCTGGAAATCCACTCCAGTCAAGCTCTTGCCTCTGCTAGGCTGTAAGAACCTCTTGTCAGAGTCACCTATGATCTAGTGCTAAATCCAATGGCCAGATCATTTGTGAGTGTGCCAAATGGTACATTTACAAGGAGGCTGGGTGCAGTGGCTCATGCCTGTAATCTCAACACTTTAGGAGGCCCAGGTAGGCAGGACAGATCATTTGAGGCCAGGAGTAAAGACCAGCGTGGCCAACATGGCAAAACCCCATCTTTACTAAAAGTGCCAAAGTTAGCTGGGCATAATGTCGCATGCCTTTAGTCCCAGGCTGAGGCACAAGATTTGCTTGAAAACCCAGGAGGCGGAGGTTGAAGTAAATAGACACTGTGGGCCGGGCGCAGTGGCTCACGCCTGTAATCCCAGCACTTTGGGAGGCCGAGGCGGGTAGATCACAAGGTCAAGAGATCGAGACCATCCTGGTCAACATGGTGAAACCCCATCTCTACTAAAAATACAAAAAATTAGCTGGGCATGGTGGTGCGTGCCTGTAATCCCAGCTACTCAGGAGGCTGAGGCAGGAGAATTGCCTGAACCCAGGAGGCGGAGGTTGCGGTGAGCCGAGATCACGCCATTGCACTCCAGCCTGGGTAACACGAGTGAAACTCCCCCTCCAAAAAAAAAAAAAAAAAAAAAAAAAAGAGAGAGAGAAAGGGACTGGGAACAGTGGCTCACACCTGTAATCCCAGCAGTTTGGGAAGCTGAGGCAGGAAGGTCACTTTAGGCCAGGAGTTTAGGTTGCAGTGTCACTGCACTTCAGCCTGGGCAACAGACTCAGAACCCATCTCAAAAAAAATTAAGGCCTGAAGTGGCTACACCTGAAGGATAACTCCCTTTATCCTATTCTGGCTAAAGTGAGAAGCAATTTGTAGCCTACATGTTACAATACACAAAGACTATGTGGGTCAGTCAGTAATGTGGGTGCCAAGGACAGGTGGGAGAGAAGCAAGCTACAGAGGCAGCTCAAGAATGGGAACTGCGGAAGCTGGATGTATTGGCAGGAGTGCGATGCCCTCAAAGGAGCCAGGGAGGAGCAGCTTGGGGATGCAAGTCAGGCCCCCAAAGTCTATGTCTGGTTCCTGCCCCCTCAAACCACCACCTGGGAGACATCATTCCTAGGCTGTGCGGTAGCAAGCAGCAGCTGCTCCTTTTATATAACAGGCTGATCGCTTGTGATTGCTTGTTGGGCAAGAGCCCTCCTACACTATCTTAGAGTGAATACCCCCTATCTGCAGTCCAGGGTTCTGTACAGCCACATGGTCCTCTAATAGGTCCACCAGACCAATTGCCTACAAAGAGCCTCGTCGTCAGTGTCCACTGCCTCCTAGCTGTGGAGCTTGGATTCCCATGTATTTGGGTTCTGCCGAACATACCTCTTTTTAATGTCAGATCTGTCTGTCATCACTATGTGGCTGCTGGTCAGTACATGCGGCCTCTTTATAGGACATTGTGTAACTTAGCGTTCCTTGGTAGAATAAGGAGCGATGGGACAGGGAGAGGTCCTGTATGCCTGAAGGAACAGGTCTAGGGGAGGAGAGAGGTAAAACCCAGCCTTTTCTAGTTGGCATATAAAGGTGTATAAAGGCAAGGCTTATTTAGCAAAAGTGGTCACTACATTTAATGCTTTTTGTATTCATAAACCGTTTCATCCCTTCCTGCTTGAGGAGGCATGGTATCATTGAGTGGTAGTACAGCCTGGGCTGGGGGTGGGAAGAGTGTACCTATTTTCTTAATAGCCTCAAATATCAAGCATTTTGGTGACCACACAATCTCAGGGTGAAATATTCTAGACCATCCTGACCACCCTGCAGATAGGGACACCAAGCCCTTCCATGACCTATGTGGCATGGTCTTCCGGTTAATATGAGGCAGAACTGGTCTTAAGGACACTGCAGTGCCCTTGCTTTCCTTCACAGGATTCTATCTTCTTTATAATGTACTGAGAAAACAAACTCACACTGGAATTGAGAATGTCTCAGCTGAAGTATAGATTCCTTTTTAGTAAACCAATGCACAGTTCACAGATAGCAATCTTAGAGCCATGAAGGCTTTGGACCACTCCTTTGGCTTCCTCCCTTTCCCCGTGTGGCTTCCATGAACCAGAAGCAGTCCAGGCTCCTTGTCTCCATTTTAGACCATTCACTCTGCCAATAAGTAAGGAGGTGGATCCTGGTAGAGCCTCACTGTGATCTATTAGTTGGTGTAACTAAGTATCTGAGGCAGCCTGAAAACTCAACCCAAATTGAGGGTTTGAGTCATTTCATTCTAGACCTCTGACTACTCCTGCCCAGTAATGGGAAACAAGTCATGTTATGGGGCTGAACAGTGGCTCACTAGCCAGTGACCACACAAGTACTGGCAACACTGTCATCCTCGTGTCTCCCTGCTCCAGAGCTCCCTTGCCTCATCTTTTTCACGTCACTTAGCCAAGGGATTGGAAACAGCTGTCATGCTGTTCGTTCACTAAGGAGTTCCAAACACAAGCTCTGCCTCTCTCTCCACTTGAGACAGCAGGAACCCATCTGTAGTTCAGAGGCAGAGAGAGCAGGCCCAGCGTTTTGGCCCCATGGCTTGTTTGGCTAGGTTCGTGGTTCTTGGCCAGCCCAGTACTGGATGAAAGGGATTTCCTTCTCCCACTCCCATCCCTAAGACCTCTTACCTGGATAGGTCCATGGCTTCCTCAGAATCACTGCACATTGCTTTAGTCTTCTTCCCAGTACCGTTGGTGTAAATTATTAATTGAAACTAAACACGTGTGACTGAGATGATACAGAATCAAGGATCACACTCATACCCATTCCTTTGCTCCCTGAGGTGGTTCAGTGGCTGGCAAGCCAGCAGGATCACTGCAGGGCCCGGAGCCCCATCTAGTCCCCTGATCAGGCTTTGGGGCTCCTGTAGCTTCCTAGGTTAGATGCTAATGTTCTTGGGGATTTCTGTGAGGATTTTAAAATGTGTGTCAGTGGGGGCAAATTGATGTAATTAACTTACCACATTAACCAAATTAAGCTGGAAAACAATAAAATCACTTCAGTAGATGCATATGATGAAACTTGATCTGTCACACCAACCTAAGACTAGAAAAGCATGTCTTTAACACTGACGGTACATTTACACAGAAACCATCCTAACATCCTACTCGGGGCAACAGAATTCTCACCATTTCTACTCAGTATTATACTGGCATTCCTGATCTGTGTAATAGGCAAGAAAAATACAAAACCTGGCAGAGAGCAGGGTATCTTTAGTTGTACGTAATGGTGTAAAGCCAAAGATTCTCAGTCTCCATCTTACAAATTGGTTGGTGCTGTCACTCGCTCCTTCCTTAAAGCACCTCTTCACTTGACTTTCACAGTCCCACACTTGTTTTCCCTCCCTAGCCTCTCCTTCGAGGTCTTCTCAGCTAGATCTCTCACATAGCTCCAGGAGGTGAAGGCTCCATGCGTAGTCCTCAGCCATTTCTGTCTATAGTTACTCCTGTGTTCTCTTCTGGTCTCATGACTAAATTCTAATCAGTAGCCACTAGCTATCTAAAGCTACTTAGAATACTTAAAAACAGTTCATTAGGTACCCTAGCCATATTCACTTCAAGAGCTTATCTGCCACATATGACAGCCATGTGAACAGTGGCCACAGAGCATTGCCACTTTCGCACAGAGTTATGGTGGACAGCTCTGCTCCACGCCATGTCTCCACCTCCAGCACTCCATAGCTCGTCGGTGTCATTATACTCAATGGTGTTCCTTGTCTATGTTCAGCCAATCTTTTTTTTTTTTTTTTTTGAGACGGTTTGCTCTTTCACCCAGACTGCAGTGAAGTAGCACGATCTCATCTCACTGCAACCTCTGCCCCTTGGCTTTAAGCAGTTCTCCTGCCTCAGTCTCCTGAGTAGCTGGGATTATAAGCGCCCGACACCAGCCTGACTAATTCTGGTAGTTTTAGTACAGACAGCGTTTCACCATGTTGGTCAGGCTAGTCTCAAACTGCTGACCGCAAGTGATCCACCATGCCCAGACACCTTAACAACTAGAGCTTGAGACCCTCCATCATCTTCCCTTTTCACTTGTTAATAAAACCCAAATGCCCCATAATTATCTTTGAGGTCCTATGACCTGCTTCTGCCACCCTCTACCATTACCTGTCTCACCTTTCTCTTAATGTAAACTCTGTTCCAGCCACACTGGCACTCCCTCACCATTCCAGGAGCCACCAGGCTGCACGTCTTGTTCTGTGCCCCGTGGGTCTTCACCACCACCCACCTGGCTCACACACCTTTTCAGGGTTTTACTCAAGTGTCGCCGCCTTCTGACCACTTTATGTAACAGTACAATCTGTACATACTCAAGTGTTTTATCCCCCTTCTCTTTTTCTCCATAGCATTTGTGTTACTTTTGCATCTTAGTCTGTCTCCCAAAATAGGAGACAAGTTTCATGAGGGCAAAAACTCGTTTGTTTTGTTTATTGCTATATCCCCAGCGTCTGTCGTGTAATACGTGCTTAGTGAATATTTGTTAAACAAGTAAAAAAGTTCAGAAATTGTTATCCAGTAATATTCCCTATTTGTTCCCTTCGTAGGTCATTAAACAGCTGATGAAAAAGGAATTTACTCTAGAGTTTTCACGTGATAGAAAATCAATGTCAGTTTATTGTACACCAAATAAACCAAGCAGGACATCAATGAGCAAGATGTTTGTGAAGGCAAGTATGGCAAACTGCAATTGAGATGTTCTTACCAGGGAGAAGATCCCAGTGAGCCAATAAAACAAAATTGTTGATCTAAATCTGTAACATTTCCAGGGTGCTCCTGAAGGTGTCATTGACAGGTGCACCCACATTCGAGTTGGAAGTACTAAGTTTCCAATGACCCCTGGAGTCAAACAGAAGATCATGTCTGTCATTCGAGAGTGGGGTAGTGGCAGCGACACACTGCGATGCCTGGCCCTGGCCACTCATGACAACCCACTGAGAAGAGAAGAAATGCACCTTGAAGACTCTGCCAACTTTATTAAATATGAGGTTAGCTAATGAAAAGTTTCTTTGTCCACACCCTGCACAATTCATTGTGTTAAACAGTACTCCTTCAAGCGAAAGGTCAAACAGTTCTCACTTTTGCCAAGAAAGAGGTGTGGTTATTTGTTTTTCTGCTCACCAACTGCGTCACCCTTAAAATTTAGACTGCTGCTTCAAACATAGTTAATAATTTTGTAAAAGTTTGTTTTCAAAGAAGAATAATCCAGATGAATTTAAATAAGCTTATAAACCCCATTTCACAGCTCATCTAAATCATGATTTTTTTTTTTTTTCCAAATGGGGATATTTCTAGAATATTCATTAGTTAGTAAAGGTCAAAAGATCCAAGTTAGAGATTCCTTCCACTTTTCTACTCGAGTATAATTCTTTCATATCATGGATGTGACATCCTACAGGTATGAACAAAAGGAACAAACTTTGGTACTGTGTGCTCAGAATAGCACAAGAGTTAAAGAATGGTTTGATAATGGGTATAGTGGTTATTTTTTTTTCTCATAAGAAAATGCAGAAACTGGCCAGGTGTGGTGGTTCACGCCTGTAATCCCAGCACTTTGGGAGGCCAAGGCGGGTGGATCACCTGAGGTTGGGAGTTTGAGACCAGCCCAACCAACATGGAGAAACCCCATCTCTACTAAAAATATAAAGTTGGCCAGGTGTGGTGGTACATGCCTGTAATCCCAGCTACTCTGGAGGCTGAGGCCAGAGAATTGCTTGAACCCAGGAGTCAGAGGTTGCAGTGAGCCAAGATCACACCATTGCACTCCAGCCTGGGCAACAAAAGCAAAACTCCATCTCAAAAAGAAAGAAAATGCAGAAACCTGTCTCGGTGTTTAACTGGGCATTTTTCAAACTAGGGGACAAAACCCAGAATTTGCCACTTTTATTTAAAGTGATGCTCTTACTTTAGACCAATCTGACCTTCGTTGGCTGCGTGGGCATGCTGGATCCTCCGAGAATCGAGGTGGCCTCCTCTGTGAAGCTGTGCCGACAAGCAGGCATCCGGGTCATCATGATCACTGGAGACAACAAGGGCACTGCTGTGGCCATCTGTCGCCGCATTGGCATCTTCGGGCAGGATGAAGATGTGTCGTCAAAAGCTTTCACAGGCCGGGAGTTTGATGAACTCAGCCCCTCGGCCCAGCGAGATGCCTGCCTGAACGCCCGCTGTTTTGCTAGAGTTGAACCCTCTCACAAATCTAAAATCGTAGAATTTCTTCAGTCTTTTGATGAGATTACAGCTATGGTGAGCATGTTTGAACATGTACAGGTGACTTGGGCCACACGAGCATATAGTACATCCTAATTTTGACCACTTAATTTTTTGTCATAGCTTTCTAATTTGAAATTTCTGTCATGATTTGGGTCTTTTCTCTAAAATTCTAATCATCAATAGTTGGCATGTTGTATGCTATTTGCAGGGAAGATCCCAGAGTAGCTTAAGACCCAGAAGGGCCTTTTGAATCAGTCCCAGAGGAGCAATCTGATCTAGTCTCTTTGTTAAAGGAGACTTGTTTTTAAGTTTTCTGAAAATTGAGGATGTAATCAGTCAGTGGTCTGTCACCCTGTGTGTGGATCACCCTGCTTTAAGTTGGATGCTCTTTAAGAGCTGGCTGTTGATGAAGCATTTCCAGTATTCTTCCCCTCACCTGATTTTCACCCAGATATATTATGTTAAATATACTTTCTTGTCTTTAAAAAAAAAACCTTACAGCTGGGCTCAGCGGTTCACACCTATAATCCCAGCACTTTGGGAGGCAGAGGTGGCTAGATCATGAGGTCAGGAGATCAAACTGACCATCTCTACTAAAAATACAAAAAAAATTAGCCGGGTGTGGTGGCACGCACCTGTAGTCCCAGCTACTCGGGAGGCTGAGGTAGGAGAATCACTTGAACCCAGGGGGCGGAGGTTGCAGTGATCCGAGACTGCACTCCAGCCTGGGTGACAGTCAGACTCCATCTCAAAAAATAAAATGTATGTATTTTTGGAACCTGCACCTTTCTACTTGAAATTTATCCATGTGGATACAAGCACTTCCTCTTGACTGCCGCATAGGTTGTGTTTTTGTTTTTAGCAAGATACACAGATAATTTTGAAGTCCCCTTTGTCCACTTCAGTGAGTTCATTTGGTAATTTTACATTTCCTAGGTATAATGTGTTTTGTGACACCAATTTAGGAAACAGTTTTATGACTCTTTGCCAAGAGACCGACAGCTCTGTTCATTTTCCTCCTGCTTTCCATTCAGTGAACCTTTGCTCAGGGTTGTGAACGTGGCATGCCAGTCAGCTAACCCAGCCATTGCTTTCCCTTTCAGACTGGCGATGGCGTGAATGATGCTCCTGCTCTGAAGAAAGCCGAGATTGGCATTGCCATGGGCTCTGGCACTGCAGTGGCCAAAACCGCCTCTGAGATGGTCCTGGCGGATGACAACTTCTCCACCATTGTGGCTGCTGTCGAGGAGGGGCGGGCAATCTACAACAACATGAAGCAGTTCATCCGCTACCTCATCTCGTCCAACGTGGGGGAAGTTGTCTGGTAGGTCTCTGTGACAGCATCACTTACTGTATGCTTTTATCTAATGGGTCATGGAGCTCAGTTCTCCTTTGTGCTCCAGATTGCAGCAGCTTTGCTCTTTGTGCATGAGTTGGAAGCAGGGAGTGGGCAAGACAGAAATGCCTTGTAGAAGCCGTGCTGCTTCGTCCCTCGGGAGGGCTGTCTGCAGCTGCCCCAGCGTGCACAAATAATCCTCTTTAACGTGACACTGAGCCTAAATTAACCAAGGAGTTACGTGAAATTCTTGCCCTGCAAAAGTTGGCTTTATCTCAGTCAGCTTAATTATTTATTTTTATTATTATTTTTTTTTTTTTGAGACAGTCTCACTGTCACCCAGGCTGCAGGTAGTGGCACAAGCTCAGCTCACTGCAACCTCCACCTCCTGGGTTCAAGCCTCCCAAGTAGCTGGGATTACAGGCATGCACCATCATGCCTGGCTACTTTTTTGTGTTTTAGTAGAAATGAGGTTTCGCCATGTTGTCCTGGCTGGTCTTGAACTCCTGAGTGCAGGCAGTCCACCCACCTTGGCCTCCCAAAGTGCTGAGATTATAGGCATGAGCCACCACACCCTGCCTCAGTCAGCTGAATTTAAGTAATAAACTAGGAAAAAGCAACCTTAATTCAAAATTGGGTATAAGTGTTTTTACTCATTGCCCAAAGTTAATCATTATTGTCGTTTATTTTGATGGAGGAGGAAGGGGTGATGATGCTCTTTGATTAGTAGCTAGAAATCATTTGGGCTCTCTGTGTCTTCTTTCCTTGATTGGAAACAGTATTTTCCTGACAGCAGCCCTTGGATTTCCTGAGGCTTTGATTCCTGTCCAGCTGCTCTGGGTCAATCTGGTGACAGATGGTCTCCCTGCCACTGCACTGGGGTTCAACCCTCCTGACCTGGACATCATGAATAAACCTCCCCGGAACCCAAAGGAACCACTGATCAGCGGGTGGCTCTTTTTCCGTTACTTGGCTATTGGCTGTGAGTACAGTTTTTTTGTATTGCTGATTTTTATACAAAATGTTTATGAGCTGAAATTTTGTAAACTCGTCTCCTAAAAGCATATTTTTTTTTCTGTCCCCATATAGGGTAGCAAAAGATGGAGGATGCCCTCTTACAGTTTGATGAACTATACACCCAATTTACTAAAGCCCTTTCACAGTTAGTTCCAGTTTTAGCATCCTGCCCTTACTTGGGCTTTTGTGAATGAGCAATTAAACATCAGGGTTTTCAGATTTAGCCCCGTGTGCAAAGGGATAAGGATGACTCAGGCTGGGTTCTGCCTTCTAAGAGTTCATAGACTGGATTTGAGTAGATAATTGTCACCAAGACATGAAACATAGTTCCTGTTTCCATAAGCAAGAAAAGGGTTGTGCAGTGGCTAGGCCCTGTTGGTACATAAATCATCTCTGTAGCCATCATCTTCCTCCCCCGTGTGCCAGTTCCAGTCCAGTCAAATTCAAGATTCAGAAAGTGAGGCGAAATCACTTCCCTGGGATCCCATAGGAGGACGCTGTGTTTTCATAATATATTCACACAACTTAAAATTCAAAAAGCACACGATGGCATAAAGTGGAAAGGTTTTGGGCCAGTCACTTCCCTCTGGCGTCGAGGAGCTCACGCACCCTGTGCCCTTCTGGAGAGATTGTGGCATGCTGTGCACACTGCATGACCTTGTCTCGACCTCTTCCTGCTTGTCAGATCCTTCCATATCCGGACGAGCGTAGTGCCTCATCCTTGCAGCCAGGGGTCTTCGTGCTCCATTGTAATTATTGGGTTAGTGGGTATATGCACTTCTCATATTTGATGCTACCACATGGGGATATTCACCTCATCTGAATTCTGTGTATTCTCTGCTGCACCTAGCTGCTTCTTTGCAGTAAATTTCCTGAACTGAAAGCTAATGTTGGGGGGAATCCCAGGAACTGCTGAGGCCAGGGCCATGCTGCTCAGTGTTCCACCCTAGCTCCTGACGGCATTTCCCTAGAAAGCTGCTGCTGGGCCTTTAATGAAGCAAATAAATCCGTGTACAACTCGGCAGCATTAGTTTGCCCGGAATTCATGGCGTAATCTAGCCTTACATTGGAGGATACGTACTTGCAGCCTTGAAGTTCTCTTCCCTGGGGGAGAAGGCACAGCCAGGGTAAAGGTTGATACAAGATTCAGCGGTTGCTTTTTCTCACACATTCTAGAGGAAAAATTACCCAGTTCTTCTGTACCAGAAATATCTCTGTCCTTCAGAAACCAGGCTCTAGTTGCCCTGGCTACCAGGCATGAGCAGTTTGCTGGTAGCACCACAGACTCTGGTTATTGTTAATACCATCCCATGTCTTTGATCTTCGTTCTTGTGTGGATTGGCCTGCGTGGCCTCGGTGGCAGTGAGCCCTGCAGTGGCAGAGGCAAGTGCCTCAGCATCGTGTTTGTTCCCAGGTTACGTCGGCGCTGCTACCGTGGGTGCTGCTGCATGGTGGTTCATTGCTGCTGATGGCGGTCCGAGAGTATCCTTCTACCAGCTGGTACTCAGCCACCTTTCTTTTTTGTTCCTTACATGAGAAGTGTTGTGAGGCCTTGACCTTTCTGTGGTTTGGGTGTCTATCAAATCATCTTAAGGCTCAAATGATAAGCAGTTACATCTAAGATGATTTTGAGGGACCAGGGCTTCTCTGGGAAATTGGGGTCAACCCCTTGGCTGGCTCTTCTCTGGGGCTGGTCTGTGCTAGTCTTGGTATGGAGTTGGTGCCTGGACTTGAAAAATATACTGGGCTGATAGACGTTTGATTGGGTTTTTGTTGCAGAGTCATTTCCTACAGTGTAAAGAGGATAACCCGGATTTTGAAGGCGTGGATTGTGCAATCTTTGAATCCCCATACCCGATGACAATGGCGCTCTCTGTTCTAGTAACCATAGAAATGTGTAACGCCCTCAACAGGTTAGTGCACCTTCACAGCAGGCTGGGGCGAGTGTGCCGACGGCCAGGGCACCAGGAAATTGTGTGTAGTCACGGTTGATTGAGGATCACAGGACAGTTCTTCCCTTCCAAAAAGAACAGGCAACACCAGTATTAAAAGCATGAGCTGTCGTCACCTCCAGGAAGTAGTGGGAGTGCTTAGCCCTGTGTTTCTTAGGAGCTCTTCCTTAAACCGTGCAGTCCAAAAATAGGAACCTTGGTAGCCCTGTATGCCAGCACCCACAGGGAAGGAACCTCACCTCTTCACACAGACAAATGGTACTATCCAATTAAGCCTGTGACAAAAATGGAAATTTGTAAGTAGCCCAAGTGTTCAGGGCAATTGGCAGCAGCTTTGAACGTACTGAGATGGGGTCTGCTGTGCCAAAACATAGATGTCAAACTCAGTTTGTCCTACATTGGGACAGTCTCTTCTTCAACTTTGCCACCATAGACAGTTGATGGAGTGACTTAAGTCAGCAGACAGTGCCAGGTTAACAGCTGCTTTACCGAAGTGTAGTCCAGCAGTGTCTTACTGCCACTGTGACACATGCTTGCCTTGGGGGTGCATTCCCCCACCTCTCCTTGCTCTGCAGCTTGTCCGAAAACCAGTCCTTGCTGAGGATGCCCCCCTGGGAGAACATCTGGCTCGTGGGCTCCATCTGCCTGTCCATGTCACTTCACTTCCTGATCCTCTATGTCGAACCCTTGCCAGTAAGTGACTGGGGGGCTTGGGCTGGGGACCGGCCACCTCCTTCCTGGGGAGGCTGGAGGCATGACGTGCCTTCTCTGTGCGTCAGCTCATCTTCCAGATCACACCGCTGAATGTGACCCAGTGGCTGATGGTGCTGAAAATCTCCTTGCCTGTGATTCTCATGGATGAGACGCTCAAGTTTGTGGCCCGCAACTACCTGGAACCTGGTAAAGAGTGTGTGCAGCCTGCCACCAAATCCTGCTCGTTCTCGGCATGCACCGATGGGATTTCCTGGCCGTTTGTGCTGCTCATAATGCCCCTGGTGATCTGGGTCTATAGCACAGACACTAACTTTAGTGATATGTTCTGGTCTTGACTGACAGTTTTCCATAAAGAAGATGTTTAACTTAATCAATTAATTTTTTATTGTTTAAAGCAACTGTCTATTTCTGCTGAATTTTCACATGAACATACTGGCTGGTGATGGAGGTTTCATACTCTAGATTTTTGTTTTGCTTTTTCTGACTCCAGTGGGGCAAGATTTTCCTTTTTTATACACATAATTAAAGTGTCCATTGACATGTACAGAGAACTAACACTATTTTATGCAAATATTTTTTTGTAGATGAAAAAGCATGTACAGTGTTCTGTTTAATACTCATTCTTGTATAAAAAAAATAGTTGAGCCAGCAGACATTGTCAGCAAATTAATTGGCAGCAGATTTTAGGAAATGAAATGAATGTGTGTGGTTTTTTCTAAAACTAAATAGCATGTATTGTGTCTTTTGCATGATGATCTGGATTTAATTTGATATCACAGTCTAATTTTTATTCATAAGCCAATTTTTCTGCACTGAGCAGAGTCCTGCTACCTCAGTCAGTATTGTTTTGGTTTGCTACTTCCCCTCACCCACTTTGGCCTCCATTCACCCCCACTCCCCCCACCTCATCCCTGCCCCGCTTGGCTTCTTCTGTAGGATTGCGATGGTTCGTTCTGTTTACATCAGTTTTAACGAGAGGTATGCCTGTACTCGCTTGTGCAGAAAACATCGTTCCAGAGTCAATCGACCGGGTTTATGTCCCTTCACATAGTTTTTAAGGTTATTTATTTAAATGTCTAATGTATTTTATTGTAACAGACATTGTTTTGCCAACATTGCCTATTTCAGTGGCACGTCACGATCTAGTTTAAAAAGAAAAATAAAACATTTTAAATGGACAGAGAAAAATAACTGTCTTGTTTTTAACTCTTAAGTGGCCTACCTGGGACTAACAGACATGTCCAACTTTCTCTCCAGTTCTTAGCTCAGAACTTTAGTTGTACTCTGCTTGAGGGGAAGAAGGCTCCTGCTCTGCTGCGTAGGTAGTCATAGGAATTGTATTTTTAATGTACAGGCACTAATTGTTATCTGTGATGTACATTTTATGCAAGTTTCTGCTGGCCTGGTGTAGAGAACATAAGGGCAAGTGTGCGTGTGTATGTGTGTGTTTTGTAAAATCTGTAAATAGCACATGACCAAATGAACATATTGTATAGAACTATTTTTATTTGAATGTGGCACTAACCACCACCACCGTTACTACGATCAATGTTTGCGCATGTTCAAGATGAGTCTCACCAACAGTGTGTAAGTCATTAACAGTCCTAACTGTGGTGTTTTCCTCCAATGCCTTCCAACATCCATCAACTAATGTGAGTATTTTCTTCCCTGGAATTTGGATCCTTTAGCCTAAAAGGGTCTGACTGCCACCAAGTGAGATAACTATATGTCCCTAATGAATAAACTGCCCCCATGTCAGACACTGCTGTGCTCCCTGATGCCCTGCGAGCAGCAGGGTTGCCTGTGGCGCCTGCTTTGTGACTCAAGCACGGCATAAGCTGGCTGGTGTTGTGGCTTCCATAGACTGCCTAGACAGTGGCTCCACAAGATGACCGGGAGGGCCCAACCCAGACAAAAGCCAGAGTGGGGAGAGGCATTTTTCAGCCAGACCAACAGGCTAAAGGAGCTGTGCAGCCTCTAGTGCTAAAATGAGGGTTCACAGCTGCCAGGAATCATCCCACAGCACTGCTACTTGTTCATTAAAAAGCTAAAACCAGTGAGCTCGGCGTATCAATAGGTTCATCTTAAATAGGCCATCCCCTCTCCTCCTTGCTGGGTCTTGTCCTTTGTGGCTAAGACTTACCTCTGCAGGGGATGTTAAAGCACAGTTAGTAGGACATAGCTCTGGACAGCCCAAAAACCAGCTTACTCCTTAGCCAGGGTGTGAGACCTCAACTATATTCTCAAAAATGTTACTTAGGCTCTAGTTACTGGGCTGGCCAGTAGATGTAATGCAGATGATTAGAGTTTGGGGAGGGTTAGGAGACATCAAGCAGAACAAGGTGCTGCTGAGTTCAGAGGTCCAAGGCATGGAGATGGAACCTGGAGACCAACTAAAAGCACAGTCTGTGGCTGGGTACAGTGGCTCATGCCTCCTGCCTGTGGTCCCAGCCCTCTGAAGGCCAAACTGGAAGGATTGCTTGAGCCCAGGTATTGGAGGCCAGCCTGGGTGACAGAGTAAGGCCCTTTCTGTCTCAAAAAAAAAATCAGGCTCACTGTGAGGCCTCCAGGACTGCTGGTAGGCAGCTGTGGCTCTTGGGAAGGGAGGCTGCTTTGCCCAGCAGGGAACATTTGGGGCAGGGGGTAGATTTTGCCAGTTTGAGCATCATGAGGTATAACTAGAAATGGGTCGAATGGACCAAATGCAAGGAGTGCATCTCTGGGCTGCAAACTGACTGCTGCACTATTACTGTTGAGTGCAAACAAAACTCAGTCAGTTTTTTGTGATGCAGTTCCTTGACCTAGCGGCTTTTACCAAAAATGTAGAATAGTGTGGCCTGCTGTGGGAGGCACACGCATGGCCCCTGACCAGCCTCATGGTTTCTCAGCTTCCAGCTCCTCCAGCCCACAGAGGAGGCCATAGAGGGACCCACCTTCCTTTGTCCCAGACAGCTGGAAGCGGGTTAGGCCGACTGCTGCTTTGAGCAGGGCCACTTGGTCCATGCCACTGAAAGCTTTGCCAGGTGAAAACATCTCAGCATCTCCTCCTCCTAAGTCAACCTGTAAGGACCAGGTCCAGCACCATGGCCTTGGTGCATCCCTGGCCTCAGGCCCCTACCCAGCAGTGAGACAGTAGCTGTCCAGCACCTCCCCTCGCTGCAGTGTGCCTGCTGTCAGGCAGCTCTGGTCTGAAACTCAACTCCACATTCTTTCTTGATGGGCAGGTGACTGAAGGTCCAGCCATCAGTATCACTTGTTGCCCCCCTATGCCTCCCTTGGCCTCTTTGAGCTTTGTCCAGAAGACCAACAACCTCACACATACCGTTTAACTGGGACACCACTGTAGTAGCTCACTCTGCAAAATACAGATGATCCATTCTGGAGGAAGCCGTCCCTTGAGCAAGCAGGGCATCTCGGCGACCTCCCTCACAACAGCTGCTCCCTCATACCCTCGGGCTGGAGCCTCAGTCCTGAGTGAGGCAGGCAAACCTCAGAAGACCCGAGACTGGCCGGGCGTGGTGGCTCACGCCTGTAATCCAAGCACTTTGGAGGCCAAGGCGGGTGGATCACCTGAGGTCAGGAATTCAAGACCAGCCTGACCAACATGGTGAAACCCCATCTTAAATATAAAATTTAAAAAAAAAATTTTTTTTTAATTAAAAAAAAAAGACCGGAAACCACAAGCATTAGCTTAGTGTCTACAAGGCACCTAGCCACTGCCCAGGGCTAGAGCACACCACATCTGCAGCGCCTGTGAGCAAGGAGGCAGCAGTTGCCCTGTGACTAACCACCGAATTGTCCAAACACCCCCTGCAGTTAGCGAGAAGAGTAGGCTTCAGCCTCCTTTACTGAGGACACTGAAAGGAAGGAGCTGCCCCATGACCAGTTTCCCCTCCAGGGCAGGGCGGAGCAGACAGACAGGGCAGAAGCAGGAAGGCTGTGCTGCTGCAGGGCTGCTCACTTCTCCATCAACCTCACCCTCTCACCACTAATCAAGACCTTGTCCTCTTGCCTGTCTCGCTGCTTTCACACCTGCAGTGATTGTGTCTGCCTTGTGGGGGTTTTCATCCAGAACCTTTATTCTGTAGCCAGGTGACACAAGGAGTCTGTGTCACTGAGCCAGTGCTTCTAGATGCTACCCTGTGTGGGCAGCGCCTCAGGGACAGTAAATCAGAAATGCTGGTCTTGAAACTTTGAAAAGATCAAGCTGAATGTTCCTTTTCATCTGTCGCTGTTGATCTTCATCTATTTAAATAGCTATTCTAACATTTCCTCTCTGTATTTCATGAAGCTGATTTCCTCTTTCTTTCCTTTTCAGCAATACTGGAGTAACCGCTTCCTAAACCATTTTGCAGAAATGTAAGGGTGTTCAGTTGCGTGCATGTGCGTTTTTAGCAACACATCTACCAACCCTCTGCATGATTGATGTTGGGGAAAAAGAAAAGTAAAAGTTCCCAACTCACTGTGTGTTATGTGGAGGAAATGTGTATTACCAATGGGGTTGTTAGCTTTTAAATCAAAATAATAATTACAAATGTACAATTTAGCTTAATCAGAAAGGCTCTCCAGAGAAGTTTGGTTTCTTTGCTGCAAGAAGAATGAGGTTCTGAAACCTTATCCAAGAACTTAGAAGCCGTCAGCCAAGTCGCCACATTTCTCTACAAAATGTCATAGCTTATATAAATGTACAGTATTCAATTGTAATGCATGCCTTCAGTTTTAAGTAGCCAGATTCCTCTCCAGTGACATTGGAACATGCTACTTTTTAATTGGCCCTGTACAGTTTGCTTATTTATAAATTCATTAAAAACACTACAGGTGTTGGTTAAAATGTAGGCCCCCAGTTAACTTTCAGTCATTTTCTGAGTGTGCAGACAGCTCTTTCGCACTGTATTAAATGTGACTTATTTAATGAAATCAGAAGCAGTAGACAGATGTTGGTGCAATATAAATATTGTGATGCATTTATCTTAATAAAATGCTAAATGTCAGTTTATCACAACGCATGTTTGACTTTAGACTGTAAATAGAGATCAGTTTGTTTCTTTCTGTGCTGGTAACAATGAGCGTCGCACAGACATGGTTTCAGGTAAATAAATCTATTCTATGATAAATTCTCAGTGTCCTGGTGACTGTTCTCCTGTGGGAGGGGGAGTGATAAGCACTGAGGGCCTCCACCCCGCACCCAGGCCTGCTCCTCTATGGGGAGGCTGGGGAGGCTCAGGCTGGTGAAGGTGGCTGTGTGACTAGATGGGACAGGAACCTCCTCGACTTGACTTCACAGTAGACAAGGTGACGGGTAGAAGGTCCACTCATGTGAAGCCCACCCTGGCTCCCTGTCCCTTAAGGATGGGGAAGCTGAGTGTGTGTCACCAGTGGGGTCTTAAGAAACACACACAGGCCGGGCGCGGTGGCTCAAGCCTGTAATCCCAGCACTTTGGGAGGCCGAGGCGGGTGGATCACGAGGTCAAGAGATCGAGACCATCCTGGTCAACATGGTGAAACCCCGTCTCTATTAAAAATACAAAAAATTAGCTGGGCATGGTGGTGCGTGCCTGTAATCCCAGCTACTCAGGAAGCTGAGGCAGGAGAATTGCCTGAACCCAGGAGGCGGAGGTTGCGGTGAGCCGAGATCGCGCCATTGCACTCCAGCCTGGGTAACATGCGTGAAACTCCGTCTCAAAAAAAAAAAAAAGAAAGAAACACACACAAGGCCTCACTTGTTGGCGTGGTGAAGAGAGCCAAGGCTCCACTCTCTCATTATTAGCAGCCTGGAAAGATTTGGAGACTAGCAATGGAGAGATGCTGTTTACACTCTTCAGATTCAAAATGTGAATTTCTACATCCCTGTTGTTGATGGGTATAGAACAGAGAGGTGAACTGGAACTGAAGCTGTTGGAATTCATTTGCTGGTTAGTGCTTATTTGGCAGTGATGGGTTTGGGGTTGAGCTTTTTGGTTTTGCGAACTGCCTAAGATGATTCTTTTATCACTTTTTAAAATACCAGGATACAAGGATAGCTGGGTGATTCTATAAATCTAATTTTAAAATCTATCAATTCTACTGATGCAGAAAAAAATTTGATAAAATTTAACATCCATTTTCTAAAATTATTCCGATGTACGGCTTATTATAACAAAGAGAAACCACAAGTGTTAACACTTGAGAGTTGCACTCCAAGTCCACTATTGCCCACTACTGAACACGGTTCTAGAGGTGCCAGTCAGTGCAATCGGGCATAAGAAGGAAATTGGAATGAACAAAAAGCAACCAAGGGTCATACTGGATCAATGGAAACATGTTCCTAGATAGGAATGTCTAATGATTCAGGGATAATTGACAGCTGAATGGGAGTGATACATAATTCATACCAATATATGAGAATATCAATGGTGGCCTTGGGCTGATCCTAACATCAAGCAGATAACCAAAGAAGCACACCAAACCTTAAAGCTACAGTAATCAAATCCATCATTTGAGAAGGGTGGTGGTGAAGCTTAGTAGACAAAAGTTGGATTGTTATGTGGGTGGTCATCCTGAGAAAAATAAAGCTGTGTCACTTACATCAATAAACTGCACATCAAAATATTTGGAAAACGCAACTACAACCCCAAAAGACAAAATGGCTAAATAGTATAAACAGGAGAAAATGAATAGCTCAGACATGTGAAAAGATGCTCAACTCCACTGGCAAATTAAAATCACAAGGTAACATCCCAAGAAGTGGGTCTTCTGATACCAAGGATGGAGCAGCTTGCAAGGATGCGCTTTAGGGAGTGACCAAATCTGTCGGTGAACCTAGAGATGCTCTCAGCACCCACCTACCCCACAGGTCCACTCCTAGACAGGCCTAGAAAATCTCTCCTGTGGAAGAGCCACAGGAGAGTTTCTGGAGAAAAATGAAACCACCAGCAGGAAAATGGGTGACTACATTCAGGCACATTCAGATGATACTCAACTATGAAATAAGCTAGAACTATATATTATCAACCTAGATAAATCCTCAACAGTGAAGCCAAGTGTAGCAACATACCAATATGCACAATACTGCCTCATATCCTCTAAACATGGCTTACGGGCCAGGATGGCCGAGGAGAGAAAGTGTACATCAGAATGTACGTTATCATGGACTAGTACCAAACACTGGTAAAGAGTCTGTGGACATCAGCCAGAAGGCTGTGAAAGCCTGAATCAATAGTGGTTAATTCAGTGAGGGAGAGGGGCTGAGATGAGGAAGGGCAGGTAGAGCTTTACCTATCAGTAACATTTGGAAGGTTTAGATGTAGGTGTTCATTATACCTGTTTGCATGTCAGATTTTTTTCATTTTTTGGGAGGGTGAGAGGTGTCAGGTTCTCTTGTCTCCCAGGCTGGAGTGCAATGGTGCCATTATGGCTCACTGCAGCCTCAACCTCCTGGACTCAAGTCATCCTCCTGCCTCAGCCTCTTGAGTAGCTAGGACTGCAAGTGCGCACCACCATACCTGGCAAATTTTATACTTTTTGGTAGAAATGAGATCTTGCTACTTGCCTAGGCTGGTCTTGAACTCCTAGCCTCGAGTGACCCTCCTGTGTCTGCTCCCCTAGTCGCTGGGATTACAGGCACAAGCTACCACACACAGCTCTCAGATTTTTTAAACATCTATACCCTTGGATCAAGCACTTCACTTTCCTGAAATCCTCCCATATGTTCAAAAAGTATAATCCCTACTGCACTGTTGCAGCAGAAGACTGGAAATAACCTGATGTTCATCAAGAGGCAAGAATTGAATAAGCTAGAGAGCATTCAAACCATGGAATACTGTGCAACAGGAGGCTGGGCACAGTGGCTCACACCCGCAATCCCAGCACTTTGGGAGGCCGAGGTGGGTGGATCACTGGAGGTCCAGAGTTCAAGACCAGCCTGGCCAACATGGTGAAACCCCATCTCTACTAAAAATGCAAAAAAAATTAGCCAGGCATGGTGACATACGCCTGTAATCCCAACTACTCGGGAGGCTGAGGCAGGAGAATCGCTTGAACCCAGGAGGTGGAGGTTGCAGTGAGCTGAGATTGCACTACTGCAATCCAGCCTGGGAGACAGAGTGAGACCCCATCTCAAAAAAAAAAAAAAGACAAGGTAGACATGTGTACAAACAAGAAATGATGTCTGGTAGATGTTGTCTGCCCAGGGAAATATTCAATTACAGAGCAGTTTGCATTATAATCTATCATTCTTTTTAAAAAAAACAGAAGGAAGTTAACAGTTTCTAGTAATGACAGTTGCTGAGAATAACAAAATGCTGCATATAGATGGCAGATGGTGCAAGCCAGGTTTCTCTCTGTTGGAGTGGGAGGAAACAGAGGAAGCAAGGGGAGAAGCTAAGACAAGCAAGGGGAGGAGGCTAGAATAATCCATGTGGTAATGAATTAGAGCCGGCGATATCAGGATGAAGTCATGTTTAGCTTCATATGTACGGATGGTTTCATACAGAAACACTAATAGTGGCGAGTCACAGTGACCCACGCCTACAATCTCAGCACTTTAGGAGGCCAAGGCAGAAGGATAATGAGCCCAGTAGTTTGAGACCAGCCTGGGCAAGTGAGACCCCATATCTACCAAAAAATTTAAAAATTAGCCAGGCATGGCAACGCATGCTTGTGGTCCCAGGTACTCTGGAGGCTGAGGTAGGAGGATCACCTGAACCCAGGAGGTCAAGTTTGCAATGAAACCGAGATTGCACCCCTGCACTCCAGCCTGCATGACACAGTGAGAGTCTGTTTCAAAAAAAGAAAAACTGCTGGCCGGGCGCGGTGGCTCACGCCTGTAATCCCAGCACTTTGGGAGGCCGAGGCGGGTGGATCACGAGGTCAAGAGATCAAGACCATCCTGGTCAACATGGTGAAACCCCGTCTCTATTAAAACTACAAAAAATTAGCTGGGCATGGTGGCGCGTGCCTGTAATCCCAGCTACTCAGGAGGCTGAGGCAGGAGAATTGCCTGAACCCAGGAGGCGGAGGTTGCGGTGAGCCGAGATCGCGCCATTGCACTCCAGCCTGGGTAACAAGAGCGAAACTCCGTCTCAAAAAAAAACAAAACAAAACAAAACAAGAAAAACTGCTGATCATGATGTGTATATATACAGGTCACTACATACATGCATTTTCTTGTACTGTCAGCTCAGAAGGCAGTGAACATACTTGGCTCCCAGTGTTAGGTTTCTAATGCTATTCTCCAATTTAAAAAAATCAAGGGTCCTTGGAGAAATGGCTGATTCTAGAGATGGGGTGGAAAATGCACAGCACATGCCTGGAGAATACCGAAGTGCCTGCCAGGAAGGAAGGACTCAAAAACAACAATCAAAGATGTGGTTATGTGAAAGGGACACAAGAGCCAACTGAAAAAGCCACAAGAGCCAAAGCCAAAAGAATGTGAGCAGCAAAATAAAGTAGAATTGGACTAGAAGCCGAAGTATAAATATCCACGTGTCCACACTGACATAAACAAACGGCTACATAAATAAATGGGGATAACTAGGCTGGGTGCTGTGGCTTATGCCTGTAATCCCAGCATTTTGGAAGGCTGAGGTGGGCGGATCACGAAGTTAGGAGTTTGAGGCCAGCCTGACCAACATACTGAAACCCTGTCTCTACAAAAATTAGCCAGGCATGGTAGCGCATGCCTGTAATCACAACTACTCAGAAGGCTGAGGCAGGAGAATCGCTTGAACCCAGGAGGCAGAGGTTGCAGTGAGCCGAGATCATGCCACTGCACTCCAGCCTGGGCAACAGAGAGAGACTCCATCTCAAAAACAAACAAAAAATGGGGGTAACTAGAAACCCTCCATGCAGAATTCCAAGTAATTTACATAGACACTGCCCTGAGGAGGTAGAGCCTCGCCTCCTCTGTGGGCTGCACTGTGTTCCAAAGAGTACATACAGTGGGGATGGGAAAGCGCCTATCACCATGGAGACCTGACATGCTACCTCAGCCAGGTGGTGTCATCTTGAAAGCGTGCACCCTTGATCTGAAGTGATGAAAACGGCATTTTACCTCTGTAGTCTTTCTCCTATAATACACAACCTTAGTCTAATCATCAAGAAAACACCTGACCAATCCCTAAACAAAAAATCCCTGACTGGTACTCCTCAAAACTGTTGAGGTCATCAGACCAGCAAAGTGAGAAAAGCATAATCATCAGAATGTAAAAATGAATGGGGCTGGAAGCAGTGGCTCACACCTGTAATCCCAGCACTTTGGGAGGCTGAGGCAGGTGGATCACTTGAGGTCAGGAGTTCAAGACCAGCTTGGTCAACATGGTAAAATACCATCTCCATTAAATACAAAAAAATGCCGGGCGCAGTGGCTCACGCCTGTAATCCCAGCACTTTGGGAGGCCGAGCCAGGTGGATCACGAGGTCAAGAGATCGAGACCATCCTGGTCAACATGGTGAAACCCCGTCTCTACTAAAAATACAAAAAATTAGCTGGGCATGGTGGTGCATGTCTGTAATCCCAGCTACTCAGGAGGCTGAGGCAGGAGAATTGCCTGAACCCACGAGGCGGAGGTTGCGGTGAGCCGAGATCGCGCCATTGCACTCCAGCCTGGGTGACAGAGCAAGACTCTGTCTCAAAAAAAAAAAAAAAAAAAAAAAAGATTAGCCAGCCTGGGCAGCATAGTGAGACCCCAAATCTGCAAAAAATTTAGAAATTATCCTGGCATAGTAGCACATGCCTGTAGTCCCAGCTACTGAGGGGCCTGAGGTGGGAGGATCACATAAGCACAGGAGTTTGAGGTTATAGTGAGCTGATTGCACCACTGCACTCTAGCCTGAACACTGCAAGACCCTGCCTGTCTCAAAAAAACAAAAAAACAAAACAAAAAACTTTATGGTTGGATGTGGCATCAGAGTTGACACAGCAAAATAATGAATGAAACAATAGATGAGAAGAAATTAACTGGAATGCAGCAGGTGAAGGTAGGGGGGAAAGGCTGGAAACATGCAAGAAAGGTTAAGATACCTAGAAGACTGAGAAAAGTGACAAAGTCAAATGTACATTTCACTGTACCTTCAAAAGCGGGCCAGGCACAGCAGCTCACACCTGTCATCGCAGCACTTTGTGAGGCTGAAGCCAGAGGATCACTTGAGCCCAGGAGCGTGGGAACAGCCTGGGCAACATGGCAAAACCCTGTCTGCAGAACATAATTTTTAAATTAGGCATGTGGTAGTGCATGCCTGTAGTCCTGGCTACTTGGAAAGCTGAGGCAGGAAGATTGCTTGAGGCAGAGAGGTGGAAGCTGCAGTGGCCATGAGCACACTACTACACTCCAGCCCTGGGACCATAGGCACCTGATGTCACATCTGGCTAATTAAAAAATTGTTTTTACTTGGTGTGGTGGTGCATGCCTATAGTCCCAGCTACTCGGGAGGCTGAGGTGGGAGGATTGCTCAAGTCCAGGCGTTCTGGGCTGTAGTGTGTTATGCTGATCAGGTGTCCACACTAAATTCAGCATCACTATGGTAACCTGGGAGGAGGAGACCACCAGGATGCCTAAGCAGGGGTAACCAGCCCAGGTTATGTGTGAATGCTTTAGTGACAGTACAAGACCCTGTCTCTAAATAATAACAACAAAAATACAAGAGAGTATGGCTGAGAATTTTCTAGAACTGACGATAGACAGCAGTCTACAGATCCTAGAATCCTAACAGCTTCCAAATAGGATAAATAAAAAGAAACCCAGGCTGGGTACGATGCTTCATACTTGTAATCTCAGCACTTTGGGAGGCCAAGGTGGGAGGATTGCTTCAGACCCGCAGTTCAAAGCCAACCTGGAAAACAGAGCAAAAACCCATCTCTACTAAAAAAAAAAAAAAAAAAAAAAAAAAAAGCTGGGTGTAGCAGTACATTCCTGTATTCCCAGCTACTTTAGAGGCTGAGATGGGAGGATGGCTTGAGTCTGGGAGGCAGAGGCTGCAGTGAGCTGAGATTGCACCACTGCACTCCCAGCCTGAGTGGCAGACCCAGATCCTACCTCAAAAAAAAAAAAAAAAAAAGAAAGAAGTCAATCAATCCAGACCTAGACATAGTATAATAAGCTGCAGAAAACCAAAGAAAATCTTAAGAGCAGTGAAGGATAGGGCAGGGTAGATATCATCTTCAAAGGAGACCGACATTGCAACAGTAACAACAGTAACAACAACAGAAGCCGGAAAGCAGCGGGATGACAGCTTCATGTGCCAAAGGTGATTAATGGCATCCTGGAGTGAGTATGCAGTATTTAAGCATACAGTATTCGGGGGGAAATAAAGATATTTTCAGGCAAAAACATAGTTCTTCCAGCCGGGTGCAGTGGCTCACACCTGTAATCCCAGCACTTTGCGGGGCAAAGGTGGGTGGGCCATATGAGGTCAAGAGTTCGAGACCAGCCTGACCAACATGGTGAAATCTCGTCTTTACTAAAAACACAAAAATTAGCTGGGCAGTAGAGGCACCCATTTGTAATCCCAGCTACTCAGCAGTCTGAGGCAGGAGAATCACTTGAGCCTGGGAGGCAGAGGTTATAGTGAGCCGAAGTCACGCCACTCCTGCCTGGGCAACAGAATGAAACCTTGTCAAAAAAAAAAAAAAAAAGAAAAAGAAATAAACAGAGTTCTTGCTGGGCATGGTGGCTCACGCCTGTAATCCCAACACTTTGGGAAGCTGAGGTGAGTGGATTATGAGGTCAGGAGTTCAAGACCAGCCTGGCCAAAGAGACCAGCCTGGCCAACATGATGTAACCTCATCTCTACTAAAAATACAAAAATTAGCTGGGCGTGATTAGGTGGGCACCTGTAATCCCAGCTACTCGGGGGGCTGAGGCAGGAGAATTGCTTGAACCCGAGAGGCGGAGGTTGCAGTGAGCCAAGATCTCGCCACTACACTCCAGCCTGGGTGACAGAGGACAACTCTGACTTAAAAAAAATTAAAGGAAAGACACAGTTCTTCATCAGCAGACCCACACTAAGGGAAACTCCAGTTGGGACTGCAGGTAAACAGAGTTTAAATGATCTTAGAGGACAGACAGTAAAGGTGTCAGTTAACTTTAGATATGGACACGTTAAATAAGCACATTGCAATTCCTAGGATAACCACTAAAGGAACAGAAACACCGGCAAGACTAGCAAACCAGCTGAAGGAAAAAAGGAACCTAAAATTACAGACCAGAAAGGAGAAGATGATAGATTCCAAACCCAAATATAAGCAATAACAACATTTTTAGAATATACTAAATATGTTATTCCTGTTGCTCTATTACAAGAGAATGATTTTTGCATGCTCAGTGAGACATTCCTATTTTGGAAAGCAATCTGTACTTTTTTTTTATTTTTGAGATAAAGTTTTGCTCTAGGCCGGGCGCGATGGCTCACGCCTGTAATCCCAGCACTTTGGGAGGCCGAGGCGGGTGGATCACGAGGTCAAGAGATCGAGACCATCCTGGTCAACATGGTGAAACCCTGTCTCTACTAAAAATACAAAAAATTAGCTGGGCATGGTGGCGCGTGCCTGTAATCCCAGCTACTCAGGAGGCTGAGGCAGGAGAATTGCCTGAACCCAGGAGGCGGAGGTCGCGGTGAGCCCAGCCTGGGTAACAAGAGCGAAACTCCGTCTCACGCAACCTCCGCCTCCTGGGTTCAGGTTTTTCTCATTGCCCAGACTGGAGTACAATGGCATGATCTCTGCTCACTGCAACCTCTGCCTCCTGGGTTCAAGCGATTCTCGTGCCTCAGCCTCCCAAGTAGCTGGGATTACAGGCATGTGCCACCATACCCAGCTAATTTTGTATTTTTATTAGAGACAGGGTTTCACCATGTTGGGCAGGCTGGTCTCAAACTCCTGACCTCAGATGATCCACCTGCCTCAGCCTCCCAAAGTGTTGGGATTACAGGAATGAGCCACCATGCCTGGCAGCAATCTGTACTTTTTTTTTTTTTTTTTTTGAGATGGAGTTTCACTCATGTTACCCAGGCTGGAGTGCAATGGTGCGATCTCGGCTCACCGCAACCTCCGCCTCCTGGGTTCAGGCAATTCTCCTGCCTCAGCCTCCTGAGTAGCTGGGACTACAGGCACACGCCACCATGCCCAGCTAATTTTTGTATTTTTAGTGGAGACGGGGTTTCACCATGTTGACCAGGATGGTCTCAATCTCTTGACCTCGTGATCCACCCGCCTCGGCCTCCCAAAGTGCTGGGATTATAGGCGTGAGCCACCGCGCCCAGCCAAATTGAATGTTTTTTATCAAAATAAGCAGAGGCTGGGCGCGGTGGCTCACGCCTGTAATCCCAGTAATTTGGGAGGCCAAGGCGGGAGGATCACTTGAGCCCAGGAGTTCGAGACCAGCCTGAGCAACATAGTGAGAACTTTGTCTCTACAAAAAAATTAACCGAGTGTGGTGGCGTGTGCCTGTAGTACCAACTTCTCAGGAGGCTGTGGCAGGAGAATCACTTGAACCCAGGAGGTGGAGGCTGCAGTGAGCCGAGATCGTGCCACCGTACTCCAGCCTGGGCAACAAGAGCAAGACTCTGTCCGAAAAAAGAAAAGAAAGGAATATTAAATGTGCAGACTCTAGGAGAAGGGCATACGGAAATTGTTTGTACTATTTTTGTAAAAATACAAAAATTCACTGGGCATGGTGGTGGGCACCTGTAATCCGAGCTACTTGGAAGGCTGAAGCAGAATTGCTTAAACTCAGGAGGCGGAGATTGCAGTGAGCCGAGATCACGTCACTGCGCTCCAGACTGGGAGACAGAGATTCTGTCTCAAATAAACGAATGAATGAATGAATGAATGAATGAATGTTTATTTTGTAAGTTTGTAAATTACTCAAAATGCCTTGATTTGTGACTAAAAATGTATGAACATTAACATTTATATTTTTTGATATTTATCAATCATAACCTGTTAAGAAACAGATACTAGGCCGGGCATGGTGGCTCACGCCTGTAATCCAAGCACTTTAGAGGCCAAGGCAGGCGGATCACCTGAGGTTAGTAGTTCAAGACCAGCCTGACCAACATGGTGAAACCCTGTCTTAAAAAAAAAAAAAAGAAAAAAAGAAAAGAAAAAGAAACAGATTCTATGATTCTATTGAAAACTGAGACTTAACCAGGCACAGTGTCTCATGCCTGTAATCCCAACACTTTGGGAGGCTGAGGAGGGAAGATCACTTGAGCCCAGGAGTTTGAGACCAGCCTAAGCAACAGAGCAAGACCCTGTCTCTACAATTTTGTTTGTTTTGAGATGGAGTTTTGCTCTTGTTGCCCAGGCTGGAGTCTAATGGCACAATCTCAGTTCACTGCAACCTCCATCTCCCAGGTTCAAGCAATTCTCCTGCCTCAGCCTCCCCAGTAGCTGGGATTTCAGGTTTGCACCAGCATACCTGGCTAATTTTTTGTATTTTTAGTAGAGACAGGGCTTCACCATGTTGACCAGGCTGGTATCAAATTCCTGGCCTCAGGTGATCCATCTCCCACCTAAGCCTTACAATTTCTTTTTAATTACAGGGTCTCGATATGTTATCCAGGCTGAAGTGCAGTGTCTATTCACAGGTATGATCCCACCACTGATCAGCACAGGAGTTTTGACCTGCTCCGCTTCTGACCGGGGCCAGTTCACCCCTCCTTAGGCAATCTGGCAGCCCCCCACTTCCAGGAGGTCACCATACTGATGTTGAACTTAGTGCGAACACCTGATTGGCATATGCACAACAGCCCGGAACGCCAGGGCTCAAGCCATCCTCGAACCTCAGGCTCCCAAGTAGCTGGAACTACAGGCGCACACCACTGTGCCTGGCAAAATTTTTTTTAAAAAAATTAGCAAGATGTGACGGCACATAACTGTGGTCCCAGCTAAGAGGGAGGCTGAGGTGGGAGGACGGCTTGAGCCCAGGAGGTTGAGGCTGCAGTGAGCTGTGACTGCACCACTGTACTCCAGCCTGGGTAACAGAGTAAGACACTGTCTTAAAAACAGAAAAAGGGCCAGGTGCAGTGGCTCATGCCTGTAATCCCAGCACATTTTTCCTGTGGTTTTGTAAACACTCCTACTATGTTTTTGTGTGCTTCTGTATATATGCTGTATTTCTCCAATGTTCCATTTTTATTAAAACAATCAAGAAATCCCTGCCAGGCCCCAGATAGGCCCTTGGCCTAGGCTCACTGGAGGCTCATTCTGCACAGGGACCACTCTTCCAGATCTGCTCAGGGGTCTCCACACAGCCTCGACTCAGAGGGGGTCCCTCCCTGGCCTCCCCTAGGAGGACAGAAGCTGCCCCCAGGTCACTGTGTGTCTTGTGTATATGGCCAGCATTCTGGAACAAGCTCCAGAAGGGGAATGTACACCTCTGTCCCTTCCTGTCACACTAGTAGCCTTTACCAAACAGCAGCAACATGGATGTGGAGAGTGGCCTGGGCCTGCAGGGGTTCTGGGGTCAGCTTGTTTGGGCCCTTCAAAGCTGGGGCTTCAGTCTGGGAACCAACTTGTCAAGGACAGACCCCTGCTGGCTGTGGTTCCCACTTGATTCCTGGGCCAAACCTCTACTGTCCCATGGGGACTGATAGGGCAGATGGGCCAATGGGCCAAGGGGCTAGCTGACTGAGGTCATGGGTAGATGACCAAAAAGGAAAAACAATAACTTCTGTGGACGTTTTGCTTAAACAAGATCAGGCCCCGCACTTAGGGTTTCAGGGCATATCTTCTGATCTAGTGCCAAAGGGGTCCCAGGCCACGGGGCAGAAGGCAAGGTCCCTGTCCTCAGGGATGCTGACAGGTCCTAGGTTTAGCCCTCAGAGGCTGCTCCCCACCCATACACCCCACCCAGCGTGCCAAGTGCTGCCATCCCTGCTATAAAGCCCCTTTTGTGTTATGCCCCCACCTGACGACAGGGTGGGAGACCCAACTCTCTGAGTCCTATATCAAAGGAATGCAGAGGCACAGAGAAGCCAAGGGAGCTGCCCATGGCCACAGAGCCAGTAACAGGCCATGAGGTGGAGGCTTCCCCTGATAGTGTAGAGAGGCCCTCCCCCAGGCCTCAGCCCTCCTAGTGGGGAGGGTAGGTACCTCTGAGGTGACACTGAAAGAAGGAGGGGGACTTAGGGATGACACAAGCAGCCAGCACCCCTCCACACACACAAAACCTCAAGCGCTGTCTCCCTCAGCCCTCGACAGGGGAGAAACTGACCTCAATCTTGGAAACACCCCAACTGCAGAGCCAGGCAAGGGGGAAGGACCCCAAATCCCACAGGCCTGAGAAAGCTAAGGGGGAGTCCTGGGAGGACCACAGAACACACCACAGGCTCCCAGCTCCAGCAAGAAAAAGCAGGGTAGGCACTCAGAGATTGCAGAGTTCTTGGTTTGCCCCTAACCTGGAGCCCACGGAGGGGCTCCCTGTGTAGACAGGGAGGCTGCCAGGCCAATCTGGGTGTACAGGCTTGCCATGCAGAGAGGACAAGCCAGCCAGCCCCCTTGAAAGTTCCAAAAATGATTATACTCTCACTCCAAAACCCCCTGCTGAGAATTTACCCAAAGAAGGAAAAAAAAATAGCACAAAGGAGGTCGCCAGAGGATTGTTTATAGACAGACACTGGAAGATTTAAGTGGCCAGCGAGAGCTGCGTCGTGACGCACTGTCCTTGCCAGACTGTCTGCAGCCTTTAGGCACAGCAAGGCTGAGGCCCACAGTGACAGACGGAGGCAGGCTTAGTGCGGCTGTTTTCTCTGGAACAGAATATATTACAAAATTGTGGAGAGATCGCAATTAAGACCATACTGAAGCTCCAGGACTGGAGGCTCTGGACAGACAAATTTGTCCTAATGTGTCCATCTGAGACTCAGTGTGCTTATCTGTGAAAAGGGCCAATTCTACCTCTCCAACTTCAGGAGGTGTGCGGCTGAGATGTGGTAACATAGGCAAAGGCCATGCCTCATGGCCTGGTCCAGAGGAGCACTCAAGAAATAGCAGCTAGGGGCTGGGCATGGTGGCTCACGCCTATAATCTCAGCACTTTAGGAGGCCAAGGCAGGTGGATCACCTGAGGTCAGGAGTTTGAGACCAGCCTGGCCAACATGGTTGAAACCCCATCTCTAGTAAAAATACAAATATTAGCCAGGTGTGAGCCTATAGTCCCAGCAACTTGGGAGGCTGGGGCTGGAGAACTGATTGAACCCAGGAGGTAGGCCGGGCGCGGTGGCTCAAGCCTGTAATCCCAGCACTTTGGGAGGCGGAGGCGGGTGGATCACGAGGTCAAGAGATCGAGGCCATCCTGGTCAACATGGTGAAACCCCGTCTCTACTAAAAATACAAAAAACATTAGCTGGGCATGGTGGAGCGTGCCTGTAATCCCAGCTACTCAGGAGGTTGAGGCAGGAGAATTGCCTGAACCCAGGAGGCGGAGGTTGCGGTGAGCCGAGATCGCGCCATTGCACTCCAGCCTGGGTAACAAGAGCGAAACTCCGGCCGGGCGCAGTGGCTCAAGCCTGTAATCCCAGCACTTTGGGAGGCCGAGGCGGGTGGATCACGAGGTCAAGAGATCAAGACCATCCTGGTCAACATGGTGAAACCCCGTCTCTACTAAAAATACAAAAAATTAGCTGGGCATGGTGGCGTGTGCCTGTAATCCCAGCGACTCAGGAGGCTGAGGCAGGAGAATTGCCTGAACCCAGGAGACGGAGGTTGCGGTGAGCCGAGATTGCGCCATTGCACTCCAGCCTGGGTAGCAAGAGCGAAACTCCGTCTCAAAAAAAAAAAAAAAGAACCCCGGAGGTAGAAGTTGCAGTGAGCGGAGATCGAGCCTCTGCACTCCAGCCTGGGTGACAAAGCAAGACTCTGTCTCAGAAAGAAAAAAAAAAAAAAAAAAGCAGCTAGGCCGGGCACAGTGGCTCACATCTATAATCCCAGCACTTTGGGAGGTGGATGGATCACTTGAGGCCAGGAATTCAAGACAAGCCTGACCAACATGGCAAAACCTCATCTCTGCTAAAAATGCAAAAATTAATTGGGCATGGTGGCGGATGCCTGTAATCCCAGGTACTTGGGAGGCTGAGGCAGGAGAATTGCTTGAACCCAGGAGGCAGAGGTTGCAGTGAGCTGAGATTGTACCACTGTACTCCAGCCTGGCAACAGAGCAAGACTCTGTCTCAAAAAAAAGGAATAGCAGCTAAAGCAAATAAAAGCAAGGGAGTACTGATCACATCTGAGGTTGGTAAAAACCATAAAAACCAAATGAAAGCACTTGATGATAGTGGTGCTGATGAGGGGCAGGGAAACAGGCACTGGAACCTGTTATTTGTTGGAGAGCAACCTGACAGCACCCATGAGTCATGTCAATGCACAGGCTCTGAGACGCAGGAATTTCACTGCAAGGAACTTGACCACTGCGTATCCTTGGAATATTATGGCAAAGTATGTTAATGACAGCACAGACTGAAATAATTATGTACAAAACTGGAAAACAAGCGTCTACCAGTAGCAGAAGCGTTGCCAAACCTGTTCCTTCTGCAGAATGGATTCCACAGCACTGATGATTATGGGGTGCACTGATGCTGCCTGGAATGTCTCTATGCACAGCACAGCCTCTTTTTTTTCCCCCATACGAAGTCTCACTCCGTCACCCCCGCTGGAGTGCAGTGGCACTATCTTGGGTCACTGCAACCTCCACCTCCTGGGTTCAAACAATTCTCCTACCCTACCCTCCCCAATAGCTGGGACTACATGTGCCCACGACCATGCCCGGCTAATTTTTTTATTTTTAGTAGAGACAGGTTTCACCCTGTTGGGTTTCACCATGTTGGCCAGGGTGGTCTCAAACTCCCAACCTCAGGTGATCCACCTGCATTGGCCTCCCAAAATGCTGGGATTACAGGCATGAGCCACCACACCTGGCAGAATATTTTTTATGATATTTAAGTTAAGGACAAGCACAAAATTATTTTTATAAAGGTAGAACGAGAAACTTATTTTGGGGAGAAACAATAAATTCTGTAGATTGGGAAGTAGATGTATTTCTAATTTTATGCCTTTCATGGTTTAATTTCTATTTTTATTTTTTTGAGAGGGTGTCACTCTGTCACCCAGGCTGGAGTACAGTGGTACAACCACAGCTTACTGCAACCTCCACCTTCTGAGTTCAAGCAGTCCTCTCATCCCAGCCTCCGGAGTAGCTCCCGTGTGCATTGAAGCTGGGACCACAGGGACACATCACAATGTCCAGCTAATTACAACATTTTTTTTGTAGACATGGGGTCTCACTATGTTACCCAGGCTGGCTTTGAACTCCTGAGCTCAAGTGAACTGTCCACCTTAGCCTTCCAAAGTGCTGGGATTAAAGGCATCAGGCACTACACCTGGCCTGAATTTTTTAAACCATGTATAGTTTTATGACACATATATTTTACAAATACATACCATATTTCACATAAATTAAGATGTGTTCACTGAGGTTAACTAGATGGCAGGCTTATAGGCCATTTCTTCACTTTTTTGTTTTTTTGAGATGGAGTCTCACTCTATTGCAGGCTGGAGTGCAGTCGCACGATCTTGGATCACTGCAACCTCTGCTTCCCAGGTTCAAGTGATTCTTTTGCCTCAGCCTCCTGAGTATCTTATTACAGACACATGCTACCATGCCTGGCTAATTTTTATATTTTTAGTAGAGACGGGGTTTCACCATGTTCCTCAGGCTGGTCTTGATCTCCTGACCTCGTGATCCACCCACCTTGGCCTCCCAAAGTGCTGGGATTACAGGCATGAGCCACCCTGGCCAGCCTCGTTGTTTTTTTCTTTTCGGTCATAAAACATATATAACATAAAATGTGCGACCATCAGCAACACATCCAGAGCTTGTTAAATATTCTAAGCAGAAACCATATCCCTATTAGACACTAACTCATTCCTTCCCTGCAGCCCCTGGCAGCCTCTAATCTACTTTGTCTCTATGAATTTGACTGTGCCAGCCGCACTTCGGATTCATGGAGTCACACATCATTTGACCTTTTGTAATTGGCTTCTTCCACACAAATAATGTTCTCAAAAGTTCCTCCGTGTTGTAGCATGTGTCACTTGCCCTTTCAAGGCTCTTATTTCATTGTACTGAAAGATGCACCTCGGTTTATCTACTCATCTAAGGACACATGAGTTGTTTCCACCTTTTGCTACTGTGGACAGTGCTGTGTGGACATGGATGTGTAATCTGTAGGAGTTTTGGCTCTCACTTCTTCGGGTGTACACCCAGAGGTGAAACGCTGGATCGTAGGGTAATACTGTTTGAATTTCTGAATCATCAGACTGTTCTCCACGGTGGCTGCACCACCTTACATTCCTACCAGCAGTGCACAGGGGCACTCTGTTATTTTAAAATTCATGTTTTCTTTTCATGGCTGCTGCAGAGGCCACACTATGGGCTTCCTCGCTTGTACCTGACCTTGCTGGTGCCGTGTGCTCTGTGACGCCAACGACCTTTCACAACAATCTGGGACAACCCAACACCCTAGGCCAGGCCAGTGGTGGCCCAGGTGCAGCAGGGGCAGGGGTGCTAAGTTCACCCAGGCCTGGAGGCGTTTAGGCAGCAGATCTGCACTGTGCCCCAAGAAAAGAGGTGGCAGCTGAGGCCCCTCCTGCTGCCCTGGGGCAGGGAGGCTCCTGTAGGAAGTGGAAAATCTTAGTAAGGCACTTACCTCAACAGCCCCTCCCAGTGCAGGGCTTCCTGGTGACCTGGCCACAGCCGTCCTTGGTGAGGTATATGTGGAGTCTGGACTCACTGCCTGTCGTCAGCGGGGAATGCAGGCCTGAGGGCCCAGAGAGCAGCTCACCGGGAGAGCTTGACTGAGTTCTGGGAAGCAGCTCTGCGCAGGCCCTGGCCTGCCACAGGTGAGCCAGTGAAGGGCTGGGAAGGCAGGAAGCGGCAGGTGAGGCCTTTGTAGGCAGGTTCCTCCCACCCACAGGCAGCTGCAGAGTGGAAACCCTCAAGGGCTCTCTGGGGTCAGGCCTGCAGCTCCTAGGATCTTTGAGCTCCCCTCTCCCAGGTTTCTCAATACTTCCAGGGAACACCTGAATAGAATAGGAAGCCAGTGTGGGGAGTGAAAGCTGCAGACTGCTGGGCCTGGCCCATGGATTCCAATAAAAGTTTGGTGCTGGGCCTGGAACCTGCATCACTGAAATGGATGCTCAAGTCTGGGGACTGAAGATCTGGGCAAAAGCTAGCCTCATTCTGAGGAATTCAGAGGCACGAGTGTGGTCCCCAAGCTGTGGCTGCAGGGAGAGCTTCTGTCATCAGCCCTATGAGTAGGGACATACCTACCAGGTCCCTGGAGACCAGCAGTTCAGAAATGAAAAATGGGAGGTCCTGCTGAAGGGCAGGGCTCACCCTGACTCTGGAGCCTGCCTCCCTGCTCGGCTGAGGGTCCTCCAGGGATTCCAGGACAGCACCACTCCCAGCTCCTCAGGGAAGCCTGGCCAGCTGGCACTCCCTCTGTGAGGGTGTCACAATAGATGCTTAATGCTGCACAGGCTCATTTAGTCCTCATCCTGGGAGGCAGCAGGGGCTACACAGCTAACTGCCCTCACAGCCCACGGGTTCTGAGGGGGAGGGGAGGCTTTTCAGACCCAGGTGGTCTCTTAACAATCTGGAAGGCGGAGAAATGACTCAGTTAAAACACCCCCATACTGGCTGTATGGGACTCCAGAGCCCAGAAGGAACTTGTAGTGACTGGGCATTAGGGGGCTGTCCTTGGTCACGTGCCTGGTCTCCTGGCAGGTGGCTCAGTAGGACAGCCACAGGGCTGAGCAGCCTGGTTCTGTCCCTGCCTCCTGGAGCTCCCTGCCCTTGAGGTTTTGGGTTTGTGAGAAAGTGACAGTGGCAGTGCCAAGCGACAGCTTCAGCACCCTCTGAGCACCATTCTTTGATATGGACCAAGTGTTTTCTCGATCCCGTGTGAGGTGGTTTCACAGCTTCAGCTGCCTCTTCCAACCTGTTACCTTGGGGCTGGAGGTGCAGGCTGCAGGGAGCGAGGATACATCCTGGGAGCTGCTGGGCTGGAGGAGCCTGGAGTACACAGAGGCTCTCAGCAGGGCTGAGGCGCATGCCATGGAAGGGGAAGGCGGGAGGGCACCAGTTGAGGGCGATACATGGGACCTGGGCTCTGGGACCCTGATCCAGGGGTATGTGAGTGCGGCAGTGGGCCTGCCATGCAGAGACGAGATTGCATGGTGGGGCTGGGCTTCCTCCTGGAGTCAGGGGAAAGGCAAAGAGGCTTCACTTCTCCTCTCTCATTACAGTACTGACAGGTCATGGAGCTGAAGAAGTCCATGAGGTAAGGCTGCATCCAGGAGACTATGCCTAGCCCAAGGGGCAGGCAGCTTCTTCTGGTCATACACTCACCTAGTGTGACCCCAACTGTCTGCAGGGGCTTTTTTTTTTTTTGAAACACTGTCTCTGTTGCTCAGGGGCACGATCCTGGGCTCACTGCAAACCTCCACCTCCTGGGTTCAGGTGATTTTCCTGCCTTAGCCTCCCAAGTGTTGAGTTGCCGAGATTACTGGTGTGCACCACCATGCCTGGCTAATTTGTTTTTGAGATGGAGTCTTGCTCTGTTGCCCAGGCTGGAGTGCAGTGGTGCTATCTTGGCTCACTGCAACCTCCACCTCCCGGGTCCCAGTTCAAGCCATTCTCCTGCCCAGCTGCCTGAGTAGCCAGGATTACAGGTACATGCCACCATGCCCAGCTAATTTTTGTATTTTTAGTAGAGACAGGGTTTCACCATGTTGGCCAGGCTGGTCTCAAACTCCTGGCCTCAAGTGACCCACCCGCCTTGGCCTCCCAAAGTGCTGGGATTACAAGTGTGAGCACATCTGGCCTTGCATGTCTCTTTAGAAGCAGCTCAGATCAAGTGATGTTGCAGAGTCTTTGGGTCTCAGACTGAAACACAGAAACTTTTTGCCTATTTTAAATTGCAATTATCAGATGTTCTAAGCTCATTAACGACTTACAGTTTTTACATTTTGTGATTCGACCTTCTATTGACATCAAATTCATATTTTGTAGCACCTTGGACTAATTTTTGAATTTGGGATTAGCTGTGACACCCACCCCCCACCTCCGATTAATTGTATACTCAGAGCCATCGAAACTTAAGACACAAGGGAGGGCGTGGGGGAAGAAACTCCCAGCCCCAGAGCTCAGGGTGTGACACTCAGGCTGACCAGTGACAAACTGCTGGAACCAGACCCCAATCTCACAGCTGCAGCAGAAGAGCCAGGCAGACTTAGCTGAAATCTGGTCAAATCTCAGGCTCCAGGGAAATTTACCTACCCAATATACAACAGATGAACCAGCTCAGAGTTCCTGAGCTTTCCAACCCTCCTGGCTCCCAACACTAGGGGAAGAAAGTCTATTTTTGGCAAATACTTCTGGGGCTGAATCAATGCATTCTGAGTAAGAGACAAAAAAAACTAAGAGTCTATTTTAAAAAGGGCTTCCATTCTGATCACCCCAACACTGTGACTGTACAAACCAGTTTTATTAGGGAACTGCTCCAGGTGCACCTCTGTTCATGCTCTCACACCTGTTTCTCACATCAGCCCAGGCTCAGAGGCAAGTTACCAGCTAAGCAAAGAGGAAAACTGTTCTGCAAAATGGCAACTGTCAGCTTAAGGCATTACTAACATTGCAGAAGGAAGCAAGATTACTAGGGATGTCTGGATAGCCCAGGACAGTGACTTCTGGGAACAGGAAGCCCTCTAGGGCCAGATCGTGCTGCCGTCTGACTTGGGAGGTGACACTATCGTGCTGGGATGGTGGGTCACTCCTTCAAACCCATCCACATCACTGACAGAACACTGTCTATTCCTTGAGTTTTTGGGTTTAGAAATTAGTTATATAAAAAGTACTCTTGGCCCAGAAGCCCCAACATGTGTGTGTGTCTCGGGGCACTCCCTCAGTCCTCCCTGGCCGGAGCAGGGGAGGATGGAGATACATGGAAGGTTGGTCAGGCTCTGTTTTAGAAATGAAGTCACAACTAGGAATCAGGAGCAAGGGGACAGAGACCCCTGCTGCAATCACATGCTGAATCATTGTCCTCCTGAGAGCAGGCTCCTACGGTTCCTTCAGTCCACGGAAGTGCTCAGAGCAGGGCAGGCCAGTGCGGCCACGGAGCTGCCGCCCCCTCACTGCATGCCGAACCACTGCTCCTGGTCAGCCCACTGGGCCGCCTCACTGTCGCTGCCCTCCAGGTCCCCTTCTTCCCCACTCCCTTCCATGTCGTCCACATCCTCCTCCTGAGTGGCATCCGTGGGACTCTCCTCCTTCTCCATCTTCTGCATCCCCTCTAGAGACTTCTGGTCATTGGGGTCCAAACTAGGGGACAACAAAACAAAGGAGAGGCCTGAATCTCTGCCTTGCTCTTGCTGGCTGATTCGTCATCTCCCTGGCCCAGCAGTGAAATGACCACACAGTCCCAGAGAAAGTGCTAAAGCCTGGCCTCTCCAAACAACTCAGGCTTCCGAGGCTGGGTTGACGGGGTCTACCACCAAAAGTGCAAAAAGGAGTCTTTTCCTAATTTTTAGAGTTCTCAATTTGAGTTTTTCTCTACAAATTTCTTAAATTTTTTCATACCTATTACCCCTAGCATTCTGCTAGAGGCTACTAGATAACACAAATGAAAAAGTGGTAAACAAACATTAACAGGTAAATTCAAATGTAATTCCCAGAAAGTTGGGTTTTTGAGCTATGGGGTTACAAAAAAGTAGGAATTTCTCTGAGTAGAGGTGTTCCATGTTCTTATGATGTAATTAAATATATCAGCATTTCAGGAGCCAACCAAAAACATCATGCTGTACCATGGAACAGATTTGTAAACACCTAGGTTAGACCCCAGGACCCAAGGCTACCCCTACCCGAGCATTCACATTTAGTAGCTGGGAGTCAGTAAATGTGCCAACCCCACACCCAAAGTTCAGAGCCTCTAGAACATTCATTTATTTGCCTCCTAAGCAATCTTTCATCTTGCCTTGGTGACCATCGCCCAAGCTAGCAGGTGTCCCATCCCTAGTAAACTCCATCTCTAATGGAAGTCTGGTATTTTATTTTCTTACTTGCTTCTGGGCTTCTAAAAAGCAGCTAAAACCCACGTTGGCATTCTGTTTCTACCAACATAAATGCGGACTGATGTGTAATATCTCCTGGTCTGCTAGTTGCTGAACCCTTCCACACCCATACTCTGAAGCTCTCACGCATACCCATGGTTCCTGCCCTCTGGACTCGCACCTTCCCTCCTACAGACTGCTGTGAAAGCCCTTAGCATGTGGTATGGTAAGTCTGCATGTCTGAGACTGACAGCTCCCAAAACGTAGCATCTCCAGTGGTCACTGAGATGATAAGCACATTAGTGGTGCTCAACTGTGTGCTGAACAACTGAATGTGATCAGACTCTATTAAAGACAGCCCCTCACCATATAACCTTACACACACACGGACAACCCTCAAATAAACCACTTCTGTATTAAACAGTAAGAATACCACTATTTATTTAGTATTTACTATGTACCAGGCACAGGGCTAAGAGCTTTACATGTTATAATCATTTAACCCTCATTCAATCATTTAATGTCTAATAGGTAGATAGATATAGACAAGGAAATGTGTTAGTAACTTGCCCAAGATCACAGGTGGTGAAAGTAGTATTCAAAACTTCAGACCTCAAGTTCTTAACTACTACAGTAGATAGAAACATGGCAAAGTACTTACAATACTTTGACTTGAAAAAGAAGAATATAAAATATATACTAGGTACAACCCTATAAAAATACGTATGTGTGTGGGCAAGGACAGAAGATGATCTATACAAATGAACACAGATGTTATAGTGGTGTGGGATGGTGGTTATGAGTGAAACAGTTCCTTAATGTTGTTAATATATTTTAAGAAAAAATTTTTAGAAGTCATGAATTCACAAATAACTCTGCTACCATTACTATTATTATTCTGCTTTCAACCACAGACACAAACTGTGCATGTGTTTCCATAACTCCTGTGACACAGCTCACTGCCTCCTCTACCCTCCTCAGTGGCCTTCCCCCACGGGAGGCTAGTGCCTACCTTAGTGCTATACTATACTGGTCCATTGCCTCCTGATACTCATTGACAGCTACAAGGAAATCTCCTAGGATCCGATGCAGGACACAGTCGCTCTGATTAGCCAGTGCGTTCCTCAGCAAAGCAATTCCATCTTCGTATTTCTGTTCTCTACCTGGGGGGATAAAAAAGACCCTCACTGTCCTACGTGAACATTTTAAAAATACATTCTCATCTGAAGTCATGTACAAAAAACCACAACTATCATTCTGACAATCTCTTTGCAGACATCCTCAAGAGAATACTGGTGAAACACAAAGTGAGGGGCAAGCACACCTGAGATCCTATTCGATTAAGAAATTCGCAGTTTGAATTATAATGTTTTAAATGGGCTCTTAACATTAAAAAGCCAAACTGCATTTTATTTGCCAATTAACCCAAATTTGATGAACCAAATTATGAGTTCATCATAAATTAGGACTGAAAAAAAAAACAGGGCTAAAAGGGAAGTCACAAAATAATCCAGATGGCTCTGAACAGTTCAAAGTGGCTAAAACCAGTTAGTTATATTCAGCTCAAACTAATTCAGGACAATCAAACCAGATAATAGTGAGCTGAACAGATACCAACTAATAGGTGGTTTAAGCCAAGCCAAGCAGGTCTAAGCCAGCTACATTTGGTTGGACTAAATATAAACGAATCCAAGCAGGCTCAAACCTGCTGCAAAAGGCCCACACCTGTCTGGTCATCTGTAACTAGCTGGGACAAGGGTGACCAACTGAGGTCAGGTTTTATTAAAATTAATGATGAACAGGGCAGAAAATAAGACACTTACTAAGTAGTTCTGCTTTTTTCACCACAGCCTTAATGTAATCTGGCCTTTGGGTCAGGGCTTTATCTAATAATGTTTTGGCTTTCTCCTGTGTCACTGGGTCTTCAAGACAAACAGTGGCTAAAAGGGTAAGGGTCTGTGCATTTGCTCCCAGAGTTTTGTAAACGTTGTTAGCCATTACCATTGCTTCTCGAATACTGTTGGAGGCTAAGTAACATTCTATGAGACCTGAAAAAAGTAAAACACATGAAGACATTCAATGCCATTACCATTCCAACCCATGCTTCCACTCTGACAGCTGTCCAAATTGCTAACGTTCAAAGCTTCGAAGGGCAGGCCGGGGAAACTGATGGTGAGATCATACTGGCAAGTGTGTTGATAGAATAGCTAAGAAGTGCTATTCCAGAGCACTTGATGGTTGTGGAAAAAGACTGCCTTCAAAGGCACCTTCAGTTTAGGGAAGGAAACAAGCACGTGTAAGGAACTCACAGCATGTGAGCACCCCATCTGACCCTGGAAGAACAAATGCGATGCTAATGTTTAGTCTGTCATATGGCCAAGAAATTAGTGAGAGATGATGTTTCCAACAAAACCTAAAGTTTTGCTGCCTCTTAACAAGCTGTTATTCTCCAGCTGCATTCAGTCACCTGTAGGCCTAGGTTTAAGAGGGAAGTCTCCTAGAATCTTTTTTTATTTTTATTTTAAGACGGAGTCTTGCTCTGTCGTCAGGCTGAAGTGCAGTGGCGTGACCTTGGCTCACTACAACCTCTACCTCCCAGGTTCAAGCGATTCTCCTGCCTCAGCCTCCTGAGTAGCTGGGATTACAGGCACAGGCCACCATGGCTGGCTAATTTTTCTTTTTTTAGAGACAGGGTCTTGCTATGTTGCTCAGGCTGGAGTGCAGTGGCTATTCACAGGCGCGATCCCACTACTGATCAGCACGGGAGTTTTGACCTGTTCCATTTCCGACTTGGGCCGGTTCACTCCTCCTTAGGCAACCTGCTCCCGGGAGGTCACCATATTGATGCCGAACTTAGTGCAGACACCCGATCGGCATAGCACACTACAGCCCAGAGCTGCTGGACTCAAGAGATCCTCCAGCCTCAGCCTCCCGAATAGCTGGGACTACAGACACGCACCACCGCACCGGCAATTTTTCTATTTTTAGTAGAGACGGGGTTTCACCATGTTGACCAGGATGGTCTCGATCTCTTGATCTCATGATCCACCCGCCTCAGCCTCTCAAAGTGCTGGGAATACACCATGCCTGGCCTAATTTTAATTTTTCTTTTTTTTTTTTTTTTTGAGACGTAGTTTCACTCTTGTTGCCCAGGCTGGAGTGCAATGGCATGATCTCGGCTCACCGCAACCTCTGCCTCCCAGGTTCAAGTGATTCTCCTGCCTTAGCCTCCCTAGTGGCTGGTATTACAGGCATGCACCATCACACCAGGCTAATTTTTTACTTTTAGTAGAGATGAGGTTTCTCCATGTTGATCAGGCTGGTCTCGAACTGCTGACCTCAGGTTATTCACCCACCTTGGCCTCCCAAAGTGCTAGGATTACAGGCGTGAGCCACCACACCTGACCTGGTTCCCAGAGTCTTCAACTGAATGTCCAGTTTGACAAAATACAGGACTTATTGTCAAGCAATCTACTAAGAAAGACTCTTTCATTTGAAACATAACAGCTGTCTCAAAAGGCACTTGCTGAGGGCTTCCCTAAACTAGATGAACAGTACTTTATCAGATGTAACAGACTGTCACTGGCAGCCCTTGCTTCTTTCCATATCCACAGCAAGACGCCCTATGGGGCCACCTTGAGAAGTCAACTCTCAACTCTTCATGCCAAGAAGTTGAGGAGAACAGAGGAATAACTTTTTGGCACAAAGTGCTCATCAAAACAGAAAAACAGCTTAAACCCCAAACCCACACAATCCTTGGCAGATTTTCTCTGCATACTCCTCCACCCTAGCAGCATTTATAACATTCATGCACACCCTTCCACACACTATGGTTACTTAACCAGAAATTACCTAACTTTTTTTTTTTTGGAAACGGAGTCTTGCTCTGTCACCCAGGCTGGATTGCAGTGGTGACGTCTCGGCTTCATGCAACCTACATCTCCTGGGTTCAAGTGATTCTCCTGCCTCAGCCTCTTGAGTAGCTGGGACTACAGGTGTGTGCCACCATGCCTGGCTAATTTTTTTTTTTTCTATTTTTAGTAGAGATGGTGTTTCACCATGTTGGCCAGGCTGGTCTCAAACTCCTGACCTCAGGTGATCTGGCCATCTCGGCCTTCCAATGTGCTGGGATTACAGGCGTGAGCCACCGCACTCAGCCAATTACCTAACTCTTAAAGGCAATATGTTGGATTCCAAATACAGTTGTTTGCAATTACTTATTGAATAGTTTTACTTCCCTGCTAAAGCTCCACTGGCACTTCAGAAGAAAACATAATGCACTTGCCTAACCTAAACCTCTACCAGCAAAGGAAGCTCCAAATGGGAACTCTAAGAAACATTAAAGGGTGTAACTGGGGTTGCCCTGAGCCAAATCTCCAAATGGCAGCTTGAGAAGCCTCACTGGCCAACTGGGAAACATCTGGTGTCCAGATATTATAGGAAGTGTTATTCAACTGCATCCCTGAGCTCCAGTGAAATAAGCATGCAGTACAATGGAATTAGCATAATAACAGCTGGAAAGAAAGAGAAGTTACACTTTCAGGATGAAGAAGTTAATCTGAAACCAGAGCTTTGGTTTGCTGGAGCTTCTTTAAGAATAGACAGGGCCAGGCACGGTGGCTCAAGCCTGTAATCCCAGCACTTTGGGAGGCCGAGGCGGGTGGATCACGAGGTCAAGAGATCGAGACCATCCTGGTCAACATGGTGAAACCTCGTCTCTACTAAAAATACAAAAATCAGCTGGGCATGGCGGTGCATGCCTGTAATCCCAGCTACTCAGGAGGCTGAGGCAGGAGAATTGCCTGAACCCAGGAGGCGGAGGTTGCGGTGAGCCGAGATCGCGCCATTGCACTCCAGCCTGGGTAACAAGAGCGAGACTCCAACACATCCATCAGAGGCATAGCTCTCTGGCTATATAAGCAGATTCGTTCTCCCTCCCAACTTCCAAATTTTATTTCTCAAATTTGAACTCATCTTCCTGTTAAGAGCAAATCACTCCTAGACTCCTGGGTTTATTTTTAAATGCTTACAAAAATATGTTTTGGAGGAACTGCATCTTGTAAGATCTATTTTAATGTCTGTGACTGAGTCACCAAACGTTGCTGAAGCTGGCATAGCTCCTTTGAACTCCTAGGGGTCAGTTCACATGAACTTAAACTATTACATAACAAAACAGTTGGGCCCCAACTGTGCCCACTCTGGAAGTCACAATGAACAGACCCATTTCCACAGCCAACACTATCATATGGACGTGGAGTTTTCCTATGAGTACTATCTCTGGCCTAAGGTAAGATGGCCACAAAAAAGAATAGGCATAACAGGGCATGCACAATGTCTCATGCCTGTAATATCAGCACTTTAGGAGGCTGAGGTAGGTGGATCACTTGAGGCCAGAAGTTCGAGACCAGCCTGGCCAACATGGCAAAACCTCGTCTTTACTAAAAATGCAAAAATTAGCTGGGCATGGTGGCACACGCCTGTAATCCCAGCTACGTGGGAGGCTGAGGCAGAAGAATCGTTTAAACCCGGGAGGCGGAGGTTGCAGTGAGCTGAGACTGCTCCACTGTACTCCAGCCTGGGCGACAGATAAGACTCTATCTCAGATAAAAATAAAAATAATAAAAATAGGTAAACTAAGTGATCTAGCATGGTGCCTCACAGACAGAGATTCACATTAAGGAGTATGCCACAATGGGCGGGGGCGGGAGGACAAAAACAACAAGCCCATCCCAACTATCATCTCGCCAAAAACCAGAAGAAAAAAAAAATGAGAAAAAACTGATTCTGAAAGTATGGGTGACAAATCCAGTGAAAGCCCTAAATAAATGTAAAATGCCCAGTGCAGTGGTTCCCAAACTTGTCTGAACATTGCTAATACCAGGGTATCTTCAGAAATATCAATGTCTATTCCCAACCCCATATATTTCCATCTACACTGGAGATACCCAACATCAGGATTTTGAAAAGCTTCACCAGATGCTTCTAACAGAGTTTGGGAAGTGCTGGCCTAATGAAACCTTCCACCTGAGGGCTGTTGCCACACCCACAGATGTACACCATTCACCTTTATTTTCTATCTTACCTTCATAACAATCTAAGCGACAAGGTGCAAGCCGTATGGCCTCTCGAAAATGGATTATTGCTTCCTGGACTCTGCCCATGTTCCTAAGTGCTGCTCCCTTAAGTAGCAAAGCTTGAACACTGTTACTGTTCAGCTGAATGGCCTTGGCTCCCAAATAGAGGGCCCGGGAGTAGCGTTTGCTATAGAAGCTGTGACAACTGGAGAAACAAAAACAAAACCCAGAGGTTATCCAAGAAAGGACTACAAAGAAACTTCATCCAAAAATCATACTGAAGGTCCTGTGCATAATCCTTATTCCAAACCCAAATTTACCATGGTTTTTGTTTGTTTGTTTTCAGACAGTCTCACCCTGTCACCCAGGCTGGAGTGCAATGGCACGATCTCAGTTCACTGCAACCTCCACCTCCCAGGTTCAAGTGATTCTCCTGCCTCAGCCTCCCAAGTAGCTGGGACTACAGGCACCTGCCACCAAGCCTGGCTAATTTTTTGTATCTTTAGTGAAGACAGGGTTTCACCATGTTGGCCAGGCTGTTCTGGAACCCCTTACCTCATGATCTGCCCACCTCAACCTCCCAAAGTGCTGCGATTACAGGCGTAAGTCACTGAGCCCAGCCCCACACTTGCAGTTTTAACCTAAGCTATTAATGGAAAAGCAAAACAAAAAAATCCACTAAATATTTATTTTTAGGGGGAAATCTTAATATGGAAGGGCAAAATTATGGAAAAGAACCTACAATCCGGATACTAGTTATTAGCAGAGAGGCATTTGGAGAATTTGTAAAGCCAGGTTAGTAACAAAGGAGCATCTTCTGGTCCTATCACTGATGGCCCAGTACTAAGCACAATACATTCACCGACTCAATTAATGCTTAACCCTAGAAGGAGAAGTTATTAGCCAATTTTCCAAATGAGAATATAGACCTAGATAGGTAAATAATGCATCCAGAGTCATAAATCATGATTTCAATCCAGGACTGATTATCCTTTTAAAAAACAAACATATATATGTATATTATATATATATATAATATAAATGTATAACATATATATAAATACATAAAGACAGAATCTTGCTACGTTGCCCAGGCTGGTCTCAAACTCCTGAACTCAAGTAATTACCTCTTTTTATTTTATTATTTTTGAGAAAAAGTCTCACTCTGCCACCCACATGGAGTGCAGTGGCTCGATCTTGGCTCACTGCAACCTCCGCCTCCCAGCTTGAAGCGATTCTCCCGTCTCAGCCTCACTAGTAGCAGGGATTACAGGGGTGTGCCACCATGCCTGGCTAATTTTTGTATTTTTAGTAGAAATGGGAGTTTCACCACGATGGTCAGGCTGGTCTCAGAAGTGATCCACCTGTCTCAGCCTCCCAAAGTGCTGGGATTACAGGCATGAGCCATCGTGCCAGGTCAGATGATTATCTCTTAAACCTGTGCTTTCAACTTATATTCTCTTCAGGAGGAAGCACTTCTCTTAATCTACTGACAACCAGGGAGAAAGGGGAATGCATACCCAGAGACCACCCATGGTTCTGCATGCTGATCAGAGATATTGAAAAGGCGGCATCCAAGGTTCTCCACATCTTCTAGCCGCCCTTCTCGTGCCAAGAGGTAGCCATATACATCCATTCCTAGAAAGGAAGGACACAGTAAGAGGTGTTTTAAGCAGAGCAGCAGGAGTCCTACATAGGAGTAGCACCCAACATCAGACCCCATGCTGAGGCCCCAGCTCCCACAGGGGCTAAGCCCTTTCCACTATCACAGGCTCCTCCCACTACTATTTCCAGTTTCCTACAAAGTGACTAATTTTTTTTTTCTCCAGTGTCATGTGATACTATTTTTTTTTTCTTTTTCCAAAGTGACTATTAAAAAGCAAAACACAGCTGGGCATGGTGGCTCACACCTGTAATCCTGGCACGTTGGATGGCAGAGGCAGGAGGATCACCTGGGCCCAAGAGTTCAAGACCAGCCTGGGCAATATGGTGAGACACTGTCTCTACAAAAAATTTTTAAAAATTAGCCAAGCACAGTGGCACACGCCTATGGTTCCGGCTATTCAAGAGGCTAAGGCAGGAGGATTGCTTGAGCCCAGGAGGTCAAGGCTTTAGCAAGTGGTTTGTGCCACTCCAGCCTAAGTGATGGAACGACACCCTGTCTCAAACAACAAAAACAAAAACCAAAGGAGCAGAACAACCTACCTCGCAATTTGAAAGCCTCCAATTTTCAGGAACTATTTGTCCCTCTATCCCATGGCATGATATACAGCTACCTGAATCCAACCAGAAAAGGCCCAAAAAAGGCATCAAGGTCTCTCTTCCAAGAGCTCGAGGCCATCAGAAATACACACTTAGTATGCTGCTGAAAAGCCGAACAGTCTCAGAAAAAGTTGGCCTGCTCCAGAAAACAGCTTGTAGTGCTATCCAGAATGCAGCTCATTAAAGATCAGGCTGGGCACGGTGGTTTACATCTGTCATCCCAACACTTATAGAGGCTGAGGTGGGCGGATCACCTAAGGTCAGGAGTTCCGGACCAGCCTAGCTAACACGGAGAAACCCCGTCTCTTCTAAAAAATACAAAAATTAGTCAGGTATGGTGGTGAGCGCCTGTAATCCCAGCTACTTGGGAGGCTGAGGTGGGGGAGTCACTTGAACCCAGGAGGCAGAGTTTGCAGTGAGCTGGGACTGTGCCATTGCACTCCCACCTGGGTAACAAGAATGAAACTCCATCTCAAAAAAAAAAAACCACCTCACTGCTTCTCCCCAGCCCCCACTTTATTCTTACCCACATTCTATAAAAAGGGCCCTATGTAGGCTGGGCGTGGTGGCTCACGCCTGTAATCCCAGCACTTTGGAAGGCCGAGGTTTGAGACCAGCTTGGCCAACACGGTGAAACCCCATCTCTTTAAAAAAAAAAAAAAAAAAGGCCCTATGCTCAGTCACGCATCTCTTGCCAAAATTCTCTTCCATCCCTTGCTATTCCTTCAGATTCGCATGAAAATTCCTCTCAAACCAAGACTACTGCAATGCTCCTGCTGGCCCCTGGGCCTGGATCTGAGATTTCAAGCTGCCATTCTCATTTAAGTCGCCAGCTGCTGCCAGGCTGGTATTTCTAAAACACCATTTTCATCACGGATGCAGGCAGCTTGGAGAAGAGGAATAAGCACTAGGGAAGAGGGAAATCTTGTGCAAACAAATCCATTTCTAGATCTGCTTCCTCATCTAAATGCTTGGGATGGCTCCTTCCAGCTCCACCATTCCCCTGGGTTAAGAAGCTCACAAGACTGTTTATTGTTACAAGGCCCTATTTTTCTGATGGCCTTTTTTTGGCCTTTACAAATAGATAGCCCATCTATCTGACTTTATCTCCCACTATTCCTGAGCACTCACTGCCAGTGTCCCAACTGCCATCTCTTGGAGGTCCCTGTGAAGGTTACCCTTCACCTGCTAACTTCTTTAAAATAAATGATGTTTCTGCTGTTCACTACTAATTACTGCCTAAATACTCCTTATCCCTTTTTTGAACATCTGTACACTTATTCCTTTTTAATTATACTAAGGACAGGGTAAAACAAAATTCCCTAAAAGGATATTATGGTTTTAGGGATGCCATCCAAATTCTCAGTCAAGCACATCATAAATTTATAAGTCATAGGAGGAGCTATGACCCCCTCAAAAGAAAAAAAGCCAAATAATGATCTGTGGGGAGAAGACACTTGAATTCAAGCACAAATAACTGCTCAAATGGAATTACCTAAGTGTTAGAGACATGTGTCAAGACCTAAAAAAAGTAAAAGACTACTGTAATAAGTTTTATAACCTATGTCTATGAAACTTAGTATCAAGAATTCATGCTGCATTTTCTCCCTATTATCTCCAATCCCTCCCACCCCGCAACAGCCACTGTTTTCCTGTCCCAAGAATTACTTACCTTTTATCAGATAAGGATCCAACATCTGTGCCTGTTCAAACTTGAGGACAGAGTTTTTATTGTCTCCAGCTCTGAAGTACAGATCTGCTAAGCTTCCCAGTAGGTCCACGTTATCTCGCAATAAGGACTTTTTCTCTAGTGAACTTTAAGATATTTATTAAACACTGAACCTTTAAATCTATTATAAATCCTCTTAGTTGTTGAATCTGGATGATTGGTCATTCAGATACTATTTTGTGCAAATATAAAATTCTTTTTAATAAAAACTTTAAGCTTATAACTTTAAAAAAAGTTATATAGGACAGGATAGCAAAAACAGAATAAAGCAGAACTCAGTACCAACAAGTAACTTTCCGTTGCAGTTCTTCAGAACACAACATACACTACATGGTGTTAACGGTAATGTCATTCACACCTGACCGCTACTTATTACTCAACTAAATGACTTTGCATAACAAAAACCAAAGCCTCTTCTTGTTCTTGAACTTTCGCTGAACAGAAAGAAAATCCCCAGTCCTAAGAAGGCAAGTCAAGTTAGATGCTGCAATAAACTATGCTTCTGGGGAGTACAAAATGATTTTCTTCCAGGTTAAAGAATGACACAGTAAAGCCAGGCGTGGCGGTTCATGCCTACAATCCCAGCATTTTGGGAGGCCCAGGTGGAAGGATCACTTGAGCCCAGGAATTCAAGACCAGCTTAGGCAACATGGTGAAACCCCATCTCTATAAAAAAATACAAAAATTAGCTGGGTGTGGTGGCATGCGCCCATAGTCCCAGCTACTCAGGAGGCTGAGCAGGAGGATGGTTTGAGCCCAGAAGATCAACATGTCAAGGGTACACTGAGCTGTGACTGCACCACTGCACTCCAGCCTGGGTGAGAGAGAGAGAGAGAGAGAGAGAGAGAGAGAGATCTTGTCTCAAAAAAAAAAAAAAAAAAAAAAAAAAGAATGATACACCAAGGTAGCCTGCTTTGCTTTGCAAGTTCTACCTGTGCAAGTGCAGAACTAAACTCAGTCAGATTCACATTTTTACTGGTCCCCAACAGACATGCTAACATGATTACATTTGGGACCATTCAGTATAAAAGACTAACATAGCCCAGAGACTGGTTGCAGCAACAAGAGCGAAGCATCTCATTTTTCTTTTTGCTCCTTCAGATACATCAGACTTCTAGACAAGGACAGGGCCTCAAAAACACTGAATTAACTTTGTGGCTCTCACCAGATGGTATTGATTGCTCTTGAGTTGTCACCGGTATGCACAAAAGCATATGCTTTTATCCACACAGAGAGCCAGTCCAAGTTAGGCACGGTTTGGATCACATTCATTGTCATGGATGCCACCTCTGCCCCTTTTACAGAAAGGGACAGCAAGCCTAAACCAACAGAAAGCAGGAGAAAGAAGGTAAGGCACAATCTCTCTCTTCCACATGCAAGGAGCAATGGACTACATTTTCCCTCGGCTAAATGGCAACTGCTTCCCTATTCTAAGTGAGATGCATAACAGAAAAACCAGCATTTAGTGTTTCTTTTCTTTTTGGGATAGAGTCTCGCTTGTGTCCCCTCAGGCTGGAATGCAGTGGCATGATCTCAGCTCACTGCAGCCTCTGCCTCCAGGGTTCCAGTGATACTCATGCCTCAGCCTCCCAAGTAGCTGGACTACAGGTGAACCCCACTATGCCCGGCTAATTTTTGTACTTTAGTAGAGAGAGGGTCTCAAACACCTGAGCTCAGTCAATCACCCACCTCAGCCTCCCAAAGTGCTATGACTGCAGGTTATTTCTTGATTGAATATGTGACAGTAGAAACCCTATTAAATCACTTTCTGGAGGGGAACTTTAAAAAATAAAGTTATTCTAGCCCGGCGCAGTGGCTCACGCTTGTAATCCCAGCACTTTGGGAGGCCGAGGTGGGTGGATCACGAGGTCAAGAGATCGAGACCATCCTGGTCAACATGGTGAAACCCCGTCTCTACTAAAACTACAAAAAATTAGCTGGGCATGGTGGCGTGTGCCTGTAATCCCAGCTACTCAGGAGGCTGAGGCAGGAGAATTGCTTGAACCCAGGAGGCGGAGGTTGCAGTGAGCCAAGATTGCGCCATTGCACTCCAGCCTGGGTAACAAGAGAGAAACTCCGTCTCCAAAAAAAAGAAAAATAAAATAAAAAAAAATAAAGTTATTCTAATGTACGGTCAACTTTGAGAACTACTATCTTTGACAGTAAACATGCCATGAAAACAGGCAGAAAATATCTCTACCTAGAATGGCATCAAGGGCTAACGGGCACTGCCTCAGCACCTCCTTATAGCTGGTGACTGAAGGGCGCTCCTGACCAGCCTTCTTGTACAGATTTGCCAGCATCATGTTTATCTGTATAAACACAAACAACAGATAGTAAAATAAGTGTATACTGCAAAGAAAATCTCTCACAATGAAGAAGTCCTAATTTTCATTATCAGCTACTTACTTTTTACAATCCTGTGCAAATAAAGGGAGACTGACCCCATTTTTCAGAAGAAAGAAGAAATCACTACCCTTGCTTTCCCTAGTACCTCCCATCCCTAAGAGGAAAGTCAAATTACCTTCCCACAAGGCCCAGTAATATCGGGACAAAAGACGCTGCCTTTGGAAACAGGAATAACATTCTTTAAGAAATGTAGAGCCGGGCGCGGTGGCTCAAGCCTGTAATCCCAGCACTTTGGGAGGCCGAGGCGGGTGGATAACAAGGTCAAGAGATTGAGACCATCCTGGTCAACATGGTGAAACCCTGTCTCTACTAAAAATACAAAACATTAGCTGGGCATGGTGGCGCGTGCCTGTAATCCCAGCTACTCAGGAGGTTGAGGCAGGAGAATTGCCTGAACCCAGGAGGTGGAGGTTGCAGTGGGCCAAGATCACGCCATTGCACTCCAGCCTGGGTAACAACAGTGAAACTCTGTCTCAAAAAAAAAAAAAAGGTAGAGAATGCTAATTAACTCGATTCTTTCTTGAACTTAAAACAGAAGATGAACTACCTCACATAACAAAGTGAGAAACTCTTGACATAGCTAGTTAAGAAGGATCAAATGAGTTTTCCCCTAAAAGGAAATGATACAGAAGGACAGATAAAGCAGTGTAATACTGGGCTTTTCTCTGAGAATTCGACTTGTGGCTAGACTCTAGCCTTTTAACACTTAAGGCTTTGGCCCCCAGGTACTAACTAACTAAAGTAATGCTATGAAAATCAGGTATACTATTTAAATCCAGTGAATGCAGACAGCTGCATTTTAGCATAATTTAAATATGTAACTTGGTAAAGCTAAATAAAAATAATCCTACTAAGATGTAACTGAGAAAATCTAAAAGTTCCAAAGAATGCAGAAGTTACAGGAAAGTGATAAAAGACCTTCCTAGTAGTACAGAGATAAACACAATATTCCACTTTAAAATTAGATTTTTTTTTTTTTTGAGACAGAATTTTGCTCTTTTCACCTGGGCTGGAGTGCAATGGCACAATCTCAGCTCACTGCAACCTCTGCCTCCTAGGTTCAAGAGATTTTCCTCCCTCAGTCTCCTGAGTAGCTGGGATTACAGGCGTGCGCTACTAAGCCCAGCTAATTTTTTTTGGATTTTTAGTAAAGACAGGGTTTCACCATATTGGCTAGGCTGGTCTTGAACTCCTGACCTCAGGTGATCTGCCCGCCTAGGCCTCCTAAAGTGCTGGGATTACAGGTGTAAACCACTGCACCTGGCAAAATTAGTAGGTTCTAAACATGACAGTATTTGCTAGATTATTAACTAAGAAAGCAGTCAATGTGAGGTCACAAAAGAAAAAAAAGTCAACCCCAATCTCTTCAATTATCTGTGGCTTGGTATGCCAGATATTTACAAGAGTGACTCTGAAGATAAAGAACATCTGTTCCAATTATAGAGCTACATTATATAAAACAATCTAATATACCATAATTCAAACAATGGAATAATGAAATACTAAAAATAAAACTACTTTTTACTTGGCCTCAGGTTTTCCATGCAAAGAAAAGTTCTTAAAGGAGAACTCCAGGATTGATGTCAATACTTGTAAAGAATAAAAAGTTAAATTTAGGATCCTTTCTTGACTGCTGGAGGTACATACATATTTGAGATGGAGTCTTGCTCTGTGGCCCAGGCTGGAGTGCAGTGGCATAATCTCAGCTCACTGCAACCTCTGCCTCCCGGGTTCAAGTGATTGTCCTGCCTCAGCCTCCTGAGTAGCTGGGATTACGGGCACGCGCCACCATGCCCAGATAATTTTTGTATTTGCAGTAGAGACGGGGTTTCACCATGTTGGTCAGGCTGGTCTCAAACTCCTGACCTTGTGATCCACCCGCCTTGGCCTCCCAAAGTGCTGGGATTACAGGTGTGAGCCACCGTGCCCAGCCAACTGCTGGTTATATTAACAAACTATGACTGACAGACCATCTGTCTCAACAAATATCATCAACATTTCCTTTAAACTACTTGACTGTCACTTTAAAAGAATGAGTTTTGAGTAATACCTAATGAAAAAGTCAGGCTGGGAGCAGTTGTTCATGCCTGTAATCCCAGCACTTTAAGAGGCTGAGGCGGGCAGATCATGATGTCAGTAGATTAAGACCATCCTGGCCAATATGGTGAAATCCCATCTCTACTAAAAATACAAAAAAATTATCTGGGCATAGTGGCACACGCCTGTAGTCCCAGCTACTTGGGAGGCCGAGGCAGGAGAATCGATTGAACCCAGGAGGCGGAGGTTACGGTGAGCCGAGATTGTGCCGGTGCACTCCAGCCTAGCAATAGAGCGAGACTCTAAGAAAGGAAGAAGAGAAGAAAAGAGGGGAGGGGAGGCCTAGCAATAGAGCGAGACTCTAAGAAAGAAAGGAAGAAGAGGAGGGGAGGGCAGGGGAGGGGAGGGAGAAAAGAGAAAAGAGTTAGTTATTTTTAAAACAGATCCTCATTTAAGAACATCACAGCTGGGTGTGGTGGCTCACACCTCTAATCTCAGCACTTTGGGAGGCTGAAGTGGGAGGATCACGAGGTCAGGTGTTCAAGACCAGCCTGGGCAACATGGTGAAACTCCATCTCTACTAAATAGAAATACAAAAATTAGCTGGGCATGCTGGTACACACCTGTAATCCCAGCTACTTGGGAAGCTGAGGCAGGAGAATCACTTGAATACAGGAGGCGGAGGTTGCAGTGAGCCAAGATCGTGCCACTGCACTCCAGTCTGGGTGACAGAGCAAGACTCTGTCTCAAAAAAATAGATTAAAAAAAAAAATTAGCTGGGTGTGGCAGTATACAATTGTAATACCAGCTATTTAACAGACTGAGGTAGGAGGATTGCTTAAGCCTCACTGCTGAAGTTGCAGTGAGCCAGGATCATACCAATGCACTCTAGCCTGGGTGACAGTGAGACTCTTTCTCAAAAAATATTAAATATATATAAAAAAAGAATAAGCATTTGTAGTATTCTCCAGCTATCATTTTCATCAGCTGAATTTTCAGGGTATCATAGAAAAGTCATTCATCTTTCTCTGAACCCCCACCCCTACTCCATGAACAGAGGAAGAAAATGAGAATTAGAGTCATGGGTAAAATGTTCAGATGGATTCCTATATATATGAGAAAACGTGGAGGGAGCAGGGTTAGGAGGGCTGAGGAGAAAAACACATAAACATTCAACTTACTTTGGGAGTTCTTTGTCTTGAAGGGATCCCATCAAGTATAGCAATGGCATCTTTATCTTGTTTTAGCATTGTATAACATTCAGCCATTTTGTATTTCACTTCAATTTCAGATGGAAGACACTAAGAGACAATGAAAACATCTTTTTGAAACATTATTCCAACAGTGTGACAGTTCTTCAAAACATTAAACATAGTTATCATATGTCCCAGCAACTGTTTTTTGAGACAGGGTCTCACTCTGTTGCCTAGACTGCAGTGCAATGGTGCAAACATGATTTACCGCAGCCTTGACCTCCTAGTCTCAAGTGATCCTCCTACCTTGGCCTCCTGAGTAGCTGGACAACTATAGGTGTGTGCCACCATGCCCACTTTTGTAGAGACAGGGGTCTCAAAATGTTGCTGAGGCTAGTCTCAAACTCCTGACCTCAAGTCCTCCCACCTCAGACTACAGGTGTGGGCCACTGTGCCTGGTCTCATCTTCTACATCTAAACAGCTATCGTCTAAATCAGTGGTCCCCAACCTTTTTGGCACCAGGGATCAGCCTCATGGAAGACAATTTTTCCACAGATGGGTGGCAAGGGGATGGTTTCAGGATGAAACTGTTCCACCTCAGATCATCAGGCATTAGTCAGATTATCATAAGGAACACACAAGCTAGATCTTTGCATGCCTAGTTTACAATAGGGTTTGTGTTCCTATGAGAATCTAATGCCACAGCTGATCTAACAGGAGGCAGAGCTCAGGCAGTAATACTTGCTAGCCCTTCACCCTCCTCCTGCTGTGCAGCCTGGTTCCTAAGAGACCAGATACTGGGGCCTGAGGACCCCGCTCTAAATTCTCTGAGACGTTCTCAAAAAAAAAAAAAAAAAAAAAAAAACAATCACACAATCCTATCTTCAATTACCTGACTTTGCGGAGTAGATGCAGAATTTCCAGTTGAAGGTCTCACTTTTGAAGTTTTACTTAGGGCTTTTTTCTGCTGTAAAGCCATGGTATACTTACTCACAGCATTCCGATATTCCTTATCATGAAAGAGAGAATCTGCATGATACACCAAAAGCTGGTACTTCTGAGATGGGGAGAATAACTCACTAGAAAACAAAGAAATTATATCCCCTACATGGGTTATTTTGAAATTTTAGAAGGAACACTGTTAGTGTCTACATAAGCCTAGCACAAAGCCTTGTATAGTGACAGCTTACAAGAGTCAATGTACCTCAAGTGCTAGTCCCTAAAGAGGCATGAAAGGTGGAAGCTGAACTCTATACTAATATGATAAACACATCTATTATTCAACACAATTTTTCTTTACTTAACATAAAAGCAATGATACCTATGAATCAAATGCAGTAGGAGGTACACAGAGAAAATGTAATACATCTTTTCTTCCCCTTCAATCCAAGCCCTCTGCTGCTTTTTTTTTTTTTTGAAACAGTCTTACTCTGTCACCCAGACTGGAGTGCAGTGGCACAATCCTGACTCACTGCAACCCCCACCCCACAAGTTCAAGTTGTTCTCCTGCCTCAGCCTCCTGAGTAGCTGAGATTACAGGCATGTACCACCACGCCCGGCTATTTTTTTTTTTTTTAGTAGAGACAGGGTTTTGCCATGTTGGCCAGGCTGGTCTTGAACTCCAGACCTCAAGTGATCAGCCTGCCTCGGCCTCCCAAAGCACTGGAATTACAGGTGTGAGCCACCACACCCGACTACCAAGCCCTTTTAAAAGTTTGATATATATCCATCTACACTCTCATATCAAGAACTGAGAAACCTTACCACTTTGAATCCTTTTTAGGAAGAGGCTACACAGAAAGAAGTTTTGAAAGAACCTGAAAGCTCTTCAAACACTAAAGAAAATACCACTATAAAAAAAGAATGGGAGGGCGGGAGCAGTGGCGCATGCCTGTAATCCCAGCATTTTGGGAAGCTGAGGTCAGATCGAGACTAGCCTGACCAACTTGGTGAAACCCCATCTCTACTAAAAATACAAAATTAGCTGGGCGTGGTGGCACATGCTATCATCCCAGCTACTCGGGAGGCTGAGGCAGGAGAACTGCTTGAACTTGGGAGACGGAGGGTGCAGTAAGCCAAGATCGTGCGTGCCATTGCACTCCAGCCTGGGCAACAAGAGCGAAACTCTGTGTCAAAAAAAAAAAAAGAGAGAGAGAGAGAATGGGAAAGCCAATGGGATAGCAAGAGGGTTAACCTTGATAAAAGTTTATTTAGGCTACGCTCGGTGGCTCGACCCTGTAATCCCAGCATTTTGGAAGGCCAAGGCAGGAGGATCACTGAAGGTTGGGAGTTTGAGACCAGACTGGCCAACAGGGTGAAACACCATCTCTACTAAAAACACAAAAATTAGCCAGGCATGGTGGCTCATGCCTATAATCCCAGCTACTTGGGAAGCTGAGGCAGGAGAATCACTTAAATCCGGGAGGTGGAGGTTGCAGTGAGTCGAGATTGTGCCACTGCACTTCAGCCTGGGTGATGAGTGAAACTCCATCGCAAAAAAAAAAAAAGAAAATGCAAAAATTAGCTGGGTGTGATGGTATGCACCTGTAGTCCCAGCTACTTAGCAGGCTGAGTCAGGATAATCGCTTCAGCCCAGGAGGCAGAAGTTGCAGTGGGTTGAGATCTCGCCATTGCACGCCAGCCTGGGCAACGGGGAGTAAAACCCTGTCTCAAAAAAACAAAAGTAAATTTCACTAGCACTAGAAGAATTCTTATCTCCTTGAGTCTCAGGGATTTAAGGACAGTGTAAAGGAACCAATTTTTTTTTTTGAGACTGAGTTTCACTTTGTTGCCCAGGCTGGGCTGGGGCACAGTGGCATGGTCTTGGCTCACTGCAACCTCTGCCTCCCAGATTCAAGCGATTCTCGTGCTTCAGCCTCCTGGGTAGCTGGGATTACAGGCACCCGCCACAATGCCTAGCTGATTTTTTTGTATTTAGTAGAGACAGGATTTCACCATGTTGCCCAGGCTGGTCTCAAACTCCTGAGCTCAGGCAATCTGCCCATCTTGGCCTCCCTAAGTGCTAGGATTACAGGCATGAGCCACCGTGCCCGGCCTGAACCAATGTTTTAAAACTTGAGTATTTAGTCAAGAATTGTAAGTGACTAGAAGTTGGTCACCATTCCTAATGTGGAACTCATATTTTCAATTCCAATCTCATTCCTTCCCAAATAAGAGAAAGCAGTTTACTGCTTTTTTTTTTTTTTTTTTTTTTTTAGAGGGGTTTTTCTCTGTTCCCCGGGCTGGGTTGCAGTGGCATGATCTTGGCTCACTACAACCTCCGCCTCCGGGGTTCAAGCAATTCCCCTGCCTCAGCCTCCCAAGTAGCTGCAAATATAGGTGTGTGCCACCACAGCTGGCTAATTTCTCTTGACCTCATGATCCACCTGCTTCGGCCTCCCAAAGTTCTGAGATTATAGGTGTGAGCCATCGCACCTGGCTGAAGTTTACTGTTTTTCTTTGACAAGTAAAAACTATAGCTGCTTATAATGAAAGAATGGAGTGAGTCCAATAATTCTGTAGACAGTTAATTTCTCCACAAGCTAGGCACAGTGGCTCACACCTGTGACCCCTAACACTTCAGGACGCTGAGGTGGGAACACTGCTTGAGCCTAGAGTCTGGTCAACACAGTGAAATCCTGTCTCTTAAAAAAAATACAGGCACTGGCCAGGCATGGTGGTGCACGTCTGTAATCCCAGCACTTTGGGAGGCTGAGGCAGGTGAATCACAAGGTCAACAGATTGAGACCATGGTGAAACCCTGTCTCTACTAAAAAATACAAAAATTAGGTGGGCGTGGTGGTACACGCCTGTAGTCCCAGCTACTCGGGAGGCTGAGGCAGAAGAACTGCTTGAACCTGGGAGGCGGAGGTTGCAGTGAGATCACGCCACTGCATTCCAGCCTGGCGCCTGGTGACACAGCGAGACTCTGCCTCAAAAAAACAAAAAAAGTTATTGCCTCTGGAGAAAGGATATGGTGGGGTGAGGTTCAAGACTCAAGACTCAGGGAAAGATTCTGATCTGCATGCCCCTTCTCCACTGTTTGAATTTAAGTGTCTACTGCCTATTCCACAAGAAATTTTAAAGTATAAATTATGAAGGTCAGAACTTAAACATGTCCTGAAACTAGGAAACTGCCAATCTAACCTAATATGAAAAAGCATGGGCTAATCTTAGTCTAGCCAGAGAATTAAACTGTTTCAAACTATCCTGTGACATCTTTGAGAACTAAGAGTAACTCGGACGTAATAAGAGTAACATGGCAACTGTATGCTTTGACTAATCACTCACAACCAAGCGGAAGGCTCCGGAATAAACACAGAAGGCTGACTGAGACCAGGGCTCCCGTCAACACAAAGTGGATGGTGGCAAAATGATGGGTCTCACTAATGAGGTACAAAACACACTAATGAGGCCAGGCTCGGTGGCTCACGCCTGTAATGCAAGCACTTTGGGAGGCCAAAGTGGGCGGCTCACTTGAGGTCAGGAGTTTGAGACCAGCCTGACCAACATGGAGAAACCCCATCTCTACTAAAATTACAAAAACGAGCTGGGCGTGGTGGCACTGGCCTGTAGTCCCAGCTACTCCGGAGGCTGACGCAGGAGAATCACTTGAACCAAGGAGGCAGAGGCTGCAGTAAGCTGAGATCGCCTCACTGCACTCCAACCTGGGCAACAGATTGAGAATCCATCTAAAAAACTAAAAATAAATAAAAACAAAATAGAATAGCCAGGGAGGCTGGAGAACAGTGAACAGAGTAATGAGATGAAGTCCCAGAGGGCAGATGTTTGCCTTCAGAGGTCACGGGAAAGAATTTTCATGTGTGTAATAAAGGATTTTAAGCAGAAGATGGAAACGCAGAGGCTGGCATCAGCCCCGTGCTTCATGGATACAAGAAAGGTGCCACGCCCACCCATCAAAGGAGTCTCCCATCACTTTGTTTCTTTTTTTTATTTTGGCACAAATCTTGCTCTTGTCGTCCAGGCTGGAGTGCAGTGGCACTATCCTGGCTCACTGCAAACTCCGCCTCCTGGGTTAAAGCGATTCTCCTGCCTCAGCCTCCCGAGCAGGTGGGATTACAGGTGCCCGCCACCACACCTGGCTAATTTTTGTATTTTTTTAGTAGAGATGGTTTTCACCATGTTGGCCAGGCTGGTCTCGAATTCCTGACCTCATGATTCTCGGCCTCCCAAAATGCTGGGATTACAGGAGTAAGCCCCCCCCGCGCCCAGCCCTGTTTCCTTTTATTAAGACAGGCTGTCGTTGTGTTCCCCACGCTAGAGGGCAGGGATGCCATCACAGTTCACTGCAGCCTCGACTTCCTGGGCTCTAGCGATCCTCCTGCCTCAGACTCCCGAATGGCTGGGACCGCAGACGTGCACCACATCCGGCTAACTGCTTAATTTTTATTTTCGTAGAGGCAGGGTCTCCCTATGTTGCCCAGGCTGGTCTTCAACTCCTGGGCTCAAGCGATCCTCCCGCCTCGGCCCCCCAAAGTACTGGGGTTAGAGGCGTGAGCCACCGCACCAAGCCCCGTTTTCAGGGCTTTCCCAAGGCGAGAAAGTGGATCCTCCTGATACACTTAACGGGGAGTACCAACATCAGATGCGGGGCTAGGACATCAACACCAGGAGGCTGGGTCCCTGAGCTGCAACGAGAAAAAACGTTCTTCGGGAAGGAGCCAAGAGGGGAGGATTCAGCCTAGCGATTTGACAGTCGCGCTCCCCGCGACAGGTGCCTCAGGAAACCCTCGCCAGGGTCGTCCTCAGAGCCTCCACCTTCCATTTCTCAAAGCTGCCGCTCGCCAACATCCCCGCGGAGAGCTGACGCCGGGGCCCTGCACAAACGCCGGCACCCAATGAACTCAACTTGCGCTCCGAAGTCGGCTCCGCTCCACGAGGCCCTCGCTGACCCTGGCGCCTCCGCTGGCGCCGGCGGCCGCTCCTTCCCGCCTGTTCCCACGCGCCCTCAGCCCGCGCTCCCAGACCGCCGCCGCTTTCTCCTCAGCCCCAGGCCGCTCCCCGCCTCAACTCACGGGTTGTTATTACTCATTGTAAGTAACAAGCTGCTGAGGAGCCGCACGTTGGAGTGCAGCCCCGCGGCCGCCATGTCCCGCACGTGGTCTATCACATTCATCCTGCCCTGCAAGGCCGCGGGCAACGGCGGCAGCAGTGACTAGAAAAGCCGGTAGAGGATCCTGAGGGAAAACTCCAAAATGGCGGCGTCGCCGGGGTCCATCGGGTCCACACGCGGCACCTCCCCCAAATAAGAGGTAACTACTGAAGTGCCCGGATGAAATGAAACTCGGATTTCTACTCCCGTCGTGGTTCCTTTCAGGTGGAATAAGTTGTTAGTTTTACGTAAAAATTACGTCACATCCTAAACTGCAAACTTTACTGAGGATTTACAGTGAGGCAAAAGGCACCTTATAAGACTACTCGGTCAATTTGAATGCGTCTGAGAGGAATTTGTGCCTCTCAGAAATTAAAATCTGTGGGCATGTACCAGAAATATATTAAGGGTGAGGAAAAAACGCTCCAACTGGAATGAAATATTCTAATCGGGCGCCAGGGACAGACCTAGCGGCTTTTACAGTTGCGCATGCGCACCAGGCTGGGGCCGCCGCGTCCCTCCTCAGATGTTTTGTATCAGAATCAGGCTTGGCGCCTAGGATGAGCTCCTTGGTTCGAGGGGCATATTTTACCCTGTGAAATGACTCCCTAGATCCGTGGAAATAAAGGCTGGATCCAGGAATGAGCTGATACCCCTATAAACCAGCATGTGTCTGGCACAGTTAACGTTTTACAAAAGTTTTACACGAGTTATTGGATGTTCGCAAGCCAATCCATAAAGTCGAAGCTGTCATTTCCTTCTCACAGGGGAAGAAACTGCCTGCTGAAATTTTGTGCTCAGGTGGTTAAATGGTTGACTTGGAATCACATCGAGTGGTTAAATATGTTGCATCGCAAACTCAAGGGTATACAGGGACCAAGGAGGTAACTGAGCGAATGAGGCAGAGTCCGAATATTCTGCACGATCACCCTCTCAGATATAGCCTGTCGCTCCTTTCTTGAAGGAGACAGGCGCTTTGGTCTATATTTTGTTTTCATTTGATTTTTACAGTAACAGATGCAAAGAAATGCTATGAAAAAATCAGCGTATCTTCACCAGTCAACTTTTTCAGTTCTTACATTTTGTCACAGTCGAAGCTCTGTAGATCCTTTTCCCATCTCATCCCCTACTCGTTTCCTGGATGTAACCTTCAATTTGCTTTTGGTGGTTTTTTTTTTTTTTTTTTTTTTTTTGGAGACAGAGTCTTGCTCGGTCACCAGGCTCCAGGCTGGAGTGCAGTGGCGCAATCTCGGCTCACTGCAACCTCCGCCTCGTCGGTTCAAGCAATTTTCCTGCCTCAGCCTCCTGAGTAGCTGGGACTACAGGCACGCGCCACCATGCCCAGCTAATTTTTTGTAGTTTTAGTAGAGACGGGGTTTCACCATGTTGACCAGGACGGTCTCGATCTCTTGACCTCGTGATCCACCCGCTTCGGCCTCCCAAAGTGCTGGGATTACAGGCTTGAGCCACCGCGCCCGGCCCGATTCTTGTATTTTTTTAGTAGAGACGGGGTTTCACCATGTTGGCCAGGATGGTCTCGATATTTTGACCTCGTGATCCGCCCGCCTCGGCCTCCCAAAATGCTGGGATTACAGGCGTGAGGCACCGCGCCCGTTTGCATCATTTTTTAACTTTTTTTTTTTTTTTTTTTGAGACAGAGTTTCACTCTT
>NW_022436942.1:68534974-68541702 GCF_009761245.1 Sapajus apella
TTTTTTTTTTTTTTTTTTTTGAGACAGAGTTTCACTCTTGTTACCCAGGCTGGAGTGCAATGGCGCGATCTCGGCTCACCGCAACCTCCGTCTCCTGGGTTCAGGCAATTCTCCTGCCTCAGCCTCCTGAGTAGCTGGGATTACAGGCACGTGCCACCATGTCCAGCTAATTTTTTGTATTTTTAGTAGAGACGGGGTTTCACCGTGTTGATCAGGATGGTCTCGATCTCTTGACCTCGTGATCCACCCGCCTCGGCCTCCCAAAGTGCTGGAATTACAGGGTGAGCCACCGCGCCCGGCCCACTTTTTTTTTTTTTTGAGACAGAGGTTCACTCTTGTTGCCCAGGCTAGAATGCAATGGTCCAATCTTGGCTCAACGCAACCTCTGCCTCCCGGGTTCAAGCGATTCTCCTGCCTCAGCCTCCCTAGTAGCTGGGATTACAGGCATGCGCCCCCACGCCCAGCTAATTTTGTATTTTTAGTAGAGAAGAGGTTTCTCCATGTTGGTCAGGCTGGTCTCCAACTCCCTACCTAAGGTGATCCACCCGCCTCAGCCTCCCAAAGTGCTGGAATTACAGGGTGAGCCACCGTGCCTGGCCAAACTTTTTTTTTTTTTTTTTTAAGATGGAGTCTCGCTCAATCACCCAGGCTGGAGAGCAGCGACGCGATCTTGGCTCACTGCAACTTTCGCCTCCCAGGTTCAAGTTCAAGAGATTCTCTTGCCTCAGCCTCCTGAGTAGCTGAGATTACAGGCATGTGCCACCAAGCCTGGCTAATTTTTGCATTTTTAGTAGAGATGGGGTTTCACCATGTTGGCCAGACTGGTATTAAACTCGTATAGGGTCTAGAATTCCTCCGTGGAAGAAGCAGTGGGCTGACCTGAGGTGATCCGTCCACCTCAGCCTCCTGAAGTGCTGGGATTGCCACCGCGCCCGCATTTGGCCACTTCTTCAGACTTCAGATTCTTGTATAATACCGCCCCCCCCCCCTCCCCCCCCCCCCCCCCCGTATATGTGAAACGAACAAAATTTGTACACTTTTCTCTTGTTAATCTTTCTGGTGTCAGTTTGTTTTCTAGATCCAGCTCGAGAACCCACTAAGAACTAAAAGAGCGGTTGGAGGTGATCTCTGGCTCCTTTGCAGCACTATATAAATGTCTGTTATTACACTTTTTTCTACATTTGAAAAGTTTCAGAATTAAAACCATATATATGTTCACAAAAATGGAAAAAATTCAAATGTTCATTGATGAACAGATAAACAAAATGTGGCATATCCATACAATGTAACACCATTAAAAAAAACCTGAAACAACATGAATGAATCTCAAATATATGCTAAAAATAAAATTATGCTGGGCAAAAGAAGCCAGACTAGAAAAGTCTACATAATCTGACTCTGTTTGTATGAACTTTCCGGAAAAGACAAACTGATAGAGACAGAAAGTAGATCAGTCCTTGCTCAGGGTAAAGGATGGAAATGGGAGGGTCTACAATTGGATAGGAGGGGTCTTTGTGGAGGTGATGGAAATGTTTGAAAACTGGATTGTAATGATCAATGCATTACTCTATAAATTGGCAGCTAAAAATCCTTGAATTGTATGCGTAAAATGGGGAAAGTTGATTTTACATAAATTATACTACTTTGGTCGATTTTGCAACAAATAAATTGATTTTTTTTTTCAGATGGAGTCTTGCTCTGTTACTCAGGCTGGAGTGCAGTGGTGCTATCTTGGCTCACTGCAATCTCCTCCTTCCGGGTTCAAGCAACCCTCCCACCTCAGGCTCCTGAGTAGCTGGAATTATAGGCACCCACCACCATGTCCAGCTAATTTTTGTATTTTTAGTAGAGATGGGGTTTCATCATGTTGGCCAGGCTGGTCTCGAACTCCTGACCTTAAGTGATCTGCCTGCCTCAACCTCCTAAAGTGCTGGGATTTTAGGAGTGAACCACCACGACAAGCCGAAATAAATTAATTTTTTTTAAAAGATAAGACAAGAAAATAAATTATATCTCAATAAAACTGTTAAAATATAAACTTCTACGGCCGGATGTGGTGCATGAATCAACGACCTCATGTCATAGCTCATTTAATTAAAAGGTTTGACATATTATATATAAAATGGTTTATAAATCATGAAGTACTATAAAAACGTAATAAATCATGATTATGGAATATTCATTGTTAATTGAACTCTTCTCTCCCCCTTCCTCTCCTTCCAGCTTCACTGTACATTCATTCAACATGTCTTTTTTGCAGCTACTGTGTGCCACAAATTGTTCTAGACCATGGAGATTTAGCGGTAAACAAAACAAACAGAAATTCATCTTCTTATGGAGAAATAGCCATAGCATTTAGCAACATGGAAGTCATTGAGGATCTTGACAAGAACATTTTCAGTGGTGCTTCGGTAAAGAGAAGGTGGGAGGAGACAAATGTGAGACAGTGCAGACAGATAATTCTTTTTTTTTTTTTTTGAGACAGAGTCTCACTCTGTCACCCAGGCTGGAGCTGGAGTGCAACGGTGTGATCTCGGCTCACTGCAGCCTCTGCCTCCCGGGTTCAAGCAATTATCCTTTCTCAGCCTCCCTAGTAGCTGGGACTACAGGCGCATGCCACCACACTCAACTAATTTTTTTGTATTTTTAGTAGAGACAGGGTTTCACCGTATTAGCCAGGATGGTCTCAATGTGCTGACCTCATGATCTTCCTGCCTTAGCCTCCCAAAGTGCGAGTTTACAGGCATGAGCCACCATGCCCAGCCTTTTTTAAGATGGAGTCTTGCTCTGTCGCCCAGGCTGGAGTGCAGTGGCTTGATCTCGGCTCACTGAAACCTCCCCCTCCTGGTGCAAGTGATTCTCCCGCCTCAGCCTCCCCAGTAGCTGGGATTACAGGCATACGCCACTGTGCCCCACTAATTTTTGTATTTTTAGTCAAAAGTGGTTTCGCTATGTTAGCCAGGCTGGTCTTGAATGCCTGACATCAGGTGATCCACCTGCCTCGGCGTCCCACAGTGTTGGGATTACAAGCATGAGGCACCTTGCCTAGCTAATAATTCTTTTGAGGAGTTTTGCTGCAGAGAAATAGTTCTCAGCCTGTGGTGGAGGCGGGGTGATGACTGTGTTCCCAGGGAACATTTGGCAATATCTGGAGACATATGAGGTGGGGTGGGGGTTGCTTCTGGTATCGGGTAGATAGATACTAGGGATGCTGCTAAACATTCTGTAATGTACAGAACAGCCCCCCACAGCAAAGTGGAGCAGAAATTTACATTCATGCCAGGCACAGTGGCTCACACCTATAATCCCAGCTACTTGGGAAGCTGAGGCAGGAGAATCACTTGAACCTGGGAGGTGGAGATTTCGGTGAACCAAGATCACTCCATGGCACCCCAGCCTGGGTGACAGAGGGAGACTGTAAAAAAAAAAAAAAATTAAATTCCTATATTTAAGTAGCCAGTCCAAAATGTCGAAGTGTCAAGGTTAAGAAACCTTGCTGTAAAGGGAAGGAGGACATGAATGGCAGCAAGTGGGTGAAAGAGAGGATTTTTGTTTTCAGATGGGAGAAATATCATGTTTATATACTGATGGGAATGAAGGAGAATATGTCACTGGCTAAATGGTAGAAGAAAAGTTGATAATTCCTATAAAGAAATAGAGCTAAAACACTCCTGCAATACTGATAAACTCACACAACGAATGTATGAAGCAAAAATGATTATAGAGAAAAATTTAGAGGCAAAGGAGGACCTCCCTCGTTTGGAAATTTTATTTTTATTTTTGAGACAGGTCTCCCTCTGTTGCCCAGGCTGGAGTGCAGTGGCACAATCATACCTCAGTGTAGCCTCAACTTCCCAGGCTTAAGTGATCCTTCCACCTCAGCCTCCCAAGTAGCTGGGATTACAGGCACGCACCAACACACCAAGCTAATTAAAACATTTTTTTGTAAGCCAACTCATGCTTATCCTGGGCAGAGGTTGCCTAGTTGGTATAGAATCTGTTAAGTTTCAAGGAAGTTTATCTTTGCTTTAGGTCATAAGTTTCTTATTTGATTGCTGTATATGAATACATGGCTGTTCATGACATTATGTCCAAATTTGAGATTTCAAAAATGACCTGCCAGTTTAAGGGTACATTGTAGAGCTGAACTTTGAGTTACTGTGCAAGATTTTTTTTCATGCTGTCATTTGTAATATGTTTTGTGAGATTCCTTGGGATTAAAGTTTTGGTTACAAAAAAAAAAAAAAATTTTTTTTTTGTGTGTGTAGAGATGGGGTCTTGCTATGTTGCCCAGGCTGGTCTTAACTCCTGGGCTCAAGCAATCCTCCTACCTTGGGCTCACAAAGTGCTGGATTACAGGTGTGAGCCACTGTGCCCAATTTTTATTTTTCTTTAGAGATGGGTCTTTCTCTGTCACCCAGGCTAGAATGCAGTGGCAAAATCATAGCTCACTGCAGCCTTGACCTCCTGGGCTCAGACAATCCTCCCACCTCTGCCTCCTGAGTACTTGGGACTACAGATATGCAGTACTATGCCCAGCTAATACGGAAATTTTAAGATATTCACCTTGAAAATCAATTAAACAAAGAGAGGGTAGGTTCTACGGTTAGATTCCACTAATATGATGTAATTCAGATCACACTGATTTTGTTTGGGTTTGTTTTTTTGAGACAAGGTCTGACTCTATCACCTAGGCTGGAGTGCAGTGGCACAGTCATGGCTCACTGCAACCTCCACCTTCTGGGCCAAGTGGTCATCCCACGTCAGCCTTGCAAGAAGCTGGGAATACAGGTGCCTGCCACCACACCTGACTAATTTTTTTTTGGTGGAGACACGGTTTCACCATGTTGCCCAGGCTGGTCTTGAACTCCTGAGCTCAAGGGATCCACCTATCTTGGCCTCCCAAAATGCTGGGATTAAAGGCATGACCTACCATGCTCAGCCAGATCATACTGATTTTAACAATATTCAAAGGGCATGTATGGTGTTAAAACAACTTGGGGCATACAGGAGATCTGTCCCAGGGGACTAGGCCTCCTCTTCCTCATGGAGTCATATTCAGAAAGGATAATTTTGGAGCTGGAGGGCATGTTAGAGGTTATCTTCATTTTATGTGAGGAAATGGAAGTCCTGGGATGGTAATTGGCTGTGAATCGTTAGGTCAGCCACGTAACAGATGCAGAATGACATGGATACTGTGAGTGTTGAGTCAAATACATTGGAGGAACAATTTATAAATATAAATGTTCTGCTTCACTTAAGTTCATCTCTAAACGTCCAGCAGCCTCCTAAGAATGAAAATCTTTCCCAGATGCATTAGACATTTTTCTTAGATCTGTCTTCTGTACAAGGGGAAAAGCATAACACTTATAAATTGCTCTAAGGGAAACATTACTTAACATCCCTAAGTGTCTCCTGGCAATGATAGGTTTCCTTTCAGTAGAAAAGTAACCTCAGGACAAAAGAATTTGCCTGAACAACCAGAGGGAATAAATACCACCAGCATCCCAACCAATTTTCCCTCTTTTCAGTAAAGGGGGTTCTAAGATGTCCAGATGGGCATTTTTATTTATGAGATAGTCAAACAAGTTAAAAAAAAAACTTAAATAGCACTATAAAACAGCCAGCTAATGGTTTAGAGATAAATCTCAAGGGGACTTGTGATAAAATAGCAAGTGGGTTAATTTTTTTTTTTTGTTTTGTTTTTTTTTAGACGGAGTTTCGCTCTTGTTACCCAGGCTGGAGTGCAATGGCGCGATCTCGGCTCACCGCAACCTCCGCCTCCTGGGTTCAGGCAATTCTCCTGCCTCAGCCTCCTGAGTAGCTGGGATTACAGGCACGCGCCACCATGCCCAGCTAATTTTTTTGTAGTTTTAGTAGAGACGGGGTTTCACCATGTTGACCAGGGTGGTCTCGATCTCTTGACCTCGTGATCCACCCGCTTCGGCCTCCCAAAGTGCTGGGATTACAGGCTTGAGCCACCGCGCCCGGCAATTTTTAAAAGCATTCTGAAAGCAGGAACTCAGCTTGTATAACCATGTTCATTGCAGCATTCCTCACAAAAGGTGGAAACAACTCAAGTGTCCATGAACAGATGGATAAGCAAAATGTGGTCCATACAAGGAAATATTATTCAGCTATAAAATAGAATGAAGGGCTGGGCATGGTGGCTCACACCTGTAATCCCAGCACTTTGAGAGGCTGAGGCAGGCGGATCGCCTAAGGTCAGGAGTTCAAGACCAGCCTGGCCAACATGGTGAAACCCCATCTCTACTAAAAATACAAAAATTAGCTGGGCATGGGCCGGGCGTGGTGGCTCACACCTGTAATCACAGCATTTTGGGAGACCAAGACGTGTGCCAAGAGATCAAGACCATCCTGGCCAACATGGTGAAATGCTGTCTCTACTAAAAATACAAAAAATTAGCCAGGCGTGGTAGTGCATGCCTGTAGTCCCAGCTACTCAGGTGGCTGAGGCAGGAGAATCACTTGAACCCAGGAGGCGGAGGCTGCAGTGAGCCAAGATAGCGCCACTGCACTATCTCCAAAAAAAAAAAAAATTAGCTGGGCATGGTGGTGTGTACCTGTAATTCCAGCTACTCAGGGGGCTGAGGCACGAGAATTGCTTGAAACTGAGAGGCGGAGGTTGTAGTGAGCCGAGACCATACCACTGCACTCTGGCCTGGGTGACAGAGCGAGACTGTCTCAAAAAAAAAAAAAAAAAAAAA
>NW_022436942.1:68542102-68542364 GCF_009761245.1 Sapajus apella
CTCACCGCAACCTCCGCCTCCTGGGTTCAGGCAATTCTCCTGCCTCAGCCTCCTGAGTAGCTGGGATTACAGGCACGCACCACCATGCCCAGCTGATTTTTTGTATTTTTTTTTTTTTAGTAGAGACGGGGTTTCACCATGTTGACCAGGATGGTCTCGATCTCTTGACCTCGTGATCCACCTGGCTCGGCCTCCCAAAGTGCTGGGATTACAGGCGTGAGCCACTGCGCCCGGCAAGATTCCTTTTTTTTTTTTTTTTTTT